>NW_022196910.1:25064400-25121973 GCF_008632895.1 Mastomys coucha | reverse complement strand
TTGAACAATCAGACCCCTCTATGTGCAGACCTTGTGCATTTCTGATTTCTCATTTTCGAGGTTGAAACCACGAGACTTGAAAAACTGTACTTTCCTGTCTTTGTCCAAATTCCAAGAGTGAAGGACTCATGACTGGAGGCAAAGATGTCTCTGGGGCATGTCACATGGACACATGTCTTAAAAGCTGAAAAGGGAAATTGGTGGGCCTGAAGTAACTGCAGATGAGCTCTGTCACCAGTAAGTCAAAGCAATTCTTAACTTTTGAAGATGTGTATTGTAATATCTAACAGTGGTTCATTTCTTTCAATGATGACTTATAGCTTCACAGTGGGATGGTCTGTTCAACTACAGGAGGTTTAACTTCATATCTAGGAATTACAGCACAGAAAACATTTAGAGGTGATGCGCCACTATGAAATTATACTCTGAACCATGTGTGCCATGCTGTATCCTGTTTGAGAATGCAGCATCTGGACACTATTGCCCTTTCTCCTAAAGATTCTCACATCCTTTTAAACCTTGATATCTCATAATTTTCTTACAACAATGCCTCCTAACTGTGTATTTTGGACAATTAAACAATCCCCAAAGCGTGGTATCTTCTCCTTTAAGTTCTTTCAGTCCTGCTACCACGATTCAACTTTAACCATTTTCATAAACAGACTTTGAGCCACTACCTCCAGTGACTTCCTAGCAAAGCTTTGCTTTGCTGTTTTAACTTTTCTGCTATTGACTTCCTCATCTCTAATAATCTCTCCCAAACATTTTAGTATATCCAGAGTGAGCTTTAAGTTCTTGTGAAATGGTTACCTATTAGCTAGATGTCCCTTGTATTTAGTATGATTGGACGAGCCTGCTTTCCTTAATATTTTAGAGAACTCATTCAGCTTTACCCCAGTTAGGCCTGAATGCACATATTCAACATGTTTCATTATACAATTAATAGTAAATTGTACTCTGATTACAAAGAGTATATGCTTAAGAGAATACCTGTTGAATATATAATGAAACAATAAAAACATCTGCCTTATTAGATCCATGCAAATGCTTTTATAGAAAGATCTCTGTAAGGATTCAATTGCCACATCCTTATGTGAAAAATGTGATTTTTCTTGTATTACTTTCTGAGAGTCAGGAGTACAGCCACAGGACAAAGAAGTGATTGACATTTTATACCAAAAATAAGCCTTCCCCACTAACTGTGAGCCAGTGGGGTTCATAAAAAGCCAACATTTACTGTCAACTACACATTCAACCCACTGTTTTGTTTTGATATTTTTTGCTTTTGAAGATCCAGTTATCATTGACCTTGGCATAAGTATAGATTATTGGGGTTTGGTTTACCCAAAACAACATATGCTAAACTAGGCTAACTAGAGGTTTAAACTTGAAAATGATGTTGAAATGCTATTTTGGTTAGAACCAAGTTCCAGCCAAAGAACAAAGTATCTTCCTGAGGACAGGGCCTATCCTCAGCAAGAGCGCTCAGCCAGGGAAGTTGCTAGTATTTTTCATTGTTATTTCTTTCCCTCTCTCATTCCCTTGACACAAAAGCTATCACAAGATTACAAGCATTTAGAATATTTTGCGTAGGAAAACTTAAGGCAATTCTAGCTTCACTTGTTGATGAGCATCTAAACAGAGTGAAGAACCCCCATCTTTGATACTCATCTGTGCTTTGTTCTTGCACCACACATCTTCCCTTTGAATAATTTGGGCAGACACCTCACATTCATCCACCCTAGTATATATCTGTGTAGTGTACTGTTGATGAAGAGACTAAGTGATTTGCGGTAATATTGTGAGACTAGGGTTATAAGATAGGAAGAAGCAGCTGGAGGGGAGAGAATTTTGCCATAATAACATGGTACTGTTTGACAATTTCTGTGAGTGTTGCTGACACAGAACCTTGAGTTAATCAGGGCAATGGATGGAATCTCAGTGTAAGAAGCTGCGCAATGGTATAGCTATTTCTACCCCTATCAACATACTTGCTCACAGCAAAGTATTCTAGTACTGTGGGCAACGGATGTCAAAGTAACTCAGTATATCCAAAGGACACATGGACCTATGATAAATCTGAATGGAAAGCAAGAAACATTTAAAACTGCCATGTCTTATTCGTTTTAACATTTAGATATTTATTGGCAGATTCATTTTTGATTGAACAGGGAACACGATGGATAGGTAGACGACTCAGTCAGAAAAGTGCTTACAGCGTGAACATGAGTACCTGCGTTCTTCTCATCAGTACCCATGAAAACACCAGGGATGCCAGCACATGCCTGAAGCTCCAGCATCACAAGTATCATCTTAGAACATAACTGTGTAGAGACTTGTGTAAAACCCAAAACACAAAGAAGAATAATTAGTCTTACAGATTCTAACAGAAATGCCCAAGTTGAGAGTGATGACCCCCTGGACTAGTGGGAACAAGTCACACAATCTACCCATTTGCCCTTGTTCAAGTAATTAACACATCTCTGGATCTTATTCCCTGGATTAGCTCTAACACAGATCCTTATTTGTCAGCCATGTCACTGTCCACGGAAGCCATCCTACAAGATTATTATTACCATCTGCTTTCAGCCTTGAAAAAAATCCATGACTTAATGATAGACAACTTTTTCACCTCAGTCATGTTATGGCTTTGGGATAGTCACTAAGGTGGTGACTGTCATCTTGAGCAAATGGAGATAGGTCTTCTACACAGTGAAGACTCAACATCTGTCACATCTGCTGAAGGTAGAAGGTAACATTCTGTACTTAGCAAGTTTAATTACTAGAAGTACTAAAAAGGAATAGACAAGAGAAGTTACACTTCTAAGCTACTTTGCAACATTAGTGGGAATTAATCTTCTAAATCTGCAGAGCATAAAAAATCTAATTGAAAACCATCCTCACACATTTTCTGATTCTGCATAACAAAAGAAATACTTAAACTAGCATTAGATAATGTACAAGAAGTGACACAAAAGACTGACGAAATTATTCATATTTCTCAGATAATATACCGTTTTCAATTACCACAAACAAACATAAATATTTTGATGTTTTCATGGCAATAACTTAAGTGTTGGGTGAAATGGTTCCTCATATTCCTGAGGTAAAAGTGCTAAACATCTATTTGATCTGGGTGATTAGGCTCATGAAAGCATTTGAGGCAAATAATGAACACAAATGTGTCTCTTAGGTTAGAAAAAACAAATTTACAAACAAAACAATACTTGGAAAATATGAAAATACTTTATTAAGAGAATTGAAATCAAATGAAAATACTTGGCAAATATTTTTTCTTTTCTTTTCTTTGTCCTTTTACTTTGAGAGAGTCTTATGATGCAGTGCAGGCTGACCTAGAACTCATGATTTTCTTGTCTCAGTCACCAGAGTCCTATGATTAAATGAATGTGTACCCAGCTAGAACATTTTTGAATTATAATTTTTAAATTTAAAACAAATTAATATCATCACATGTGTGTATTGGGAAATGTGTTGCACCAAACAATTTATATTTAAATAATATTTATACCTATTTATTTATTTATTTATGCAGTGTGGATCTGTGCATGTCTGTGTGTGTACCTGTGTGCCTGTGTTTGTATGTGTGTGTCTTCCCATGTGTGTGTGCACTCATACATTCTACCTAGTACACTTAAGATCATAGAAAAGTATGTAGAATTCTTTTCTCTCTGTCCACCATGTAGGTTCCATGAATTAAACTCAGGTCACTAGGCTTGGTGGCAGGCACATGTAATTACTAAGCCATCTCTTCATCCCTATGGGTAAATATTTTAATGGAAGCATTATTCTCAGCAAAACCAGTTATTCTGCATAACAATATTCTAGTAGTTCATTTAATAGTGAGAATTTATCACATCTTATTTCATGGTTTGTGCCTTCATGGCAAAAAGGAGCAACATTTGCAACAACACATAAGCAGAAAACCATGGTATTCTCAAACAATACCATGAGAGAAACAGAATTGCAGACCAAAATCACTGAAATTGGCAGAAAGAAACCTATGATGAATTCTCTGGAGAATTTTAAGATTTTTGTCAAGTTTTGGAAGGGATTTTGCTATTTAACTTTAGCACTTTGAAACCACCGAAACTATTTCACCTGGAGTGTGGCAGTATGAAAATTTAATCAAATAAGCTCATAGAAAATCATTCATGTGCATTCATCAAGCCGTGTACAAAATTTAACATGAGGTAGGTTGGCGATGATGAAAACTGGAAGAATCTTCTGGCCCATCATGAGTTCTTACTCTCCTGAGTTCAGCAGATTGGTATTTGCTTGGTACGAATCACTTAGTAGGTTGTTTTCTGCCGAATTCAAACGCTCTACTCATTTGGTTTTCCTTTACAGGTAGGATCCACTACAGATTGAAATGTCAGTGCTGTCTCTATGTCTCTTAGATATGTAATATATGTATGTGTGTGTGTGCATGTGTGTGTGCCTTTGTGTGTGTGTGTGTGTGTGTGTGTGTGTGTGTGGTTAATTTATTCCTACAGGAACTTATAAAACAAGTTTTCTCGCATGACTACAAACCAGAAGAAGATGTCCACCACCAAAAATCCTGAAAAAAGTTATCCAGGAAACAGGTGCTTCATACAGATGATATTTACGCATTAGCACATAAGGAAAATGTCTTCAATTCAAAGAAACTCATGGCACTGTTCAAGATATTTATTACACAGAATTTGGAAGCATTTATTATCATGGGCATAGTTTGGATTGAATAAATTATGATACACCCATCTAGCTAAAGCATTATATTGCTGATAAAAATTTATAAACTTAACAGTATTGGAAAAATATCCTTATGTTCATTAGTTTATTATTTAAATAATAATTTAAAATATATTTTTAATAAATTTATTTTATTTAAATAAAAATATTATCTAAATTTTAAAAATGAAAGTTAGAAATTCAGCCAATTTTGTGTCCTTTTATGAGAGATCAGGGGTATATCCTGAGGAATTTGTCCTTAGGTTTGGGGAGTGCAGCTGTATCTTAGCTTACTCTATGAACCCAATAAGGCACACCAAATTTGTTCTAGTCCTTACCCCAAGCAGTTTGGGGAAAAAAAATCACAGGGCTTAGAAAAGAATTCTCCTTGCCACCTAATCTTAAATGTATAGCAAGTGTTATCCATTCAGGAATCTGATTTTTTTTAAGTGAGTTTTCCCCAGACATTGAGGTACTAGTATATTGTAGAAATTGTTAATCCCAATCCGGGGTTTCTACCCTGCCTTTGATGATTTAGTTCCCAGATAAAAAACACACAACTTTTATTATTTTCAATAAGCTTTAAACAGCCCAAGAGCTGGGCAGATATCTATCCTCTATGCTATTAGAATCTACTTTCCTACTGATAACTCCTATTGATTACTTAACTGTGTTTCATTTGGGCTGCTCTTAACTTCATTTGGCCAGTCCTTAGGTCACATTCTCTTGAATCCTAACCCATGCCATTTCTCTCTTACTCTTTCACTTTCTTCTCTCCCTCATGGTTGCCCTCTGATTCCCAATCCCCACTGTGGCCCAGAAACCCTAAAACCAGCCTATGTCTCTTCTGACCTGCTATTGGCTGTCGATATATTTATTGACCAATCAGAAATAACTTGGGGGCAAGGTCACATAGCACACTTGGGTCTGCATATACCTCTCTCATCTCTGGGGCAACCAAGTCTTGGGGTCCCGCACCTAGCATACTTAGCATAACAATACAGAGCAAAAGACCAAACTTCAACACTGAATAGTATTGGAAAATATCCTTTTGCTTATTAGTTTATTATTTAAACACATGAAAGTTAAAACTCATCCAATTATGTATCCCTTCATGAGAGAGTAGGGATAAATCCTGAGAAATTTGTTGTTAGATGATTTTACTGAAAAACTACCATAGAATATATAGATACAAACCTAGATAGTACAGCACACTAAAGATTGTTCTGGCTAGTTTCTATGTCAACCTGACACAGGCTATAATCATCTGAGAAGAGGGAAACTAATTGAAAAAAATTCTTTCAACACGTTGGTCTACAGGAGTCTGTGGGACTTTTCTTGATTGGTGTGGGAGGTCCCAGTTCAATGTAAGTAGTGTGAACCCTGGCCAGGAAACCCTGGAGTATATAGGATAGCAAAGTTAGCAAACCAGGTGAAAAAGCCAGTAAGCAGTAATACTCTATGGTCTCTGCTCAGTTCCTGCCTACATGGTTCTTCCTTGAGTTCCTGTCCTAACTTCTCTTCATGATGGACTGTGACCAAGACATGTATGCTGAAATAAACTCCTTCCTCCCAAACTGATTTTGGTAATGGTGATTTTTCCACAGCAAAAGAAATGGAACAGGCACAAAGCTGGATTATACAATATGAATCATTGTCTTTGGCCCAAAGTACAGGACTGTATATTTAATGTTGATTATGACATATATACAAATGTACCTATAATTGACCCCTGGCATTTGTAGGAATATACATTATACAACCAATCACAGATGAAAAATAAACATCCACAAACACTTGCCATATGTACACAATACATATCATGTTCCTTTATTATTTTCTCAAAGACATGAAGAATCTGTATAGTATTTGTTTCATATTATATCTGAGGAGTTATGATGTTTAGTCTTGACTGTCAACCTGACTGGAGTGAGAAATGTCTCTAAGATTTTAAAGCAGGCCTATGAGGAGTGCATAATGTGTCCAGAGAGACTAGAGGATGACAGCTTTCATGTAACCAGTAGATTCTTGCATTTGCAAATATTGGAAAGTAGAGCAACTAACAACCTAGGGGCATTTTTTAATGTAAATAGAAGGGCATAAAAGCACTGCACTGTTTTATTGAAAAGATTTGGGCATTATTGACAGCAACCATTATCTCATTACTTACAAAGATACATATTTGACCCAGAACTTCATGGTATATTTCCAAAAGTCACTACATATGTTACTAATTACTAATTTCATAGTTATTGATGGTTGCAATAATATGTTGCTTATTTGAAAATATGAACTTTTTGTTAGTTTATTGAGAAGACAATATAAGATGCACAAGTAACAGGTCACTGCCTAATGGTGTACAGTAAATAAATGTTTAGATATTACTTTTCTGGAATTTGGACTTAATTGTCTGATATCTGTTCTTTTGATATTATAGAGAAAATAACTTTAGTCTCTAGCATATATACACTGACACAGAAACAGATTTCTACCACCTCGGAAACATTGAATCTGAACATTGAATAATCATGTTTAACATTTTGTCTATTGAGAGTGAGGAGAGATACAGTAGATTATACAGCTCTGGAAGAGCAGAGTAATGCACTTTACAAGGTAATTAATTTCTAAAGGTAATTTTTTTAAGATTTACCTATTTTATTTATGAGTACACTGTTGCTATCTTCAGACATGCCAGAAGAAGGCTTAGGATCTGATTGCAGATGGTTATGAGTTATCATGTGGTTGCTGGGACTTGAACTCAAGACCTTTGGAAGAACAATCCGTGCTCTTAACTGCTTAGCCATCTCTACAGCCCCTCTAAAGGTAATTTAAATGCCATAAAAACTAAGTAAAAACATCAAGTGGAAAAAAGCACAGACAGCAGAGGTATCAGCATGAAAATCAAAAGGACACAGTGTAGCTCTACTCTCTTTTCATTTACTAGTATTTGTTCATTTAAGTTCCTATCAAATAACCACTTTGCGAAAAAAATGAAGAATATTTGGTATGTATGGTATAGATTATTGCTGAATAATACAGGATATTCTACCAACTTTGAGGAGTTTATAGCTGGAGACACAATTTATAAATAACTAGATATATTTTGAGCAGCCATAAAAATATTTAAGTACCACCAGTGAGTCCAACTAAAAATGACAATACTTCTTGGACCTTTGAGCTGAATGCAAGTAGATGAAGGATAAGTAGGAAAGTTATCAAATCTTGACAGATAGTCATTCCTTGCTATAATAAGCACAGAAATGGTTCCCTTTATATGGACATTTTTGGCTCATGAAATTATTGTTACTGCTACTATAGATTTTAAAGATTAAAGAACAAAGATGATTCAGGAAAGGGATTAAGGAGAGAGGGAAAAAAAGAAGCTCTCTTTATCTTTATGCTCCATATATCTTGGGCTTGACTATGTCCATAACACTTTAAAAGATACTCCACACTTAAAACTGACCAGTAAGGTACATATAATTATCATATATTAATGATTACAAGACTAAGAATTAAAAGATTAGAAATTTAAGAATAACACCCAGACAATTAAAATTAAAAAATTGATTGTTATTATACCAGAAAGCTGTAGCCACAAAACCTTTTTCTTTGTGTCTTGAGAATTTTAAAAGTATCTAGTTCAGTGGAGGGAGTAAACTAACTGTACTGTGTATTCTACTGGCTTAAAAAGACTATATTTAATCAAAATAAAAAAGTATAATATCTTCTATAAATGTGAATTAATTATTTTAAAAATAAATAAGTGCATAAATAACTAACAAAAAAAATGTTAGCAGTATAAAATGCCTTACTGTCTGGCCAAGCTCAGTTTTCCACAGATGCCCAGTTTGCACATGACTTAAGGTGAAGACTTAGAAAATCAAAGCAATTTCAATATTCCAATACCAATCAAGTATCTCTTAACAACCAGAGATTTTTATTTTAATTCAATAAAATACAACTTTCAGTCATAATTTTCCCTGGAGAAATAAAATCATGCTAACTGTTAGATACATGAAGTTTTGATTTTTAGTTAGCATTATGATCTCCACTTATTAATTTCTGACTTGAGTAATAATAAGACTCAAATACTATTTGAGTCTGAAAACTGGACAAACAAAAATGTGCCAGGGGTTGAGAACCTGGAGAAATTGAAAGTTTTATTCTTTTGTTAGCTTAGGCATAAATGTCTGTGGAATACTTTTTACTTTTGGCAAAAACAAAGGGAAAAAGCCATTAGCCTCCCCAGAGTGATTTTTGGTTCCTCCTCCTACAGGCAAGTCCAGAAACACCAAGTGAGATCAGAATATTTTACTGAGCTCTAACCTTCTGGTTCTCTCCATTCTGGCAATGAAATATGGAAAACACATTTGTTAAGGTTAATTTGAACTTCTTCTGACCCCTTCAAGACATCCTCTTAGTCATAGAAAAATGGAACTGCTCAGTTTTCTTTTTATTTATATTTTAAAATGTATTCAATTTAAATCTCAATTGTTAACTGCCAACTCCCACCATCCTTCCCTTCTCCTCTGATGGGCTGGATGCCTCCCCTAGATATCCCCCTACCTTGGCACATCAAGTCTTTGCAAAGCTAGGTTCATCATCTTCCACTGAAACAAGGCAACCCAGTTAGAGATTGTATTCAACAGCTTTGTTATAGCACCCTACTCCTGTTGTTGGGGGACCCACATAAAAAGCAAGCTACATATCTACTACATATGTGTAGGAGTCTTAGGTCCAGCTCCTGTGTGCTCTTTGGTTGTGGTTTCAGTCTCTGAGAGCCCAGAAGTTTCCAGGTTAGGTGACTTTGTTGGTCTTCCTGTGGCATTCATATCCCCTTCAGGGCCCTCAATCCTTTCTCCAACTCTTCCATAAGAGTCCCCAAGCTCTATGTAATGTTTGGCTGTGGGTCTCTGCATCTGATTGAGTTAGTTGCTGGGTGGAGCCTCTCAGATAACAACTATGCTAAGCTTCTGTTTGCAAGCATAACAGAATATCATTAATAGTGTCATGGATTAGTGCTTGCCCATGGATGTGTCTCAACTAAGGCCGGTTATTGCTTAGCCATTCCCTCATTCTCTGCTCCATCCCCTGTCCCCGTATTTCTCATAGACAGGATAAAATTGGATCAAAAGTATTGTGGGTGGGTTGGTATCCCTATCACTCCACTGAGGTTCCTTCCTGGATACAGAAGGTGGTCTCTTCGGGACCCATATCTCCACTGCTGTAAGTCTCAGGTAAGATCACCCCCACTGATACCCGGGAGTCTCCCCTATCCTAGATCTCTACCAAATCCTCAAGAAAGCCCAGCCCCAGCCAAACCCCACAAGCTGCAGACTTATGTTCATTCTCCTGGCCCTCTGGCCATCTTTCCTGTCTCTCCCCACACCTGACCCTGAACCATCTTTCCCATTCCCTTTCCCTTCCTCTCTCCCACTTGATCCCTCCTTCCATCTTTCTCCTATGACTGTTTTATTTCCCCTTCCGAGTGAGGTTAAAGCATTCTCCATTGGGCCATCTTTCTCGTTTAGCTTCTTTGGGTTTGTAGAATGTAGCATGATTTTCCTGTATTTTATGGTTAACTATCCACTTACAAGTGAGTACATAATATGCTTGTACTTTGGGGTCTGGATTACCTCACTCAGGATGATATCATTCCATCCATTTGCTTGCAAAATTCATGATGTCTTTGTTTTTAATAGCTGAATAGTATTCCATTGTGTAGGAATACCATATTTTCACCATCCATTCTTTAGGAGAGGAACATCTGTTATTTCCAGTTTCGGGTTATTATGAATAAAGCTGCTTTGAACATAGTTGAGCAAGTATCTTTGTGAGATGTTGGACCATCTTTTTGGTGTGTGTCCAGGAGATTCATAGATGTGTCTTGAGGTAGAATTATTTCCAGTTTTCTGAGGGCCTGCCAAATTGATTTCCAAAGTGGTTGTACAAGTTTGCACTCCCACAAGCAATGGAGGAATGTGCCTCTTACTGCACAAACGTAGCAGCAAGTGCTATCACTAGAATGTTTTATCTTAGCCACTTTGTCAGGTATAAATGGAATTTCTGGAATTTTGATTTGCATTTTCTTGATGACTAAGGACTTTGAACATTTCTTTTAGTGTTTCCCAGCCATTTGAGATTCCTCTGTTGAGAATTCTGTTTAGCTCTTTACCCCATTTTTTAATTGGGTTATTTGGATTGGTGGTGTCTAACTTCTTGAGTTCTTTATATATTTTTGATATTAACCCTCTGTCAGATGTAGGGTTGTAAAAATCCTTTCTCAATCTGTAGGCTGTCATTTTTTCCTCTTGACATTGTCCTTTACTTTATGGAAGCATTGCAGTTTCATGAGTTCCCATTTATAAATTGTTGATGTTAGAACATGAGCCATTGGTGGTCTGTTCAGGAAGTTGACTCCTGTACCAATGAGTTCAAGATGATTCCCTATTTTCTCTTCGATTAGATTTAGTGTATCCAGTTTTACATTGAGGTCTTTGATCCACTTGGACTTGAGTTTTACAAGATATGGATCTTTTTGCATTCTTCTACCTTCAGACATCCAGATAGAGCAACGCCCTTTTTGAGGATACTTTCTTTTAACAATTGCATGGTTTTGCCTTCTTTGTCAAAAATCAAGTGTGCATAGGTGTTTGATTTTATTCCAGGCTCTTTGATTCAATTCCATTGGTAAACTGTCTGTTCTGATATCACTACTGTGCAATTTTTATTACTATTTCTCTGTAGTACAGCTTGAGATCAGTGATGGTTATTCCTCCAGAAGTTCTTTTATTGTTCATGATTAGTTTAGCTATCTTGGGTTTCTTGTTTTTCCATAAGGAGAGAATTGCTCTTTCAATGTCTGTAAAGAATTGTTTTAGAATTTTCATGGGGATTGCATTAAATCCCTAGTATGATAATACTCCAATTATTTTATGAGGGCATTTAGTACTATGACTGGAGTGTTGTTCAGTGTCTATAAGTGTGTAGGCTTTCTGGTGTTTCTGTTGTTGTTGACATTCAGCTCTAATGCATGGTGGTTTGATAGCATACAAGGCAAGGCAAAAACTAAACAACAAAAAATGTAACTAACTGACATCACAAAATCAAATGGTCCTAATAGACATCTACAGAACACTTCACCCAAACACAAAAGAATATAACTTCTTCTCAGCATCTTGTGGATCCTTTTCCAAAACTGACCATACAGTCTGACAGAAACAAGCCTCAAAAGAAATAAGAAATTGAAATAATATCTCAAATCTTTCCAGTTCTTTCTTAAAATCAATGTCGAAGTAACTTCTGAATCAGGAAAACATTTCTCATTGTGCAGACTAATCAGAATCCATTCTTTTTGTAAACACAGAATCAATGTTTTGTTGAGGGCTTGATATACGGAATATTTGTCAGACCACATGACATTGTTTTTGTTGCCAGAATGTCACTTTGTTACCCCCTAACCTATTTGAGCCAAACTACATTGAAATAGAAAAGTACTTGGCTGACAGGGACAAGTTGTTTTCTAAAGGTCAGGTTTTTATGATGTTTATCTTACTAGCTATCAACATGATTCATTCACCCATGAAAAAGAATTGGAGGCTGTTATATTTTGTGAATGAAAATGAATCTGAAATGAAAGTAGAAGGCAACCATCTCTTTGTTTTTTTTTTTTTCTCCTTTCATTCTACAAGAAAAGTCAAACAGAGAGTAGAGACATGTCGGCTTACCCACATTACAGCATCTGAAGTATCTCTTCCTTAGCATTAACCATGAATCTGAATGTCACACACTGACATGTCCTAAAATATTCTTTTATTAGTTTTTCTCAACCAATAAGTGGTTACATAAATTCATATTATTTTAAACAAATAGTTCATACCAGAAGAGGCCAAGGATGGATTTTTTTCATGGGTTGGAGTTTGGCAATCTCTCACCTGGTATTGGTTGGAAATCTAAACTTTAAATTTAGCCATTCTATTTATTTATTTATTTATTTATTTATTTATTTATTTATGTACTTATTTATTTATTTATTTGCTTATGTTACTGGGAATGAAAGTCAAAGCTTTTCTCACACTAAGCAAGACTAGTGCTGACCTAAGTCTCTTACCATCACCATAATCTACTGGAACTACAGTAGCCATGTGCAAAACACAATCCTAGAGGCTACACTGACATCCAGATTGATTTACTGTGACACAGAAGTGTGAAAAACAAACCATTTTTTCCCTTAGTTGTTTGTGGTCATAGTGTTTCATCAATGTACCAGAAATATAACTAAACCATCCTTATACCCTTTTCAAGTTAATCTTTCAACTCTTTAAATGTAATATACAAGTATTACAGTTACATAAATTTTACCCTTCCCTCTCCAACTCCATTTCTCCCACATTTCCTATCAAATTAATGGCCTCTTTTTCTTTAACTGTTGTTGCTTCATGTTCACAAGTACAACCTTGTGGGTTCATTAATGTTGTCTCTATATGTGCATCCTTAGGGATAACCATCTAGGATCAGGTAGATTATCAGGAGTCCTTTCCAGAAAAAGACTGATTCTCCCTCTCTCAGAAGTCATTCATTACATGAAACTAACTCTTCATCTGGAGGATGGACCCTTGTGCTATTTTCCCAATTTATGTAATCATGTAAACAAATGTTCCCATTGTGCAGTTGTTGTTAAGATGGCCATATTGTTGAAATTTCTTAGGTACAGTTTGCCTGCCATACATAAAAGGTATAATGTCACAGCAGAGGCCAGTACCTTCTGGCACTTTTTTTGCTCCTTGTTCCTAAAATGTTCCTTGGGACTAGGATTTTTTCATGGGTTGGAGTTTGGCAGTCTCTCACCTGGTATTAATGAGAGTTGTATTGCTGATCTATCAAGCAAGGTACAGCAATTGATGGTTAGTCATTGTTTATATTTAACCAGTTGTGGATACCTATAATAGTCTCCACCTTTTGCAAAAAGAAACTTCTTTGATGATGGATGTGAGCTACACTTATAGGTGGGTATAAAAATATTAGAATACAAGTAGAAACACTAGTTTTGGAAAGTGGTAATATTATATTCTCCTCCAGAGTCTATGACTTCACTGACTATAATGTTCAAATCAGAAATATTTCTTCAATTTTCTGCCATCTTATTGCCATGAAGGCTTTCAAAATCCTTTATCCTAATTTTTGTAAGTCATGTAACTTACTTTTGTAAGTTAACTTTTATAAACCATGTTTTTTATAACCACCTTAGTTAGGATTTCCATCGCTGTGAAGAGACACCATATCTAAGGCAATTCTTATAAAAGCCAACCTTTAATCAGGGCTGGCTTACAGGTTTAGTCCATTATCATCATGGTGGGAAGCATGGCAGCATGCAGAGATAGTTCTGGAGAAGCCAAGAGTACTATATTTTTGTCCAAAGGTAGCCAGGAGGAGACTTCGGATCACAATGGACAGACTTGAGCATATATATGAGACCTAAAGCCCCGCCTCAACATTGACACTCTTCCTCTAACAAAGCCACACCTCCTCTGATAAGGCCACACCTCCTAACAGTGATAAGTCCCATGGGTCAAGCATATTCAAACAATCACACTGCAATAGCACATATGTTCTTCTAGTTTCTACTTTATTTTAAATTCATTCCATTGATTAACCTTTACTCACCCTTCCTTTTATTTTATCTCTGGTCTTTGGTGACCAGCACTCAACCTTTAGCTTTTGAGTTTCCATATGTGTGTGTTATACAATGTTTACCCCTCTGTGCTTGAATTATTAGACTTAATAAAATGAACTTCAGAAGTATCATGTTGCTATAAATGATCGATTTCCATTCTCCTTATGGTTGTGCTCCAGTTCGATCCATGTTTAAATATTTTTATTTTTTCATTCATATATGTGTGAATACCTTAACTGATTATATACCTTGGGTATTGTTAGTAGCACTATAATAAACCTGAGTACAAATAACTCTTGGCTATTTCCTCCATGCCATTTCTTTTGTGTGTACCTATAGTAGTATAGCTGGATCTTATAGATGCTATTTTGTATTTTGTATTTTGAAGGACCATTGATTCTGTTTTCTATAAGAGATATATAAACTTAAATCATACCAATGAGAATTTACCTTTCTGCAATTCTTTCCAGTGTTTAATGCTTTTTTGTTTTTTTTTTAATATGAGCCATTTTAATTTGAGTAAGATACTATTTCATTGTTCAAAATGCATTTCCTTAAAACTAGGAAGCAGGTTTTCATGCATCTGTTGATTATCTGTACATATTATTTTGAGATATATATTTTAAATCTATTGACTATTTGTTAAAATGTGTTATTTGACTTCTGCTATTGAAATTTGGAGTCCTCACACATTCGGGAAATGAACACCTCTCCATACATATTGTTTCTAATGTTTCTGGTCTCTGTAATGACAATTTCCTCTACTTACCAGAAGTGTCTTTGTTTGCTTTAATACCATCTGTTTTCTGTGCCCTGGATATCTCCTCCAAAATGTTACTACCCGTTCCAGCTTACTCAAGCATCCCCCTAGAGTTCTTTAAGTGAGCTCAATGTCTCATATCTTATATTTAAGTTTGAGTGGTTTATTATTATTATTATTATTATTATTATTATTATTATTATTGTTGTTGTTGTTGTTATCATTAAATTTGTTGGTGTGTACAGGTGTTTGCCTGTGTGAGCTTATATGCACCACATGCAGGCAGAGCCCAACAGGTCCTGAAGAGAGCCTTAGATCTGCTGGACCTGGAGTTGCAGGAAGTTGTGAGCTGCTATGTGGGTGCCATCTATTTTGTGAAGATTTGGTAGAAATCTCTAATGGAACCATCCATATATAGAGTCGTTTTGCAAGCCTTTTACACATTCAGGTTTGTTATTGCTTATAATACTAGCCACATGATCTAATTCTATCTAGTTGAGATTTTATAGTTTATAACTCTGTATGAATTGATCTATTGTCAAATATTGTCTTATACTAGCCTTTTCATAAGCACCATTTTTATACTTTCAAGGGCTTTTTGTATTTTAATGTTTGGTTACATGGATTTTTATTTGTCTTGTAACTATTTTATCATATACCTGCTTTAAATTTACTTGATTCTTGGTTTTCTTTTCTTTTTTTTTAACTATATTGTTACTTATCAATTTAAGAGCTTTGTTTATTTCTTAGAATAAGCATATGCCCTGTGAGTTTTATTTTCAAAACAGTGTTGGGTGCACTCCAGTCCTCCAGATATTTTGACTTATTGAAATTTTATCCTCGTGTAAATTTGTGTTCCATTTTTGAAATTCCTCTTTGAGCCATTCGTTCCTGGGAAGCTTGTTATTCAATCTTCCAGAGGACAGACTTGTTATTCTTTCCTCTCTTTTACTACATTTAGTTGATTTGATTGGCATGAAAGAACATATGCCTTATGCTCTAATGATGTAAACTCTTTAAAAGTTTTGAGAAATTTTTTACCCTTACAAAGTTTGTTCCATGTCGAAAAATATTTTATAGATGCTGGAAAAATATGTGTTTAATTTCTGTCATGCAGAGTGTTCTATTAATAGCAATTTTGCCACCTTAGTTGCTTATGATGATCAGATTTTCTACACTATATTTGTGCTGTATGCCTGAAAGTCCCTCAAATTTCTAAGAGTACTGTTGAATATCCTAACTGCAAGTGTAGTTCAACTATTTTATAGAAATGCGATATATTACATATATGTGTATACATACATATACGTAGATGTGTCTTGTCTATATGTGTTTGCGTGTATGTGTGTGTATGTGTGTGTGCATTCTTCAGTATGCCTATAGCCCATGAAAATTTCACATTTCTTAGGACACAAACTTTCTTTTACCTTCCGTGCTAGATAAGTTTTACTTAGCATGTAGTAACACCGCAACTTACAGAGTTGTGAATATAGCATGGGTTATGTAACTTTTACACTGTTTCTCAACTCACTGATATTCCATGTATAAAACTTACTTTTGCTATTTCATTATCACCACTCCTATTGGATTAAACATGAAGAGGATTTTACTTCCTTTGAATATTTTCTGAACTAATGAGAAACGATTTAGGAAACATTCTTCCTTATAGGGCTATATATTTTCTAATGAAGCACAGCTGATTTTTGTTGGCTAAGTAGTCTCAAAAAAAGTTTTATAATGTGTCCAAGATTCAATAATTGCTGAATCAGTGCATCTTTATGTAAGAGAAAAAAGAAGAAAACTCCGCAGCAAGCATGTTGAACACAGTTTTAATTAAAAACAGTTCTGCAGCTGGCAGCTGCCTTGCCCTGTGTTTTCAAGTTCTCTTTTAAAATCTTCAAGACTCTGAAAAACAAAATCTACCTTTTTTTTATGACACATATTTTGATTCTTCCGACAGATATGAACAAGAATCATTTTTAATTCATATTATCACGAAGATATCAGCTTTACTTATATGTTACAGTCAGCCAACAAAGGGGGTGTGTGGAGTAAAATCCTGCCCACTCCTCCCTAGAGTGTGAGCTCAGCTTTGGGAAGATAACAAAAACACTTATGTAAGAGATTAGTTCCTGATGTTTATTCAGTTCAGTCCTTGAAATGTGCCATTTGCTTAAAATCAAAACCCACATTTGCTCTTTCAGTCAATGCCTTATGCCTTCGTACACATGTGCCACAGTCTTAGAAATGGTCTCAAGCATAAATCCTGTTAGTGGTCTCTAACTTCTTTCCCATTGTGTCTGGCAATATCTTTCTTCTCTTTCATCTTAAATCATCCCTGCTATGGCAAGCCAATCTTCTTACAAAGAAGAGACTAATCAAAAAACGCTTGCAGACTTTTTAATTTCCAAAAAAGAGAGCGCTAAGTTCGAAATTTTATAAACTGTTGAAATGTCTTCAGAACTCTGATAACATTGATAAACTACTTTGAAGGAGTTTGGTTATAAAGAAACAAATCCCCGGGACCAGAATTCTCTTGTGGCCTCCTGACTTTATTTTCACAATGTTGCTGTGGGAGCCTCTGGGAACATCTGGGAGGGCTCTGATTACAGAATCCAGCTGTTCAGAACACAGAGGCAGCTCTGATTACAGAATCTAGCTGAACACAGAGCCGGCTCTGGTTACAGAATCTAGCTGTTCAGAACAGAGAGCCATTTTAGTGCTGATTTTCTTCCGTGGGAAATCTTATGTTCTCATCACTTTATCTCCCTCAGATCAATACCATGCCCCCAAACTTGTAAATGCATTTAGTAAACTTCTGTTCCATGTAGCTTGCTTTCCCCATCACTAATAGGAAGTCTGATGTAACAGTTTTCATTATACTGTATGGCAGTTTAGGGAAGTGTAAAGACAGGCAAGGGATACTCTGTAGAATCATAGGCTTCAAAGACAATTATTTGTTATTGTTTTTGCTGTTTGTATTTGTTTTCTGTTTGTTCTGGGTCTTTTTGTTGTTGTTTTGGTTATGGTTTGGTTTGGGTTTTTGTTTGTTTGTTTGTTTGCTTGCTTGTTTGATTCATTGTTAATTAATCTACAAAGTTCCAAGTTTGCTTCTGGTGTTTGACACACATAATTTAGTTGATCCTTTTCTCCCTTAAGCTATCTCCCATGACTGCAGTCCTGTTTGTACCCTCTCACTCCAGGAACTGCCTCTTTACTTTCATGTTTAATGGAGTCTATTGCCTCCTTTACTCCACTTTCTTAAAACTATTTCCTTCCCCTCTATTATCTCCTTTCAAGATGCCTACATAAATACATACTTATGGGACTTAGAAGTTAGCATCTGTATAGAGGTCATATATATTTGGAGGACACATGATATTTGTTCAAGTCTTTGTTATTTCTTGCTTTATTGCTTTTAGGCTGTCACTCAATAATACTTAAAAAAGACACACTCGTTTAATGCAGTTTGAGATGTATAAATACTATTCTTGAACACATTTGCTAAGTTGGTAATCCATTCTAACTTACCTTTTATGATGATTGATTATTTACTTTCAGTTTACCCGACCACACACAGCTTAAAACCACCAATCCACTCCTTAGGTATATTTAATTATCTACTTTAGATTCTTTGTGTTATTGAAATCATGAAATACATGTTTCTGTTAAGTGGCTTATTGAGTTACTACCTTGATAGATTACAAGTCTTGCTGAATTACACGATGTTGACTGTAGATATTGCTTATTTTTCAACTCTCCATGCATGTGCTCACAAAATATTTAGTTAAAAACCTTAAAAGAAGCTACAAGTTGGAGAATCCCATCATTACATAGATGTATTAGTTCCATATCTTATGCTACTGGAGAATTTTGACCAGAGCAACTTAAGGCAAGAAGGGTTCACTTTGCCTTATACCAAAGGTACAGCCATCACAGTGGGAAAACCATGGCATCAGCTGGTGACAATTCATCTGCAATAAGGAGGCAGTTATAAATGCCAGTACTCACCTCACTTCTTAGTCTACCCTAGCTCATGAAATATCTTGCCTTTAATTGAAGTGGCTTCCTATCACAATCAGCCTAGTCTAGATAATTTCTCATAGTCATGTACAAGGGCTTGTTTTAGAGTAATTCTAGATATTGCTGACAATCAATATTGAATAGGACAACAGGACAAGTTGCTTTAAAAAAAGGTCATTGTAAATATCTTTCCTCAAATTTCATTGCTGAGGTTTGCATTTACCTATAGATGTAGATATAGTATACAGTTGGTGCTAAGACTATGTTCCTGGTGGTTATTAATACAACTATTTATTGGGAGTGAGGTTATTAAGTCCTTCTTAGCCAAATACAGAATATATTAATTTTTTAAAATGAAGACATTTCCTACTTAACAATTTATTACTTATGTAAGTTATTTGTAAGTTTAGTGTTAGATAGATGGCAGTCAATCTGCCTTAATCCAACTATGCAACTCTTGAGCTTATACCTAAAGAATTCTTCATCCAACCACAGGGATACTTGTTCCACAATGTTCACTGCTCCTCTATTCATAAGAGCCAGATTCTGTAAAACAAAACAAAATAAATAAACAAAAATCAGATGTCACTCAATAGAAGGATAGATAAAGAAAATAGGACAGTTATATTATGGAGTATTACTTGGTTGTTAAATAAATGATTTCATGAAATTTGTAGGCAAATGGATGGAACTAGGAAAAAATCACTCTAAGTGAGGTAATCCAGACCCAGAAAGATAAATATGGTACATATTCACTACATGTGGTCATTAACCATTAAGTAAATGACAACTAAACTACCATCTAAAGACCCTGAAAGGTCAGATATAGAGGAAAGGACAAGAGAAGGGACACATGGATCTCCATAGGTGAGGGAAATACAGTGAATTGTATGGGTGTACTGGGGTTGGGGGACAGGAATGGGAGAATGGGGAAGAGAGATGCTGTTGAAGGAGGTAATTCACAGAGAGGCAGCTAGAATAAAGGGATATTAGCTGGATAGTATGGAAACCAAATGAGTGGAAACTTCTGAAAATATGTGAAGGCAAGCCTAAGGAAGTCTCCAAATAATGAGGGAGATAGTCTCAACTGGCCATCTAGTGTCACCAAAGAAAGATTCTAGTATCCAGACCAGGTTATGTCCATTTGAGCTGTTGATCAAAGGGGTGCTATGAAAATCCCCAAAATTATCCAGTCTGTTGTCAAGATAATAGGTTGCTCTCCACAAACTGACAACAAGGTCTCATTTCATTGGTACTATCCATTTGTAAATTGTAAATGAGTATTTTTATTTATGCTATTAATTATTTCTAGAACCAACTTTATCATTGCTATACTCATCTCTTTGAACTGTTTTAAGCATCCCATTTCTTCTTACATGTATCAAAACGAAAGCTGACCAATGAGTTCTGTTATTTTTGTTGAACTTTTGGAAAAAGAATTAAACATTTGTGCCAACATAAATCTTCCTTTGTAACCCAAAGCTCATTACTGAGCTTTGACAATCAACATTTTAAAATGAAAATATACAAAATATCTGTATTATAAATTTATTTTTATGAAAGTTAATAAGAAGAACTTATTAAATGTGACATACAATATATATATGCTACCTTTCACTTTATCAGATCTGCATGTTTCCTGGAGTCTTTTATACCCTAAGTCAAGATGAGGATGGATAAGTGACTAAAGGACTGATAAAGGCTTTATTAGGAAAGTTGTTAGCTGAACATCAGGTTTATTGGCTAACATTTATTCTGTACTAATTTTCTTCTTTAAAAAGGTCTGTGACCTGTATACTGACTGTTCCCAGACCTCCTCTGGTTTGAGAAATTAGATAAAAGAAATCTTTGCCTTTCAAGAGATGTTAGCAGAGGCTGAGGTCAAACTGCACACAGCAAGTAGAGAAGAGGAGGAACTTCTTAGAGTCTTCTGCAAATGGCTAAAAAATGGAAAGAACAGGACATACAAGATGAAGAATTTAGTATTTTATACTGATAATGTGCTTCATTTAAGACTCATTTCTTTCTCCTCAGATCATTAAACTTAAAAGGACCATGTTACTCACTAATCTTTAAGAAAGAGAAAGCTCAGGTCAGAATACCTACCTAAGCTATCCTAAAATGTCAGACTTAATGATTTAAAAACTATTTTTTTGATTGACCTAAGTAAGTCGGTTATTCCTCATCAACTTGTCCTTCTCCTTGTGGAAGATGACATCATCTTTGTTCTTAGAATCCTACCATGATTCCCATAATTCTCTTTCATAGACCATACATATGCATTTTATATACCAGATATCACAGCTCAGCTTATGCCCTTATGTTTCCTGTATTTTCAAAACATTAAAACATTTTCCAAGCTAGGTGTTTTTATATCAAAGACTCAGGTGTTTGCATATAATTAGTTGGTTTCCAAGAGTTTTTCCATCAACATAGAAGCCATATAATCTTGGGCTCCGTAAATACATGCTGCGCTGATGCCTCTGTATCAGCTTTGGTTCTGAATTTTCCTACTCCTTCATGTATCACCTAAGACAAGATTAGATAATTAGATATTAGTGATCTAACTTTTTTCTGTATCCATTAAAATGAAAGCTAATGTAACATTTGATTTAGAAATTGTACTGGCTGGTTTTGTGTGTCAACTTGACACAGGCTGGAGTTATCACAGAGAAGGGAGCTTCAGTTAGGGAAGTGCCTCCATGAGCTCCAGCTGTGAGGCATTTTCTCACTTAGTTATCAAAGGGATAGAGCCCTTTGTGGGTGGTGCCATCCCTGGGCTGGAGGTCTTGGGTTCTATAAAAGAGCAGGCTGAGCAAGCCAGGAGAAACAAGCCAGTAAGGAGCATCCCTCCATGGCCTCTGCATCAGCTCCTGCTTTCTGACCTGCTTGAGTTCCAGTCCTGACTTCCTTTGTGATAAACAGCAATGTGGAAGTAAGCTGAATAAACCCTTTCCTCCCCAACTTGCTTCATGGTCATGATGTTTGTGCAGGAATAGAAACCTTGACTAAGACAGAAATTATTTACTAAACATATAACATGTTACAGCTCTGGGCAAATGCTGTACAGGACATAAAAATGAGATGAAAGTTTTTTTTCTTTAAGATGATATTTAGGCTCCAGGGAGATACTCTGTGGGTAAAGGAACTAGCTGTCATGCCTAAGGCCCACAGTGGGGAAGAAAAGAATCTATTTCTGCAAGCTGTTGTCTACATTCCCTCCATGGGCAGCACGGGTGTACTCGAAGACATAAAATAATTAAATGTGATAAGTTTTCCCAAAAGGACATAGTAAAATATGGAGGTGATATGTCAAGATATTTTTGACATGAAGTATATATGTCATAAGAGAAGTAACACCTGCCATGAATACACCTGTAAGGAAGTTTTTACAGAATATAGCCATTAGGGACAGAGTAGAGACATTGAATATTATCTGCTTTAAGAGTTTCCAAACTTAATGAGAGTCAGATCCTCTAGAGAGCTCATCAAGACCTAGATTACTTAGCTGTCTCTCTGGAATCTCTGATTCAGTAAAAATGCAGCTTCAAAACAACATTTGTTGCAAGCTCCCAGTAATAAGACAACACTTGCCTCTGTTTAAGAACCATGATTTAGCCCATGCACTACCCTTTAACAGAAGAGAAAATAGATAGGAGGAAACTTGTTAAAATAGTCACAACTCATTAGTGGTTGAGCTGGAATTGAGCTCCAAGCTCCCTGTTACGTATATTTGCATTTTCTTACTATTTGTTTCTTGAACAAATTTAAAAATCATTATTATCATTCTCTCTTTTTTGTTTGTTTGTTTTGGGGGAGTGGCCTTATTCATTCTCTGTTGCTGCTGTTTAAAGATAGAGCCTAGCTACACAGCCCAGTCTGTCATTAAATTTAAGGTCCCTCTGCTTCATTTTCTTCAATCCTTGGCTTTTCACCAATAATAATTTAATATTCAGTCTCAAGTACTCCACATTACCATGAATTAAAATACTCAATAATTTGACATGAAAATTGATTTTCAAAATTTATTTTAATGGTGTAAAATAGATACAAACCATTTTCACCTTTATGGCTTCTCATAACCACCTTAATAAATTAGTCAAAAGATAAGAAAATTCAATTAATAATGAGTTAAGAAACCCCAAGATAGGAATCTTATTTCCCTCTACAGGTTTGAAGGGTTTAAACTTCAGGGACAGTTTCTACTGAACATATAAATCTTCAAGTTAATGCTCTGGCAAAAACTACACAAAGATTTTGTTTGAGGGGAAATTAAAAAATTATTTTGCTCAAGAATTTAATTTCCTCAGTCTTATTTTTATTTATTATGTTTACCCACTGAAGGCTATCATAAGATTTCTGAATTAGACTCATCTGGCCTTATTATCTAATATGAAAAGTTAATAACTGCAGACTCATTATGTAACTAAAGGCTTTCCTGTTCCTGTGCTGGACTTAACTTTATTCCCAGGGATGATACCTGAGTGTCCCATTTTGTATTTTAGAGAAGGCAGGCAATTAAAAGGACATCATGATGTTGGATAACTTTAAACATTTCTGCAAAATTACTACAATGTTCAATTGCTCCCTCTATTTGGGCTGGTTTAGAATTGGCAGTTTCATCAGGCACTGGCCATCCAGGTGGAGGACTCATGAACCACTGGCCATGTGAAATGTGTGGCTTCCTTGCTGTTGCTTCAAGGTGAGCATCTGTGATAATAAAGTTTCAAGAGGTGGGGCTGATAGCTGAGAAGGGAGAAAGTTAGGAAAGGACTCCGAGTCCAGAGAGTGTATCACAGTACCTTGGCTGCAAGGGGAGAGTGGGACAAAGCAGAGACTTTCCATTAAAAAGTTTCTAATGACAGAGAAGTGATGTCACCTGTCATGCTTGTTTCTGGCTTGCTCCAACCCTGTCATGGTCAGGGTGGAGTGTGGGCTTCATATAGTTATTATGACTGAATACTTTAGCCTGGCCATGTAAAAAAAAGCAATGAATTTTCTTCAAGGATACAATCCTGAAGAGGCTACCCATGATCAAGGAGATTGTCTATACCCAGGCACATACTGACAACAAGTAGACGCAGTGGGTTTTTAAAATGAGCTCAGAAAGTTAAGATGAAAATATGGTAATAAGATTTTGAAGCTGTGGGATGGGATGGATTTGATGATAACACATGATGTGCATGCATGTGCATGCATGAAAGTATTAAATGATAGAAATATAACTTTTAAAGGTACAGCCACTGAAGTTAGCAACTATAATTCTTTTTTTTTTCTTTTCCTTACTGAATACTTTATTTATTTACAAGTCAAATGTTATCCCCTTTCCAGTTTCCTCTCCGGAAACCCCCTATCTTATCCTCTTCCTTTTCTATGAGGGTGATCTCCCACCCATCTACCCACCCACTTCCACCTCCCCTCCGTGGCATTCCCCTACACTGTAGCATCAAGCCTTCACAAGACCAAGAGCCTCTCCTCCCACTAATGTCTGACAAGGCCATCCTCTGGTACATATATGGGTGGAGCCATGGGAGCAACTGTAATTCTTATACAAGACTCATCACTTCCAGAGCTGTCCTATTATGCTGTTACTGCACACAATCTCTCTGCTACACAAGAGCTGGTGAGAAGCTTTCACTGTGCTCTCTCTCTCTCTCTCTCTCTCTCTCTCTCTCTCTCTCTCTCTCTCTCTCTCTATGTGTGTGTGTGTGTGTGTGTGTGTGTGTGTGTGTGTGTGTGTTTCTGTCTGTCTGTCTGTTTCTCTCTTTTTTCTGTGTGGCTGTATCTGTCTGTCTGTTGGTCTCTCCTCTGTCTGTCTCCTCCAAGTCTTTGCTTAAAGCCTGTGACAATACACTGTATCAACATGTGTCTACAAGGCATACAAACAGCACAAGTCTAGGTTGGACTACATCTACATAGATTCACAGCAGTGCTTCAGAATTCCAAGGAAAGCTGGTGCAAGGCAGGGAACTGGGTGTTAGATGGAGACACACTGTGCAAACAGAGAGACTAAGTGCTGTCAGAACGAGACAGGAAGAACCACAACCGAGTAGTCAGGCCTGAATCCTCCCCTTTGCTCCCACTCAGGCTATGGTGAATGTCAGCTATCAAACAGTTTTGAAGAGGAAAATTAAATCTTAAAAGGTAAAGCAATATGAAGGCTAGGGGAAAAAAAGGAAAAATAAACCAAGAAAGAAAGAAAATTCAAAGACTACTAAGTTGTTTTTGTTTTGTTTTGGAGGTTTTGTTGTTGTTGTTTGTTTGAGACAAGGTTTCTCTTTGTAGCCCTGGATGTGCTGGAACTCACTCTGTAGACAAGGCTGGCCTTGAACTCAGAAATCTGCCTGCCTCTGCCTCCCAAGTCCCAAGTCCTGCCACCACTGCCTGGCAGCTACTAAGTTATTTAAACTTCTATAACACATAAATATGAGGAAATTATATAAGCAATGATAGATAAATTATAAATGGGAAAAAGAATGATTTACCTACTTCTCTATGATAATCCCCTGTCTTGCTTTTTTCTTCTGCTTGATATTCTACATACATACGAAGTCCTCCAAATCTATGAGTTGTTTCCCCTATCATAGAAACATGATACCATTGGACACCAAAACTTCAAAAACCAGGTAGCTTTTCACAAGAATCTCCTTTATCTTACTTGATCCCTTCAGCAAGAAGATGCCCTAGTTTTTCTGAAGGCTATTCTATCTAGCCGTTCCATTTCTTTAAATACTGGTTTTTCCATTTCTTTCAGACTTTTGTTTGTTTGTCTGTTTATTTTTAATTTAGTTACATTCTCTTTTTTGTGAGTTTTTTATTAGATATTTTCTTTATTTGCATTTCAAATGTTATCCCCTTTCCTTGCTTCCCCTCTGAAAACCCTCTATCCACTCCTCCCTACCCCTGCTCACCAACCCACCCACTCCCGATTCCTGGCCCTGGCCTTCTCCTCCACTGGAGCATAGACACTTCACAGGACCAAGGGCCTCCTCTCCCACTGATGACCAACAAGGCCATCTACTGCTACATATGCAACTGGAGCAGTGAGTTCCACCATGTGTACTCTTTGGTTGGTGGTTTAGTCCCGGGGAGCTCTGTGGATACTGGTTAGTTCATATTGTTGTTCCTCCTATGGGGCTACAAACCCTTTCAGCTCCTTCAGTCCTTTCTATAGCTCCTCCTTTGGGGACCCTGTGCTCAATCTAATGGTTGGCTGTGAGCCTCCACTTCTGTATTTGTCAGGCACTAGTGGAGCCTCTCAGGAGACAGCTATAACAGGCTTCTGTCAGCAAGCACTTGTTGGCATCCACAATAGTGTCTGGGTTTGGTGACTATATATGTGATGGATTCCCAGGTGGGGCAGTCTCTGGGTGGTCATTCCTTCAATCTCTGTTCCATACTTTGTCTTTAACTCCTTCCATGGGTATTTTGTTCCCCCTTCTAAGAAGTAATGAAGGATCCACATTTTGGTCTTCCTTCTTCTTGAGTTTCAAGTGGTTTGTGAATTGTATCTTAGTTATTCCAAGCTTCTGGACTAATATCCACTTATCAGTGAGTATATACCATGTATTTTCTTTTGTGATTGGGTTACCTCACTCAGAATATTTTCTAGTTCCATCTATTTGTCTAAGAATTTCATGAATTCATTGTTTTTAATAGATAAGTAATACTCCATTGTGTAAATGTATCACATTTTCTGTATCTATTCCTCTGTGGAGGGACATCAAGAGAAAGTGGGGAAGAGCCCCGAGCACTTAAGCACAAGTGGAAATTTCCTAAACAGAACACCAATAGCTTCTGCTCTAAGATCAAGAATTGACAAATGAGGCCTCATAAAATTACAAAGCTTCTGTAAGGCAAAGGACACTCTCAATAGGACAAAATGGCAACCAACAGATTGGGAAAAGATCTTTGTCAATCCTACATCTGACAGAGGACTAAGATCCAATATATACAAAGAAGTTAGACTCCAGAGAACCAAATAACCCTATTAAAAATGGGGTACAGATCTAAACAAAGAATTCTCAATTAAGAAATATCAGATGGCTGAGAAGCACCTAAAGAAATGTTCAACATCCTTAATCATCAGGGAAATGCAAATCAAAACAACCCTGAGATTCCACCTCACACCAGTCAGAATGGCTAAGATCAAAAACTCAGGTGACAGCAGGAGCTGGCGAGGATGTGGAGAATGAGGAACACTCCTCCATTGCTGGTGGGATTGCAAGCTGGTACAACCACTCTGGAAATCAGTTTGGCGGTTCCTCAGGATATTGGACAGAGTACTGCCTGAAGACCCAGCAATACCACTCCTGGGCATATACCCAGAAGATGCTCCAATATGTTATAAGGATACATGCTTCACTATGTTCATAGCAGCCTTATTTATAATAGTTAGAATCTGGAAACAAACCCAGATGTCCCTCAACAGAGGAACGGATACAGAAAATGTGGTACATTTAGTTACGTTCTCATCTCCACCTTTCAAAACCCACTCTTTCTCATTAGTGTGTTGTCTTCCCCTCAACCATCCCAAAGCATAAATGATCTGATAGCTATATCTAAATGCTCTTCAATATTGAAATCGTTCCTTGTTCCTATTAAATATTTTCTAGCAACTTTTTAATAATATGTTATTTACTGTAGATTTCATCTCCTAGTTGAATGTTTCTGAATTCAGACCTGTTTTGATTTTTCAGACTATGTACTCTCCCCTGACAATTCTTCCACTACAACAAGCTGAAAACCTTCAACTCCGTACTCACCTCCACATGCCTACAGTACACCTAGCATCTTAGGACTACCCTTTGTCTGGCATCTCCAATGAAATAATTTACTGGGAATTGTATTGTTCTTCATTTGCTTTCCCTTTTTCCCTCTCCTTTCCACATGATCTCCCAAATAACAGACTTGAGAATCAAGTCACCATCTGCTCCTCATTGGCTCCTTTCAGTTAGTTGCTAAACTGTTCATACCTCTTGCATGTCTTCCTGGTGTTCTTACTCACAGTCTTATCCTCCTGTGTACTCTCTTTCACAGGCTTCCAAGAGAGCTGTCTCTAGTAAATGCAAAATATAAGTCTAATCATGTCATTTTCTCATTAAAAATTCCCCAGAAGTTTCCCTTCATCTCCAAGATTAAAGTCAAATTACTGCCACATCTGTAGAAGGCATATATGAACCTGCATGTCTTGGCCTCTGCATACTTCTGCAACCACACCCAGCCTATTAAGTAAACTGCTTAAAAGTCCCCTAGCAATTATGGTTGCTGCAAGCTCTTGAACTTTTGTTCATAGTATTTCTTCTAGATAAACACACATTTTTATTTTGTTTTCAACCCTTGAAAACACCTGTACTTCATTTGAATCCCAAGAAAGTACCATCTACTCAGAGGTAATATGATGCCTGCCTAGTCTCCACTACATAATTATATCTGGAACATAATCTTAGCCTTGTGTTTATTTGTAAAATATTATAATTTTTGTTTACTATCTTTCTTGGTTGCCATCCCATGTATTAAAGATAAACATTACTTTTGTATCATTTCTATTTTCAGTTCTAGAACAGATTTGTCATTTTTTTCCACAAATAATTACTTAAATGAATTCAAATTCAACATATTTAATGATTTTTAGAAGAAGATATCTTATGTCACACACATTTCATTTAATAAAGGAATAACAAATTTCCTAGCACAGAAGGTCTTGATGGTGTGACTTCTATACCCATGGCCCAGAGCATATAAGTTCCAGAAGAAGTAAGAACATGGATTTTTTTGTGACTGTTTCTTCTATATAACATGAATGAACATAGGCTTCTGGTTTTCATTTTCATTAATGAAGTAGCAGGTGAAAGCACAGGGTCTCCATAGAGTTATTTCTGAATATATAAATGGTTATAGGAAATGTAGCAGCTGAGTTCAGCATGTCATATTGGGAGTGAGTATATAGAAGATTATTATATTGGAGAGAAGGGAAGGCACATACAGCAAATACTAGATTTTCTTTGATCAACTGAAAGTAAGCAGCTTTGTGGGGAAGTGGAGATAAACAAAGAAATCCTATAGACATATATAAGGTAATGTATTGCAGATTGTATATGACAAATTTTAATTCATATGACAGATTGCCTTTGGGAGAGTATCAAAATTGAGGTAAAAAGTCTGAAAAAGGTCATATGCAAATAGTGAATGGTAATTAAAGATATTTATGTCCCTTAGCATGGAAAAGGTAAGGATTTGTATAGCAGAATGGATAAATAATTTGAAAACTGAAATTAAAATAATGCCAATTATAGCATTTATCCTGTACTGAATAGCCTCTAAAACCTCTTCCTATTTTTAGTAGCTTCTCTATGTGCTGAGTCTTGGTTATGGGGCAGAGACTGTATGATAAAAATTTAAAAGTTTAATTTACAACTTCTCTTAAAGTGATAACCCAATCTCTGTCAAGCTTTACCTGAATACATCCTGTCTCAACTTAAAGGTGTTTAAAGTAAAGCAAGACTGTTGAACAATCCATTCTGGCAAGAGAGTGGGAGGGATTATGAGTGTATTGTGATGCCAGAGCAATGACTTAGTGGGGAAGGTCACCTGTAGCCAAGCTTGAAATCCTGAGTTCAGTCTTTGGGACACACATGGTAGTAGGAAAGAATCAAACCCTGCAAGTTCTAGGAAGGGCAGCAGCTGTAACTATGCCAATCTATTCTACTCATAGTATCCATAATTCCATATCATAACATATATTTAAATCTACTAGTGTCTCCATAGAATTTTGATGGGATAAACTCATTAATACAATTTCATATGTTAACCATGGTGGTATGGCTACTAAGCATAGGTAGTAAATGTGTTTAGAAAATTGTTTAACAAAATTCATTTATGTTGGTTCATGTTGCTTAAAACAGAGACTTCTTACTTTTCATGTTTCTCTCTAATAAAACCCAAAACTGCAATCTCTTATTTACTCTGTACCAAATACTCTACTGCATGTCATTGTAAAGAGTACAAATAGAGGTGGCTGCTAAATGATGATGATGAACAACTCTATGATCAAGAGCATGCATCATGAAGTAACAGCATAGTAAAGTAAAGCAGATAGTTTTAGTAATAAATTGAGGATAAGACATATAACTCACAATAAATTATCTCTGACACTGATGGTATCAGTCAGGAAGTTTTAAAGAAGAGAAAGGAAATCAATCTGCCAGTTCCTCAGAAAATTGGAAATAGATCTTATCTGAAGACCCAGCTATACCACTCCTGGACATATACCCAAAAGATGCCCCACCATACTACAGGGGCACATGCTCCACTGTGTTCATAGCAGCCTTATTTATAATAGTGAAAAGCTTGAAAAAACACAAGTTTCCCTCAACCGAATAGTGCATACAGAAAATGTGGTTCATGTACAAAATGGAATACTACTCAGCTATTAAAAACGAGGACATCATGAGTTTTCAAGGCAAATGGATGGAACTAGATCTCAAAGGACATGCATGGTATGTACTCCCTGATAAGTGAGTATTAGCCAAAAAGTACAGAATTCCTAGGATACAACTCACAGATATTAAGAAGTTTAACAAGCAGTAAGACCCAAATTACTATTGATGCTTCAATCTTACTTAGAAAGGGGAACAACATAATTATGGGAGGCAGAGTCAAGGAGGGGCCTGGGTGGGAGAGAGGAAGGGGAAAGGAAAGGGGGAAGGGGATCAGGTATGGAGTGGGGCAGGAAAGAAACCCAGAGGGCCAGGAGAATGAATGGGAAATATGCAGCAGCCTCTAAGGGTGGGAGGTAGGGGGAACCCTCTAGAAAGTAACTGAGACCTGTCTGGGAAGTGAGAGACTGTCAGGACTCAGTTAGGATTATCTTAGCCAAAATACCCAACAATGGAGAGAGGGAATTGGAAGAGTCCACCCCCAGTAGTTAGACAGGAACTAAAGTAGAAAAACAGGGTTACTTACTGACCCACAGGGACAAACATGAAGAAGAGACAGAAGGAAAGGCAGTCCAATGACCAGCCAATCTTGGAATCCATCTCATGGAGGGTGGGAGCCACCAAAGCCTGACACTATTACTGATACTATGATGTGCTTACAGGCAAGAGCCTGGCATGGCTGTCCTCTGATAGGCCCTCCCAATAGCTAAGTGAGATAGAAGTAGATACTCACACCCAACCATTGAACTGAAGTCGGGGACCCCTATGGTTGAATTAGAGAATGGAATGAAGAATCTGAAGGAGAGTGTGACCCCATAGGAAGACCATCAGTCTCAACTAACCCAGACCCCTGGGAGCCCCAGAGATTGAGCCACCAACCAGGCAGCTTATGTGGGCTGGTCCAAGGCCCCAGGCACTTAGATTTCCTGGTTTGTCCTCAGTAGGAGCAGATGAACCTAACCTTTGAGAGTCTTGAGGCCTCAGAGAAGGGGGATGCCTGGTGTGTGTTGGGGGAGGGGGAACACCCTCTCAGAATCAAGGGAAAGGAAGAATGGAATTAGGAATTGTGACAGTCAGGAGCTGGAGGTAGAGGCAATGCCTGGAATGTAAATAAATAAAATAATTTTTAAAAATTTAAAAAAAAGAGAAAGATTTTTAAGAGATAGATGTTTAATTAAGTCTGAAGAAAGAAGTAGGATTTTTTGATAGAGAAATGACTGGAGGCAAGGAAGTGGAGAGGTCCATTGGTGAGTTTTAGACCTACAAACAGGATAGCTACAAGCAAAGAAATAAAAATGAAGCAAAGAGAATAAAGGGTCTCTCTCTCTCTCTCTCTCTCTCTCTCTCTCTCTCTCTCTCTCTCTCTCTCTCTCTCTCTTTCTGTCTCCCCATTTTATTTTTTTTTGAGAAAGGGGTTCTGGTAGCCCAGGGTGCTATATAGCCCTGAAATTATCTAGCTCAGGCTAACAAAGGGTTTATGACCCTCTCTCTTCGACCTCCCATGTGCTAAGGTTGCAGGCAGGTACCACTGTATCTGATGGTGGCTCACTGTTTATGTCATCTTTAAGAAAGGACCATCACAGGCTGCTGGGGCCATGAATCCTCCCATGTGTACTCTTTGGTTGGAGTTTTAGTCCCTGGGAGCTCTGAGGGTACTAATAAGAAAACATCTAATAAAAAAGAAAGAAAGAAAAGAAATGATATCCTATTTTTAAAAAAAGTGTACAGGAGTAAGGCAATGGAAACATTTTTGTATAGGAAAAAAGAGACAATGGGCACACACTTGCATGTGCCTGAGATTCTCCTACCATCTTTCCTTAAGTTCTGACCCATCTATAATATAAATGAACACTTTAGTTTATGCCCTGTTCACCCAGTTACTTGGGTAGCAGCTAAACTTATTCCAGATTCCTCCTTGTTTTTATGTTTACAAGCTGAAGCTCAAACAGTAATATTAAATTTTGGGTGGGGATAGAAATGACATCTTCAGAATAAAGGGTACTAATGACTCCAATACCCCAAACAGATCAAGACAATGTTTTCTCGTGCAAAGCAAGACAGATGAACTCACAGCCTTGGTCTCTGGACCCTATCTTCAGCAAAGTTGCCACATCTTTGTAGAAGTTCTGAGAATTTGAGAATCAAAGTTTGTAAATCACTAGGTCATAAAAACTAGGATTCTGTTCCAAAATGAAATTAAGCCAAGAACACTCCTGGGTGAGGGAATCATATTATTATCTATTTTAATTTTTAAGCATTTAAATTCATGATTTTTGGGAACACCTAATCTATATTGTGGTCTAAAGAGGTGTACTATCTGGTTGGTGGTCCAGTCCCTGGGAACTCCGGGGGTCTGGCTGATTGACACTGTATAGCAAAATATTTTTAAATCTCTTCTGCAGCAACAACATCAAGTGTTATCTTGGTAAGTACCCTTTGGGGACGAGTGATATACAGTCCTAGAGTGTTGGCGGGAAATTGAACAAAGCTAGCTCTGTACTAACTTATGTCTTCTCCTGATGGATGATGTCTCAGATTCGAGTTCTATTCTTGTTTAATTCTAATAGAAAAAGATTAAAGTACAGAGAAAAAGAAAGAAAGAAACAAAGAAAGAAAAAAAGAAAGGAAGGAAGGGAGAGAGAGAGAAAGAGAGAGAGAGAGAGAGAGAGAGAGAGAGAGAGAGAAAGGAAGGAAGGAAGGGGAAGGAAGAAAGGAAGAAAGAGAGAAAGGAAGGAAGAAAGGAAGGAAGGAAAGAAGAAAGAAAGAGAGAGAAAGAAAGAAAGAAAGAAAGAAAGAAAGAAAGGAAGAAAGAAAGAAAGGAAGGAAGAAAGAGAAAGAAAGAAAGAAAGAAAGAAAGAAAGAAAGAAAGAAAGAAAGGAAGGAAGGAAGGAAGAAAGAGAGAGAGAGAAAGAAAGAAAGAAAGGAAGGAAGGAAGAAAGAAAGGAAGGAAGAAAGGAAGGAAGGAAGAAAGAGAGAGAAAGAAAGAAAGAAAGAAAGAAAGGAAGGAAGGAAGAGAAAGAAAGAAGGAAAGAAGGAAAGAAAGGAAGGAAGGAAGGAAGGAGATGGAGGAAGGGAGGGAGGGAGGGAGGGAGGGAAGGAGAGAGTGAGAGAGGCCAGGAAACCAAAATGCTTGTGTTTAGTGGTACAGGTGAGAGAGGTTTCTCATAATAATGGATTGTGGTTTTTCTATCTTTGTTTTTTTGGTTAGTTGATTTTGGTTTGATGTAGATGTGGTGTTTTGGGTTTTTGGTGTGTGTGTGTGTGTGTGTGTGTGTGTGTGTGTGTGTTTATTTTGAGGCAGGACTTCAGTAGGTAGCTCCAGCTGACCTAGAAGTCACTGTGTAGCCAGACTGACTCCCTATTCACAGAGATCCACAGGATCTTACCTCCCCAACAGTGAGATAAAAGGCTAGTACCACCTCATCTGTCAATATTAGATTTTTTTAATGCTTTGTGTTTAATTATGTGTTTAATGTGCCCCCAAAATGCTACTTAGGCTGCTTATCTGTGTTTTGTTTCATTTGTTGTTCTAATAAGTTCATTATTTTCGTATAACACGTTATTCTTATTCACTTCAACTCTTCCCAGATCCACCTGTCCTTCCCTCCTCCAATGTTGGGTCCTGACCCTTTTTTTTTCCTTTCAAGACCAAACCTTGGTGCACCAAATATTCTTGGATGTGCCAGATGACCACAAGAGAGCCATCTAACTTACCACTTCTAGAGAAATTCTTTCCTCTTTCTCTAAGCAGTTAGCAGCTATAGCTCCATGGTTGGAGATGGGATTATGCACCTATCTCACTCTTTGTGCTGGAACTGTCTGTCTCAGGTCTTCATAGGCTTTGTCCATGCTTTTGCCAACTGTCTCTCTGCATCTCGAGACATGTTTTACTCCTAGAGAAGTTCGCCATCTTCCAGTAGTCTGAAGCAGCCAGTCAGTAGAGACATAACAGGCTTCTATGGCATATGTGTTGTAGAAAAAGGTTGGATCAAATATAGTAATTAGCAATAAGCTTTCTCTCTTTGAATGTTTTAGCTGTTTGCTGTAGAGAGCATCTCTTGTACTGTATGGAAGTATCACCTGTCAATAAAATGCTATCAGACTGTTCGATTAGGCAGGAAATAGGGAGGTAGAAGTTCTGTGACAGAGAGAGGATTTCTGAGAAAAGAGTCAGAGGCCCAGAGATTCACCCTAGACACAGAAAAAAAGAGTTGCATGAAATTGAGGATCAGGCAACCAACCATGGGACATGACTTACAATAAAATAAGTGGGTTTAGATATGAGCTAGCTGGGGAGCAGAGCCAAAGCTATTGGCCTAAGCATACATATACATATACACATACACATACACACACATACACATACACACACATACACATACACACACATACACATACACACACATACACATACACACACATACACATACACACACATACACATACACACACATACACATACACATACACACACATACACCTACACACACATACACATACACACACATACACATACACACACATACACATACACACACATACACATACACACACACACATACACACACATACACATACACACACATACACATACACACACATACACATACACACACATACACACACATACACATACACATACACACACATACACATACACACACATACATATATAGTCCCAGAGTCGTTATTCCTAGGGACAAAGTACACGCATAGAAAAACATGAAGTTATAGATGGCATTAACTCCAGTTTACTTTTAAAATTATTATTATGAAGAAAGCTATTGGGTATGATTATTTTCAAAGCTCTTAAAAACTTGTAGCTGAAAAAGGCTGATCAAATCAAAGCCCCAGGGAAAGCATAGCTCACACATAGAACCAACACCCATCAAGATTTGGGTAAGCAAGGCAAAGCAGTGGGAAAGAATGACTGGGAGATCCTTAGAGTTTGCAATGTGGAAGTAACTTAGCCGGCGTGGTTTTATACATGAGCCCTTTGGTTGCTACATCTGGGATGAAAGGGAAGGTTCTGTTGGGGACCCAGTGAGAAGAATGTTGGTTTGGTTGGGAACAGTCATGAATATTAAGGAGGTCACTCCAGAAGTCCTTTGAAATTAAGCATCATGGAGTCCCTGAACAGCTTATATGTGACAACCTGGATGGGATTATCAACCAGGAAAAAAGGAAAGAAAAGAATGACTCAGAATTTTGACATTTTTACTGACATGATAGAAAGCATGGGAAAGTGTTGCAAGAGAAATTTTCTGTGTTCAGTCTAATATCAGGTACGGTGGCATAGCTTTGAAACCACACAAAGGTACCCAGTAATCTCCCTAGAGACTGAATGTTTGCAAAAGGCCCTGTGAAGACTCAGGATATGTTTGATGAAATTCAGCTGCGATTGGAATCCAACTTCTTAGCTGAAGGACCCAGTGTGGTCTGAATCTAACGTCTATTTATCATCTACAGTACTTATAAACACTAGACTTCGTCTCCCTTAAGCTCTTCATCTATAATGCTAAGCTTATTTCCATAGTGTCCAATTGGAGAGATTTTTATTAATCAGCTTTCACCTCGGGTGGCCTGCCTGCTGTTGCTTTCAAAATATTAAGCCTGGGGCTTATATTGCATAAGGATCCTCTTTATTTGACCTGAACCATTCTATCTCTCTTGACAGACAGGATGTGGCCTAAGACAAAGGGTTCACGAAGCAGCAGTGCTATTACAGCTGGCGCTCACTGCTGCCAAGACATTGGAAAAAGCTGCTGTCTGCAGCCCCAGAGGATGCTGTGAGTGCAGAGGTAGGGTTCCTTGGGAATAGCCTCTGGTTGGACCCCTTTGTGGGTGGCATGTTTATCTTTCTCCTTGAAAAACAAAAGGTCAACTAGGAACACATGTCCCTATAGCAACAATAAATTCACAGGGGATGCTAACCCTCAGCAAATGTGGATTCGGAAGAACAGGAAGAGCAGAGTTCACCCCCTTTGTAAGGAAGTGAGTTGGTAGCTCAATGAATCTTTTTATTTCAATTTAATTGCCATCTGAATTGCCATGTGATGCGAGTCTTTGGTGGAGAAAATATCTTGAAAAAAATTAATATTACATTAAAGAACCTTCATGCCCAAATAATACTTAAAATGGATGTTTTAATTTTATTGAGAAAAACTAGTGGCCTTTGGTCAGTCAAAGGCACTACCAATTTCAGAATGCATCATTTAGTTGCACTAGATGTGATATAGTATAGACAGCCTCTGTCCTTATTGAAAAACTTCATTTTTACACGTAAGACCAAGATAAAAAAAAATGTATTTTGTTATTTGTTATCAGTTTCAAGTCATCTAATCCTTCTGTGGTTTTTTAATTCTTTGAACAAATGGAAATCAACACATAAAAATGAAAATATGTCATTAGCACCCTGGAGTAAGATAAAGGGATTGGGAACAAGAACAGAGAATAGGAAAATCAAAGGAAAAGCATGCCATTCGAAATTCTTCCCAACTTGAGAGAAAAAAGAGGAAACAAGGGGATTAGATCATGCAGAAGATGAAAGCTCCCCAAACAATCCTGACTTCCTTCAAGGTGCTAAAGTCATTCTTTTGAAGAATGTTTTAGACCAGACCTCGAAGGTATCACATCTAATAACCACAGATGTGAAGAAAACAAGTTTGACACATAGGTGAATCAGTAAATTATCTACCTCCTTCCAAATAGGCCTTTCATTTCTCAAGCTCTATAGGTTTTACTCTTCCAAGGTTCAAGCAAAGACTCTGCTTCATTGTTCTCCATCGCTGTCCTGGATAGTTGTATGCCCACTTGACATAAGCTAAAGTTATCAGGGAGCATGGAGCCTCAGTTGAGAAAATGGCTCCATAAGATCAGCCTGTAGGCAAGCTTATAGTGTATTTTCTTAATTAGTGTTTGATAGGAGGGCCCAGCCCATTGTGAGTGATACCACCCCTGGGCTTGTGGTCCAGGATTTTATAAGAAAGCAGGGTGAGCAATCCAGGATGAGAAAGCCAGTAAGCAGCACCATTCCATGGCCCTCTGAATCAGATCCTGCCTCCAGGTCTCTGCCCTGTTTGAGTTCTTTCTTGTCTTCCCTCAATGAATGTGTTACATAAGATAAATAAACCCTATTACCTCTCTACTAACCCCTCAAAAAGTTGTTGTAGACATAACAAGCAAAGCTATCAACTACAACTATTAAAACCAAAAATTAATGACCAAAAATTATGGATAATTGCTTGAGAATCCAGAAGAATAGGGAATGTACCCCCCTTGTCCTGCTTTCCCATTTCATTTACACTGCTACAGGTTTCCTGGAGCTTCTGGGATCAGAGTACCTTAATTCCATAGAAGTAATAGGATCACAGATACTTGCTACTGCATCTGCTTCTGTATGTGCTCTAGAAATGCATATTTGGCTCTCTATGCCTGGTGTCTTAATTAGGGTTTCTATTGCTGTGAAGGAACACCATGATCATGGTAACTCTTAATAAGAAAAACATTTAATCATGGCTGGCTTTCAGTTCCAGATGTTTAGTCCATTATTGTCATGGCAGTTCTTTTTATGACTTTTGGAGGAGGGAGAAGCTTTTCTACAGAAGTAGAAATAAGGGGAATCTTTACCCTGACTAACAAATACACTGTTAAACAATCTGCACATGCTCAGACTAGACATCTCATAATTTAAAGCATATATAAGGAATGCAATGAATACACATGAGAGAATAACTAGGGTTTTCTACAGACTGAGACTTCTCAAGGAGAGATTTATCTTCATTGTGGTCATGCCTAATATAAGTTAGGCACTCATCCTCTGGTGAAATGAGCTAATTTTATCCAGATTAGAATATATATAAAGGCAGATTTATTGGGAAACCCCTCTCAGATGAGGTCACTGGTCCCAAGGAATGAGGCCAGGGAAGTGGACATGAAGAGAAAGAGTGGAAGGTGAAGATTAAGAGAAAAGACTCATAGGTAGAAAGAAGGGAGAGAGGTGGGGGGAGAGCAAAATGTCTGTTATATAGGGAAGAGTTTCTAGTGGAGGGGAGGCTAAAAAGTTCAGTACAAAGGGTGGGGTATACCCTATAACAGGTAGGGACTAAGGAATTCTGGGAGAACCTGGAGGCCAGGTCCACCTTGGTATATTAAATATGTGCCTCAGCTGCTTGTGCTGGATCTGAACCCCAACATCTAAAACTGGCTTAAGTTGATCTTGTTCTTTTATGTAAGTCAACCTTTGTTTCTCTCCCTCTACCAAGAACTGCTTGCCTCCTGTTTACCCACAGGAGAGGAGGTGGTGGTTCTTGCCCTGCCTTCGAGATTTAGATATAACCTTTTTCAAAAGTTGCCACAAGTAATCACGCCATCCCTGCATTGGCCTACCTCAAGGGTCAGTAGTTAAGCTAATCTCACTGGTTTATTTTAAAAGTCAGGTATTTCATTTAAAAAAAAAATAAAGAAGATACTAAAAGATGAAAAGACCTCCCGTGCTATGAATTGGAAGGATTAATACTGTAAAGTCCAGGTCCATCTTCATCAAAATTACAATCACACTCTTCAAAGAAATAGAAAAGAAAAAACAAACTTCACAACGAAAGCAAAAAGATCCCAAATAGACAAATCCTGGATGAGAGAGAGAGAGAGAGAGAGAGAGAGAGAGAGGAAGAAGAGGAGGAGGAGAAGGAGGAGGGAGAGGAAGAGGAGGAAGAAGATGAAAAGAAGAAGAAGAAGAAGAAGAAGAAGAAGAAGAAGAAGAAGAAGAAGAAGAAGAAGAAGAAGAAGAAGAAGAAGAGTAAAGGAAACCAACCCTCTGTCCACAAAATGTTGAAAGCATCACATTATTGTTACAAGCTATACTGTGTAAATGTAATAACAGAAACAACATGTTACTGGCACAAAAGAAGAAATGAAGATTAATGACATACAAGACTTAAGTATAAATAAGGCTGCTAATTTCCATAGGAACTGCCAAACTGATTTCCAGAGTGATTGTATGTACCAGCTTGCAATCCCACCAGCAATGGAGGAGTGTTCCTCTTTCTCCACAACCTCTCCAGCATCTGCTATCACCAGAGTTTTTTATCCTAGCCACACTGACTGGTATGAGGTGGAATCTCAGGGTTGTTTTGATTTGCATTTTCCTGATGACTAAGGATGTTGAACATTTCTTTAGGTGCTTCTCAGCCATTCAGTATTTGGTATTTGTCAGTTGAGAATTATTTGTTTAGCTCTGTACAGCATTTTTAATAGGATTATTTGGTTCTCTGGAGTCTAACTTCTTGAGTTCTTTGTATATATTGGATATTATCCCTCTATCAGATATAGGATTGGTAAAGATCTTTTCCCAATCTGTTGGTTGCTGTTTTGTCCTATTGACAGTGTCTTTTGCCTTACAGAAGCTTTGTAATTTTATGAGGTCCCATTTTTCAATTCTTGATCTTAGAGCATAAGCTATTGGTGTTCTGTTTGGGAAATTTTCCCCTGTGCCCATGTGCTCAAGGCTCTTCCTCACTTTCTTTTCTATTAGTTTCGGTGTATCTGGTTTTATGTGGAGGTCTTTGATCCACTTGAATTTGAGCTTTGTACAAGGACATAGGAATGAATCAATTTGCATTCTTCTACATGCTAACCACCAGTTGAGCCAGCACCATTTGTTGAAAATGCTGTCTTCTTTTTCCACTGGATGGTTTTAGCTTCTTTGTCAAAGATCAAGTGGCCATAGGTGTGTGGGTTCACTTCTGGGTCTTCAATTCTGTTCCATTGATCTACCTGCCTGTCACTGTACCAACACCATGCAGTTTTTACCACAATTGCTCTATAGTACAGCTTAAAGTCCAGGATGGTAATTTCACCAGAGGTTCTTTTATTGTTGAGAAGATTTTTCACTATCCTAGGTATTTTGTTATTCCAGATGAATTTGCAATTGTTCTTTCCAAGTCTGTGAAGAATTGAATTGGAATTTTGATGGAGATTGCATTGAATTTGTAGATTGCTTTCGGCAAGATGGCCATTTTTACTATATTAATCCTGCCAATCCTCAACAGAGGAATGGATATAGAAAATGTTGTACATCTACACAATGGAGTACTACTCAGCTATTAAAAACAATGAATTTATGAAATTTTTAGGGAAATGGATGGATCTGGAGAATATCATCCTGAGTGAGGTAACCCAATCACAAAAGAACACACATGGAATGCACTCTCTGATAAGTGGATATTAGTCCAGAAGATTGGAATACACAAAGTACAATCCACAAATCATAAGAAACTCAAGAAGAAGGAAGACTAAAGTGTGGGTACTTCATTCCTTCTTAAAAGGGGGAATGAAATACCCATGGCAGAAGTTGCAGAGACAAACTATGTAGCAGAAACTGAAGGAAGGACAATCCAGAGACTGCTCTACCTGGGAATCCTTCCCATATTCAACCATCAAATCCAGACACTATTGTAGATGCCAGCAAGTGCTGGCTGATGGGAGCGTGATATAGCTGTCTCCTGAAAGGCTTCGATAGTGCCCAACTAATACAGAAGTAGAGGCTCACAGCCATCCATTGGACTGAGTACAAGGTCCCAAATGAAGGAGCTAGAGAAAGGACCCAATGAGCTGAAGGGTTGCAGCCCCTTAGGGTGACCAATAATGTGAACTAATTAGAACCCTCAGAGCTCCCAGGGACTAAACCACCAACCAAAGAGTACACATAGTGGAACTAATGGCTCCAGCAGCATATGTAGCAGAGTCTGGCCAAATAGGTCATCAATGGGAAGAGAGACCCTTGGATCTGTGAAGGTTCTATGCCCCAGTGTAAGGGAATGGCAGGGCCAGGAAGCAGGAGAGGGTGGGTTGGTGAGCAGGGGGAAGGGGGAGGAAACAGGCATTTTCTTTTTGTTTTTTTTTGTTGTTGTTGTTTTTTCTTTTTTTCGGAGGGGAAACTGGAAAAGGAGATATCGTATATGTAAATAAAGAAATACCTAATAAAAAATAAAATATCTAATTAAAAAAAGAAAAACAAACAAACAAAAGACAAGTATAAATTCACATAACTACAGCTATGTGTTATTTGGCAAAGATCTAAAAATGTATCTCAGAGAAAAGACAATCTTCAAAAAATTATGATGATCAAACTGGGTCTCCACATAATAAACTCCAAATTGATCCAAGACTTCAGTTTAGGATCTCAACCCCTGAAACAGAGAGAGGAAATTGTACTCTTTAATACAAAAACAAAGGAAGGGCTTTATAAGACTCTGGTCACTGAGGAAATAATGCCAGCAATAGAAAAGTGAGACCTCATAAATTAAAAAAGAAGAAGAAAGAAAAGATTTTATAATACAAAGGAAACAGTTAATTGATTGAGTGAAGAGACAATGTCCCAGATTGGGAGAAGGATTTTGCTAGCTGAGCATTGACATATTTGGTTGCTATCTAGAATACACAAAGCACTCAAAAAATTATACAAGAAATCACATAATCTAATCAATGAATAGAATCATAAAATTATCATAAAGTTCTTAAAACATGAAATACAAATAGCCAATGAACATGTGGAAAATATTTATCCCCATTAGCTGTCAGAGAAATCTAATTTAAAACTATAGTGAAATTGCATCTTACCTGTGGCAGAATGGTACTCATTAAGAAAACAACAGATGCTGTAGAGGCTGTAGAGAAAAGGAATCCTGTATACTGATAGAGAGAATGTTAATGAGGCCAGCCTCTGTGAACGAGAGTATGAAAGTGTCCAAAAACAAACAAAAAGAAACAAAACAAAACAAACAAAAGCAAAGCAAACAAAAACAAACAGGACACCTTTGAGAATGGATCTTCCACATGACCCAGCTCCTACAATTTACCCAAAGAATTTTAAGTTCAAGTATCAAGAATGCTTGCACGTCACTACTATTTTAGCACTATACACAGTTGTAGATAAGTTACAGGATGAACCAAGTGTGCAACAACAGAAAAATACTTAGAATTCTAAGTATTTTAAAAAATGTGCTATGCATACAAAAATGGCCTTTATGTTTATTTCACTAGAAACAAGAGTAAGGTTATTGTTTATAGAAAAATGGATGTAATTGGACATAATCATATTAAACTAATTAAGCCAGTTTTATATAAATACAAAAATCATATTACACACAATTTAATATATGTATATATGTATGTATGTATGTATGTATGTACAAATGAAACTTTCTAGGGGATCGATCACAGAGTATGGAAGAGGGAGTCGTTAGATAAAGAAAGCTAAGGAGGAGAGAATATGATTAGCACACTAATCATGATGAATATGATGCACACTGTACATTTGTACAAAAGCTTAAAAGTTAAAAGAGAGGAATTATATATATATTCCTAATTATAATAATAGCAACCAGTTTATATAAAATTTTCTTTTACTATTTATACTATACGCTGATTTCTTTAATTTTTCTGATGCTTGTACAACAAAAGTCCAGCTTCTAGATCCTCACAGCAAATATGAGCTGCTTTGAGAAGTCCTGTACTAACTATAACAGATAGACTGCCCTTTAGATGTTGGCAAGCTTAAAGAATGTCATGGCTGAGCAGCTTCATTATCAACATTTTGTGACACTCAGGACTGGATCTGGAAGATGCAGATTATCTGGAAGATTCTTGATCAGAGGAATGGGGCCTGAGACAGATTGTTGGGACTTGAGAGGATTCATAATGTCCAGAAAACCATTCAGTGATGACTATCTCTCACTAATCCAGGAGTCCTAAAGCTTTTGAGATTGCAGTATCCCACAGGATTTCTGTTAAAGAACAAGAACAGACGACATGCCAATGTCTCCTTCCCTAAGAATAAATCCAAGTGAGTCTGCAAATCACACGCTTTGGAAGGCAGTCTATTCTGGAGAATTTAGATAGTATAAAGTCTAAGATGGGAAACGATCCATCTGGTCATGCTTCAGTCTGACCCTTGAGGATGTGCCTTTTTCTATGCTGTAATAAATTCAACCTTGCACATGATGCCCTGTGAACATCCTCTGGATTCCCAGAGTAAAAAGCAGAGGGACAGGGAGGGGAAGAGAAGCCAAAGGGGGATTCTGGTGATCATAGCAGTAGGTAGTATGTTATTCTGCACTAATTTCCCTGGCAGTGGCACGACTTCCCTGCTATCTGCTCCAGTCCTCTGGATTCTCAAATAAAAAACAGACACACACTGCCTTATATTTAATATACCTTAATCAGCACAATGGCTGGCACTTCTAAACCTCCCTGTGGCTAACATACTCTCCCCTACATTATTCCCGAATCCTTTTATACTAAAACCTATATATATTTCATCTTGGCCACCCTGGACACTGGCCTACAGCCCTCCTGGGCCACAATCCCTGACTTTTACATGATGGCAATCTCTCTGTCCTGTATTTCGCAGGCTTGATCTTTCTGCGCTCCTAGTATGGCCATTCTCCCTCTTCCTCTCTCTCCTGTGTCCCTTGTCCAGGAATATCAAGTCCTTCCTCTGTCTCTCTGTCCAGCCATTGGCCTCCAGAAACTTTATTTACCAGTTAGAGCCATCTGGAAGCAGAGACCCGGAGTGTCTTACATGTAGACATGTGAATTCCTGTGTAATTTGGGAAGCCATAATGCAAGCATTAAACCAAATCTATAACAGGTTGGTACCCATTGTTTTCATTTTGTAGGAAGAAAGGAACAAACCCGTGCAGAATTTGTGTGATTTCTAGAGCATTTTCATATATCAAATCCATTCTCTACAGGAGTGGACAATAAATACCAGTGTGAAATCTCTTCTCTTTTTATTTCAAACACATTTAATCTGGTAACACTCATCCACACAGCATTCAGTAGTAGTTGCTATAGGGCCAGCCAGCTGGTCTCTTTCCTAGTTCTGAGGTAAAGAGAATGTTGCCTTGATTACCCTAAGTCTATTCTCACTAGAGAATCTATGTTCCGTTTCCCATTAAGGACAGAGTAGAACACAGGAGATCCCTTTTTCTCCATAACTCTCAGAGTTAGAATCTTTTATTTTCCATGAGTATGACTGTAGGAGAAAAAGTTCCTAACACTGGCAATGCAAAAGCAAAGGATTAATCAATGTGTGTAACCCAAGTCAAAGAGTCCTCACTTCTACTAAAATCTTGCCTAGAATGAAGAAACATCAAAGTTTTCCCTTCAAGGCATACTGGAAATTTATTTTACTAAGTTTCTTTAAAAAAGAAAGAAAGAAAGAAAACATTCTTGAGAGCATCTCATATTTGCTTGGCTCACTAACAGTTGCTTAGCCCCAGTATGCTCTATTTGACCCAGAAGTAAGATGTCCTCTCATTTCAGTTTAAGATCAGGTCTGGCCCAGACACTTTTGAACATTTGAAGGTAAATTGAGGTTGCAGCTTGTAGGGCAGAATAATGACAATGGAGAAAAATATAGATCAACACAGTCAAAGGTTAACTGAAAGTGGGGTACCTTTTTTTTATTAGATGTTTTCTTATTTACAATTTCTCCTTCCCCAGGTTCCCCTCCAAAAAAAAAAAAAAAAAAAAAAAAAAAAAAAAAAAAAAAAAAGAAAGAAAGAAAGAAAAGAAAGAGAAAATAAAATAAGAAAAAAATAAAATAAAAAATACAAAACCTAAAACAATCCCTTGTTCCCTCTCTCCTCCTCTTGCTCACTACCCCACCCTCTCCCTCTTACTGGCTCTGGCATTCCCCTACACTGGGGCATAGAACCTTCACAGGGCCAAGGGCCAAGAGAGAAGAAAAAGAGATTTAAGAAGTGACTTTTAAAGACTATTTTTCTTTATTCTTTTCATGCATGGATTCTTACACATATACAGTTTACTATGGTTGCATTCAACCCATTACTCTTTGTGGCCTTGCTTCCTTTCCCTCTGAACTTTTTTCTTCTTCTTTCATAACCCCAACCAGCTATACCATTCTAGAAAATGACACCTCATGACCATATCATTAACAGTAATGAGTGCTTCAGAAAGAGGTGGGACCTCATGGCTACCTCCTCTATCTGTAGTAGAAAGTTGGACGGCTGATTCTGTGCAGATGTTACAGTTGCTGTGCTCATGCTTGGAAGAACAATGCTATGCCTGTATAGCCCCAACTCAGGACACTCTTCCTCATCTTCTGGCTTTTACATTCTTTCTGCCCCCTACTCTCTGATGTTCCCTGTGTTTCAGAAAGGAACAACGTGTAATGATCTCCCACTTAAATCTAAATGCTTAGCTCTTTATCAGTTACAGGACACAGAAATCAAGCTGGAACTGAGCTGGAAGTCCCATGTATACTGGCTAGTGTCCATGGAGTCTATACAGGCTGCTGAGAAAATACAATTCTGGTCTCACTCAGCTGTAGACCATGCCTGCTACAACACCAAGCTTCACAGTAAGATAAGCCCAGTGGTACAACTATTTTGGAAACAACAACTGCCCTCAAATGGGATTTGAGACCTCTTCTCAGGAAGGGAAACACATCTGGTATTAGAACCAGGCCAAAATCCTTTGGCTGGGAAGGCCATGGGCCCCAAGGAGGAACACACTACTGTTGTTACTCTAAATAAACATGTTGTCAAACTGTCCTCTAAATATTTATGTTTATGCCCATAATCTAATGCCATTCTCAGGCTAGAGCAGACAAACTCCAAATTTTCAAAGGCTGACAAGTAATATAGAGACCCCTATCTGGCCAAAGCAACTAACTTCTTTGGAACATGTTTTCAAATGAGGTATATTTGAAAAGATGTTTATGTGAAGTTTTCCTGGCCCTTGAGAACATACTTCTTGCCTCATTACTGTTGGCAGTTTCTAGAGCAACTGCAGGAAAGGTACCGATTGCTTTTAACTGCTTAGTTCAAAACCATGTTTGTTTGGAAATGATACTGGCACATTAGACCATCCAAAATGTAGTTTTTGCATGTAACTACATCTGAAGGTAGAAATTCTCCATTGAGGGAGGCAATCATCCCATATATTTATGCATATATAAAATATCTAGACATGTAGAGATATGGTTATCTGTTGTTTTATATTGGTTTGGTTTTCTTGGACAGTCCATATTGCTGATTATATAATTCAGTGCTACAGTAATCTTAACTTCTGAGTTAAAAGGCATTTTAAAATGGTGAATTCAATGAGCTGGTCATGAAAATTTGTGTTCATGTATACTCACTTTGCAATAATTGTTAAAGCATGTTGTTAAAATTTAACACCAGTAATACATTTGGGGAGAGAAAAAATTTTTCTCCATCTCTGAATATTTCCTAAACAGAATAATCTCTAATATCGTAATAGTCACGGAGCTCATTGTATCTGCAGGAAAATATTTATTTGTACATTGTTCTTATTTGTCTGAGTATTGTTATAAAGCTAGAGGCATTCTAGACTCTCGACTAGAGGTTATGAAAAGCACTTCCAGATGGAAGCTGAGACACATGCAGGAAAACAGGACTCTGATTGGTAGAAATGTTTCAGAAAGAAGTAACAGCAATTTGAAGTTCCAGTGGCCAGACAAGTCACAAGGAACACAGTGTCCCATACGGAGTTAATGTCCATACTTTTAAAGGTCTCATGTCCTTCCTGCAGCTGCCAGAAGAAGTGGCACAAAGTAGATAAATGATCATAAGTAACTGTAAGGTCAAGAGACAAGTCAGTATGGTGAGTATTCGCTACAGTTAAATTCAAAACTTTGATGTTGTCTGGAACAATAAGTGATAATTTTTGCCTATTGTGTTGCTTTCATTATTTCTTCCACCTTTCTGTTTGTTTGTTTCCTCTCCTCCTTTTCTGCTTTCTGTCCTTTCTCTTCTTCCTTTTCCTCTGTATTTCATGTAAAGACTACTATAATTAATGTATCATGAATTCATCGAAGAAACCTTGCTAGTTCCTTACTATACAGAAGGCTCTCTGAGAACTGTTCCTTAGCAAGGTAGACTAACTCTATCTTTCTTAAAACTTAGGGACTGGCGGACACATGTGGCCAGTAAATTGAAGTAAACATTGAGCTTATAGTAGGGAAAGACCACAGAATAAATGATATCAGAGAGATAGATAGATAGATAGAGAGAGAGAGAGAGAGAGAGAGAGAGAGAGAGAGAGAGAGAGAGAGAGATCAAGGACTAATCACAATAGATAGCCCAATGTATGTGCCCACTGCCATGCCATGCCCTGTACAAAAAGATGGCAACCTCAATAAGAAAATGATTACAGCAGACAGGAGCAGAATGTTATTGGTGGAGATAGAAGTGGATCAGAAGTCAACTAATCAGAAACACGTGGTTCAATGTCATGGTGTACAACCATCAACATTCATTTCCACGTCTAGCTATGGTCTTACTTTCTGTGCCTTCTAATATAATTTCCAGAAGTGTAACTAATATATCTTTCCTTTAAAATTTCCTCTCCTCAATTCTCCTTCCTCAATATGGTTTTCATCCTTCTGTGCCACTAAAATAGTTTCTAAGATGGACTCAAATAGTCAAAGTAATGCTGAAATTACTAGATATTTTCCATTAGACTGCCCAGCATCATTAAACGGCCTCTTTCCAGAGCTCTCTGGCCTGTTGAATTCCATGGCACTGGTTTCTTCGGCTGCTTCTGTGACCACTTTTTCCTTTCTTTTGTGCCAGTTTGGCTCACACTTATCTGCCCGTCTCTTAAATACTGAAACCAGTTGTGGCTCAACCCTAAGACTGCTCCCTTTTTTTGACAGTAAATGGCATTCTCTTGCCATCTTATCCAAGGTACTGTTTCTTGTATTTTAACCTCCATTGCATTTAACTCTAACAACTGTAAGCTCAAGTATAACACTGTCTCTTAGGTCTTTGTTTTAATTGCTCACAGACAACTCAAACGTGATATCCCTTTTGAGGGAAGACTCAAGGGAACACACATGCCTGAACATGCCAGTGGCTGCTACATAACAAAGGAAAATCATCTGTGGATACAAGATAAAAAAGATAGGGACCAGGAATAGGATATACTTTCAATGAAAACAGTGAGATTGCTTTTAAAATTTGAATGAATTCAGTGTTAAACAAGTCTTTAAATGAGGTACAAGGCCTTTTATTATTATGGAATGTTAAAAAAAAAAGGTATAGCTTAAAATATTAAAAGTGACAAAGGAAAATGTATAAAATAAGCAAAGGACAACTAAAAGTTTGAAAACATGGCAAACAGACTAAAAGAAATAATAGAGAATTTAGAAATGGACATATCAATCATATATTTAATTATCCAGTTTAACAGAGGCACTCATCATATATATGTAGGTGTTTATACATATGTATGAACAGAAATGCATACACAAACATATAGTTATACATATATAAAATACTTAGGCATGCAGAGATATGAATATATCTGTTTTAAATTGGTCTGATTTTCTTGGACAGTCCATACTGCTGCTTTTATGATTCAATGCTACAGTAATCTTACCCTCAGAGTTAGAAGTCATTTTAAAATGATGAATTCAATGAGTTGATCATGTGTAGTTTCTCACTGAGAATTTATTTTCATGTGTGTCCCCTTTTCAATAATTATTAAAGCTCTGTACATAAGGGCTGGCAGACTAACATATATATATTTGTTTTCAGCAAAATTATTTTCAATATAATTTGAAAATTAAAAACCAAGCTGTCATATGGATTTATTGCTTAGCTCATAAATGACTTAAAAAATATACAGAGGCATTAGGAAACAATAGGTTTACATAGGTTATAATTGCCATTTTAATATATAGACATCAATTTTTAAAGGTTCACACTCATCAAAATAACAAGCACACAATATCTGAGAAAATGAAACAAAGGTAATCATAATGTTTTTTTCTTTAAAAAAAATCCAGACAAAAACAAGCAAACAGAAAAATAAAAGAAGAAACAGAGTCCTGTTTCTTGTTCAAGATGGCCTTGAACTCACTTTGTAGCCAAGATTGGATTCATACTTGGAACAATCCTTGTCAATATACTTAACTGCTCATGAGGTCTACATAGAAAATTACGACATTATATTGAAAGAAAATAAAATAAATGAGAGGATTATAGTCTGGTGGTATCTTTTAGAGTTCTTTAAACTCTTGGCCTTTGTCTCCCGACCTGACACAGAATCTCTGGAAACGTAAGACTTTTATTTTATTTTCTTGCACCATTGCTTACAATGACAAAGACTGGGAACACTCTCAGTACCAGGATCAGTGGGACCATATTTTATCTGGCCCTATGAAAGATTGCCTCAAACACACTGAGAAGCGAGCACAGGAAGCTGCTGCAAAACATGGTCTTATCTCACTTTTGTACAAATATTGCCACACAACCCAATTATCTGGTTTGTATGAAAACATCGTTAATCTGTTATTCTCTGAAAGATGTACATGACTGGGAAAGGCTAGGACAAGTGGAAAAAACATTTTTAATTTTTATTTTGCCCCTACTTTTATGATTTCCTTCGTTGCATGACTTTGAAATGTAAAAACATTTAAAGAAGAAGACGGTTTCCTTCGTGGATCATCAAATGTAAAGCACCTTTTCTTTGCCTCTCTCCACACCCTCCCATGTAATCTTATACACTTAGCTTCCCTATGGCTACCTCCCAACACCAGTTGCTTCTTGTCTGCTTTCATTAAGGGCTCTTGAAATGGGCAAGCACTGCCAGCCTCTCTTCTGGTATTTGTTCTTACATTCTGTAAGCATTAGAAGTTGTGCTAAGACTACTCTGCAGGCCAAGTTTTCAAAGGGAATTCTGGTAAATCCTCTCCACTTATACCACGTTTATCTATGAATCCACCACAGCTCCCTGTTCCACTTTTTGTTTACAGACAGATTTCATCTTGTTTCTTTATGTATTGCCAGAACCCAAGGGTACAGTTTTCTCTTAAATGCATTCCAGTTTCCATAGTACTGTAGGGTTTGCTGGCTTGATTTTCTAAGAGACAACAAGCCCTTTTATTGAATTACAAAGACTGGAGATTTAACCCAAGATAAATGTTTAATATTGCTCGTGGTCCTGGCAAGCGTCAGACGCTGGTTCAAAGAGTAGACCTACCTCTAAGTTGAAAGCAGCCTGCTTGAACCTCCAAGTATACATTCCACTTCCGAGGGCTCAGTCGCCATAGACTGACTCACCTTGACAACCCAACCCCTCTTTTCACTTGAGTTCTTTCTTTCCTCTGGAAACTGGGAAGGAATACAGACACTAAGATCATTCATTTTTCTGTCTTGCTGAACAGAGTATGCTGATTTCATCTTCTAGTCGTTGACAGCCAAAATGTCCCCCAAATGGCCCGATGGTAACACAAAACTTCTCTGTATGTGACCAAAGTAGGTTAATCTAGTAAGCATGCATCTAAAGAGCAATTGTGCAAACAGATCTCACATTGCCCTTCCATCGAGCCCTTGGGGGGAAGAAAATGTCACAACTTCCCAGTCTAAACCTTCTTCTGTGATTTCTTCTTTCTTCATAACCACTCTCCTACCTTTTCCTTTTATTGTCTATTTTTTTAAATAATGTTTTTATTCATTCTTAAATAATTTATTTATTTATTCATACATGATATTTCAGTCATATCATGTCCCTCTTCCAACTTCTTCCAGATTCTCTTCTACCCCTACCCATCAAATGCCATGTCCTCTCTCTCTTTCTCTCTTTTTCCTAAAGTAAAATTAAACAAATTAACAACACCACCAAAAGCAAGCAAACAAAACCAAAAGCCATGGAGACCAGTTTGTGTTGACTGACTATTCCTAAGCATGAGGCCTACCTGGTACATGTACCAGATGTCATTACATTGAAGAAAACAACTTACTTTCTCTCTTTCAGAAGCAATCAAATCTTAATGCCTGCTTAGCTAGCATTAAGAGGTGGGTTTGTACCCACCACCCTTCCTCAGTTCTAGACTATTTGTCTGTCTTGATCTTGAACAAATCTTGTACATAACATCTGATGAAGTTTTAACCCTTGGTCTTTTGTTTTTAATTTGTTATCTTTATTATTTTTAATTCTGCATCTGTGTGTGCACATGAGTGAGGTGCTTACAAAGACCAAAGGCATAGGATTCCCTTGGAACTGTAGCTACACATGGTTGTGAGCAACCAAATATGTGTTAGAAACCAAATGTGGGTTACAGTGCTTACAGAGACTGAAGGAATAGGATTCTCCTGGAACTGTGGTTACAGATATTTGTGAGTAACCAGATGTATGTTGGAAACCAAATGTAGGTCCTCTGCAGAGCAGTACATATTCTTAACCACTTAGCTATTATGTCATAACAAACTAATTCTTCTATTTGGCTTCATCTGTCTGTTCTACTTTTAAAGATTAAAAGATTATGTGTGAATGTATGTTTGTGTGATAGTATGCACATTAATATGTTCAGGAACATGTTTCTGTGTGTGTGCAAAGGTTACAAAAGGGAAGAAGCTGTTAACCTCTACCTGTTTAATGGCTTTTCTTTGAACATGGAGTTTGCCTTTTCCTGGCTAGACTAGAAACCAACTAGTCTCAGTGATCCTCACTGAGGATCTCTATCCTCAGCTGTGTTAACTGGGGTTAAAGGCAGACTGTGGATGCTCTGTGTGTTAAATACATGCTACCTTCTGAACTCTGACCCTCATCATTGTACAAGAAGCACTTTGAAAGCCATCTCTCCAGGCTGGTCCACTACACATCTGTCAAAACCATATTCTCAACAGCAAAAGAATAAAAGATTTTAATGTTTGCTTAAAGGGTTTTAAGGAGAAACTGGAGATGAACCTTAAGAGTTAAAAGATCTCTCTTCTTCTCTAAAATTCAGTTCTGAGCACCTCCCTCTAGGAACTTACAAATTCTTGAAGCTGTACATCGAGGTTGTATGATGCTCTCTTCTGGTTCCATGAGCACTCACACACCCTTAGTATACACACACACACACACACACACAGAGAGAGAGAGAGAGAGAGAGAGAGAGAGAGACAGACAGACAGACAGACAGACACAGAGACAGAGAGACAGACACAGAGACAGAGAAACATACACAAATGTAAACAAAATCTTCTTTAAAAGTACTTTTATGTCTCTATAACATATACAAATGCTTAAGGTCTCTATAGTATACCATGTTATAAATAATGTAAAAATCTTCTCAGTGGTTATTTTGTTGGTAGTAATGGTTGGTTGGTTGGTTGATTGGTTGGTTTGGCTTTAGAGGTTTACATTTTTTCCAGCTTTTGTACATGTAAATGTCATTTGTGCCAACAAAGTTGTCCCCCAAATATGAAAGTCTACAACAAGAGTTAATTATACTTAGATCTGCTGTTACCATTGTGGGACTATCTTTTGTGACACTGTTCTGCTTGGCTGGTTCCAAGTTATCCTTTAAAATTCCACTCAAGTATTGCAGGTTCTGAAGGCTCTAAGTGTTGAAGGTTCTAAGTTCTTTGGACAAACTTTTTCTTCACTTATATCTTCACAGTAGTGTTTGAAGTTTATTCAGTATGTATCATATGATATTTTAACCATTAAATTTCTCAACAGAAGATCACAAATTCCTCCTGGGCCAGGATGATAAACTCATACCCAAACTCAGGGTCCTCTCTTGACATAACAAAGTATAGCACTGAACTTATTTCAAGACTTCAGGAAGTGTCTGAGTTGAGGTTGCCCATGGCCCTCACAGAATTCCAGAAGGCATCTATGAACCATGACTGACATCAGGAAATGAATCACAATGATGTCTGTTATTTTTTTTTTTAAGAAATGAGCTTGAGCCTCTGTGGAATCCAGTGGAAAATGACATCAATTTCCTAACTGTAGTCGTAGACTAAATTGTTATTACCAAACTGTCTGACCCAGAACACTATAAATTTCATTTCCAGCCTATGAAATATTACAAACTCTTGAGTCCTTTCACAATTACCATGTCAGGGTTCATTTTGCTTTCCACTCAAAATCTGATCCTATTTCAGGAATTCTCTTAGTAAATTTATCAATGTAAAAATTCTACTATACAACGTGTCATGAATATCTTCCTGCTATAAATATGACATATCTACAATTATATGCATATATATTCATACATATTTGGATTTTTCTTGGATCCTTCTGGAAAATTATCATTTATACTTATCATATATGTGCTTCATATATATGATATAAGTGAAGGAAGATGTAAGTCTGATTTCATATATATAAATTTCATTTAAGGATTCTGATGCTGAGAAAGCTTAACTCAGTTAATACACATCTATCACTATTTGCCTGAGATGAAGGAGATTCTCTAAATGTAGAACTTTTTATTTTAAAACCATGAAGTTTAGAGCTTGACAGTTGGCTCTGTGGTTAAGAGTGCTCTTGCTCTTGCAGTGGACCCAGTTTCTAGCACCCACATGGTGACTTGCCACCTGTAACTCCAGTTCCAGGGGATACAACACCCTCTTCTGACGTCTGTGAGCATCAGGCACAAATGTGCTACACATAAATCGTGGGAGTAAAACACTCATACAAATAAAATAAATATTCCTATAATTTATTTGTTAAAAGATTTGTTTTAAAAACATGAAAGTCCAGGGGAAAATCAGAAAGAAGAGGTTATTTTTATCACGTATACAAAGTCACAAGGTAAGAGGTAGATATAACCTTATAAATATGTCCTACGTATGTCCTCCAATTCTGTATTCAACCCATATGTGAACTCTATGATTATTAATACTCTATGGTATTTCATCAATGGCATTTCTTCCCATATCGTGCCTCATGTTGTACAAACAATAAAAATTTTCAAAAGCAATGAAAATATTCTGGGGAAGTACTTTAATTGAATTTTAAATTATGAATTAGTAACACAATTTGAGTTTCAGCAACATATGTTCATCTTCTAGCTACATGCCTCAATTACTACCAAATAGATTGATTTTATATAGTGCTATTGTATAAAAAACATTCAATTATTTATAAAAGAATTAAGTTTCTTCAATTAGATTCCTTCTCTAATTTCACTGTAAAAATGCAATGTTTTACAAATGTTCATAATGTTTTTAAGGATCTTATATGTGCCCCCATCATGCCCCTCCAAACCTAATTTTAAATACATTTACAATGATGAGTAAGCAACCAAGACAAATAATATTTGAATTAATTTGCAAGGAAAAGCAGCAAGCCAATAGGAGAGCTACAAGGAAGAGTCTAAGAACAAATGAAATAAGGAGACAACAGAGGTGTACAGACCAATAAGTACTGCTCCTTCTCCAATGGATGCTCTGCAATTAATGTATTGTTTTTATTCAGTTTCTTCACCTCACTTGTATGTTCATAAATAGACATAGTACTTTTTTGTGAATAACTTCTAAAGATTCCATTTCTTCTGATTTCTCTCTCTGAAGCCATGATTGAAAAATTCATAGAGATATGAGTGTGTTTCCAATGAGTGATGATAATTTGAAACTCAAGAGTTTGTGTTAGAAAATATTGACATAAATGTGTTGTTTAGAGCACTATATTCTCATTCCACAAGCAGTAGCATGATAACATATCACATTTTGGAAACAGGTTAGGGTATTTCATCATACTACTTTGATCATCAAGGTTGTCCTAAGGAAATCCTGTAAGATTATGAGAAAGAACAATTATTTTACCTTGTATATAAGCACATACATAGCTTACCTATGTGACTACAGTGCATTCTGGGAAATAAAGTGGATAACTTTGAATAAGAAAATGGATGGTAGAAACTAATACTTTACATAATTTTTTCATATAGCTACTTCAAGAGAATACTCTGGATTCATGTTTCATGGACAACTTGTTAAACATTACAATCTATAAATTCTGTCTTATGGCATGCATTTGGATTTTTAACATGTTTCCTAGTAATATCGCTAATGTATCAGGAGACTCTCCGCAATAGTCTAAGGGCTGATAAAGGTTTCACTACTATAGAATCAGCATGACATGCTACCTCCTACTATAAGACACTGGCTTCTAATTGATGCAACAGCTGCTGTAGTACATTCTGATTACTATGAAAATGTCCAAAATTAGATAACTTACAAATCCTCAGAATTTATTTCTTATAGTGTTAAGAATAGAAACTGGAAAATCCAGAAGTCAGAAGGTAGAGTGTCTTGAGAAGCCTTTGCTTTCTGTTTTACACATGGTGCCTGTCATTTGTGTTCTTGCATGGGTAAAAGGAAGGGTTCTCTGAGAGGACTTCTTTTAAAGACATCCCTTCTCTTCTTGGATGCTTTGTCATGTGACCCAATCAACCTTCCTCCCTAAAAGCATCATGTTGAGAGCTGAAATTGCAACACTTCAATTTGGGGAAAACCCATAAGTATTTAGACCATTGCATGACATGACAGGGAACAGCGAGGGGAAAGTATTGTAGAAAACAGACTGGAAGAGGGTTGGGTAATTCATTGGTGAGAAAAACTTAGAATACATAGAGCACAGTGGAATTTGCTTAAAATAAAATATTTTAAAATGCAAAGCAACTGGTATAGTATACAATTAGTTGTATAGCGAACAAGTTTGAGCAAACTTCTCAATAACAAGTCACCATGAGGAGAGGCAGCTGCAGCTGGGTCAAATTCCAAGGAGTCATCCTGGAATGGGAATTCTAAAAACTGAGAGGCAACATCTGCACAATAGAGGACTGGTCCCAAAAGTAACATCAGGGGAGAGGGACAGCACATGGGAAGGCTTCTGAAGAGCAAAGGAAGATGTAGACTTTTTCAGCTCTTAGAGAAACAAAATGAGGGGAAAAGGTCATTATGAGAGTTAACATTACTTACTTGAGGAAAGGAACACTTGAAAAATAAGTTCAGACAGAAGAAGAAATCTCACCAGAATATACTAGAATGGAATGATGAAATCGGAAGAAAGACCCAAAGGAGCACTCATGGCGAGGAACCCTCGTAGAGACAATCAGAGAAGCATTCACACAAACATTGTGGAAAACCCAGGTGATGGTTTCTTGGTTTGGTTTGAACTAACATGGCCAAAGAAGTCTACGTATGAACTGGGGAGGTCCAGGGCTTGAGCCCACTGGGAAGTGCAGAAGGAGAAGAAACAAGTCCACAGGATAGGAAAATAGCACTCTGAGGGTATCTTTACAAATTAAAATCAGCCACTTTTATGAATCACTATTAAGAGGGAATTTGGTGACATCATCTAAAATTTGGACAAATCCTAACAAACTGGTTTTACAGACTTAGGGGAAGTGATTGCATCACAAAACCGAGAACTATTTTCAACAGCTGGAAAAAAACAACCTAAATAAAAAGCATGGTGAAAATAAAGTGACAAAGACAACAATAAAAGCCAATGAGTAACACCTTGGAAAACATGACAAAGAAAGTAAATCAGTGGAAAGGAAAGGGAGAGAAATGAAAATAGGAAGCCAGATCATTTGGGGAAAGTTGGGTAGTTTCTAGTCATTTACATCCCAAACATACTGCAGAAAGCTCCCCACCCTTCCTGGAAGCTAAAGATCCTTTCTCCTAGATCTCTTCTCCCACCCATCATTTCCCATTCACTCATCAATAGTTTCAAAGGTTACTCTTCCTTCTTATTTGACTCATAATAAATGCACAAAATGACATGGTACATTCTGATCATTTGATGCATGCATACAATGTACACTGAGCAAATTGGGCTAATGAAGCCAACCACGATTGAACATACCTGTAAGGCTGAAGACAGGAGGATCACTGTGACTTTGAAGCCAACTATTTTACAGCAACATACCAAGTACTTGCACAGCCATACATATCAGGGTAACTAGAATTTCTTTCTCAAAATGTAAACATTTGCCTGTGTTGAGACCCTTAGGTTCTTCCCTTTGAATTCTTTACAGAACATACTAAATTTCTTAACAGTTGTCATCTTAAATGCAGTAAAACTACTAGAATTCATTTCTCTTATCTAACTGCATTTCTTGACATATTTCCAACCTTCCAATGTCCCCGTCCCCTCCC
>NW_022196910.1:25057274-25064361 GCF_008632895.1 Mastomys coucha | reverse complement strand
TTTTTTTTTTTTACTGTTATTTTCCATTTTATTCATATTGCTACAAATGGCGAGATTTTATCCTTTTTTTGTGGTTGAATATTTTGGTTTAGTATAAACTTTTCTTTATACATTTATCCACGTATGGACAACTAAGTTGATTCTGTATTATATCTACATGTTTATTCAATAAATTGACTTCATCTCATTTTTTTTCTCTCTCTTAGCTCCACTCCATCCCTCTCAAGACTCCTCCTCCTAAGTCCTTTTCTCATATCCATGTGTTAGTTTTATTTTGTTTTGTGACTCACTGAGTTTAACTAAGGCCATTTGTGTGACCATTAGAGTAGAAATGTCCACTGGAGCCTGGTAGGCTTGTCAATGTGTATACACTCAGATGAGTTGATATCTTCTGGTTTGTACTTCAAGTACCTTGAAAATCAGTGATGAGAGTTTTGCATACTTGATGGTTCATTGTGTGTATGCTTTCAAGCCATGTGTATGTAGGCCTTTTGTACATTTTTTAATTTGATTATTTTGTTGGCCAGTCTGTTAAAATTCTCATAAAGTCTAGATACGAATCTTTTATTGGACAGTTTGCAAAGAATTTCTCTTATTCTGTTTATTTTTTTCCTTAGCTATGAAGAAATGTCTTAGTTTGATGTAATCCTATTTAAATACCTTCGTTTTTGTTTCCTGTGTTTTTGAAGTATTATTCAAATAGTATTACCTATACCAGTCATTCTTACTTATCATCACTCCACTGTTGGAACTTAATTCAAAGGATATTTGAATGAATTAAAATAAAATTGCTACACTTATTTCATTGAAATAAAAATGTTAAATTATAGTCAAAAGAAATCTTGTACAGGAATCATTAAAAATAGGAAAAAGAAACCTCAGCATCAAACGGTGCTCAATTATGACTACAACAAGTCAGGAATTATAATGAAGGAGTAGGCTGAGATAGAAAGTGTTGATGAGTAAAATGTTATTACTAGGAGACATCAAAGATTAGGAGAATTATGGCTAAATTACGTCAAAGGCAAGAATTCTGGATAATCAATCTCTGCCTGATTCTTGCTGAAGGCAGGTCAGAGCTATCAAATATACCTGAGAGATATGAGGAAGATAGACACTTTAATCAGACAATGATGTATTGAAACCTTGTTAACTAACTTAGAAAGATACTTGCTGAATATGTCTACCTGGGAAAAAGCCCATTACAACATCCAAGGATGACACCTAGCCCAGAAAAGGACGTAAGAAGCCAGACTAGAACTGGTAAATGAGAGCATCATTATTAGATGCTTCAAACTATGCCCACTCAAGAAGAAGTCTCCTGGCCTTCTCGTGTCTGCCCCAACATTCCTTTAAAATCTTTTCTTACAGCATCATTGCCAAGAAAATACCAATGTCTTTCTTTTTCTTGTGTGTTTGGCCCAGTTACATGAATCATTGAGCAACCTGATAAACAAATTTAAAAGTGATGCTTAATTGCATTTTCTATCTCATTTCTTCCACATATGTTCATAAAACCAAGCAATGTTTATTTCTAAGTCATAAAACCCAAGTGATGTTTACTGGGTCACACAGGGGACAACATCATGGGTATGCCTTGGGAAGAAGATAAATCCCAAGCACTGTAATTTTTAAACTTTTAATTGGACTTGGTCTTTATTCAGTTTTGTCAATACTCAATGTTCTCAAACCTTTCATAGTTTATCATTGAACAAAGAGGAAATGTGTCCCAAAAGCAAATGACCCCTGGAATCATTACTGGTTATGATGTACACCATTAAAGAAACATTGGGAAAAAATGTCGAGATCAGACAAAAGTATAGTAGTGATTATCATAATAAAATGAGAAGTAAAATTATCAAGCACTTGGGTATAAGTCAAAAATAATTTCAGAATATTATACAGACAGAAATATCTAGTAACTTACTCACCTCAGGGTTTTCATACATGTTGTTATTTTGCAAGACATTTACAAGAAAGATACTTCCTGGTATTTTTTTTATTAGAATTAGTTTTTAAGCCACATAAGAAAATCATTATTATGAAGTTTTGATTGCCTACATATTTGTATATCTCTACCCCTGTGTGTGCGTATTTTTAATTAAAACTGAATCACTTGTTTTCCTGAAACGTTTAGGTGAACAAAGATGGAAGGCCAGCGTAGAGCATTGGACGCAAACCCTCATAGTTTTCCATCTGAATTGTTTGACACCTAGCACCTAGTTGCTTACTTCATTCTGGTGCTATTCTCAGCTGTAAGGAGTTTTACAGGGCAAAAAAAAAAAAAGAAAGAAAGAAAAAAGAAAACCCAATTCATGGTTTCTTTGCAATAAAAATGACAATATATTCCCTTTGTGATTTCTGTGGGCACGGGAAAGAAATGCTTCTGCAAGTGATTAATGTAGAACACCATCTTACTGCACTCACCATCGTCAAACTGGCAAGCTGTGCAGTAAACAGCATCTCTGGCAATTTTAGCCACATACTGTTCAAAGTGGAAATCACAACGTTTTTCTTCCAGCATGGACAAGATGGAACTCTTGTATTGGTTTTCCCTCTGCTCAGCATTGACAGAGAATGCTTACATTCTTTCTTCCCCGTGCAGGACAAAACCACTTGATGTGAAACAATTTTCCCTGTAATAGGAGTATTGATCACATGCACTTCTATAATGGTATTTCATCATAAATCTATTTCATTAAAAATCCCCTAATCGGAAACCATAACAAGTTCAAGTTATTGATTTAAAAGTGTATTTATCGCATACACATCTCTAAAGCATTCATAATAATTGTCTCCCAGCTTTGCATTTTTGTAACTAAGAATTCTTTAGTAATTTGGGAGAAATAAGTCCAAGACAAGCAGTCAGCAAATTACACACAGAATGGTTGTTTTTGCCTTCCAACTATAACCAACATTTACCTGCTATCCAACCCTGACAAAGATGCTTACATTTTTTGAAAGAGAAAAAGCATGAACTGAGTGTGTAATTTAGAGAAAGAAAGAGCTATACACCATAGGTTTCAGTAGAGGGGGAGCCATGACATAAGAAATTTAGAGATCTGGTATTGGGTGGTATTACCACAGGCCAGAATGATAACCTCAAAGACATTGCATCCTTTGATTCTTGTTGCCTTTTTAAAATTCTTAAAGTTTACTTAAAATATAATTACATCATTTCTCCCTGCTATCTTCCTTCCTCCAACCCTGCCAGGGTCCAAAGCTTCATAGTGGGAACCAAATATTAGGAGCTTAAACAAGAAAGTGGTTTGATATAATATATATATATATGTATTATTTTTCCATGTACAAATTCCAGAACATAAATTACAATGATGGAGGCAGTAAGCATGAAGAATCAGATAGATGGGAATATGTAGACTTTATAATTTACTGCCGATTTGATATTGATTAAAGACTATCATAAGTAGTCTAGAACAGTTTCTCAACATTCAACTGGTTTAACACAGAAAACAAACAAAACCTTTCACTATAATAAGTGGAGATGAATGGAAAACAAACAAACCAGATTTCATTAAAATAAATGGGGATGAAAAAGAAATTTAGCTGGAAGGAGAAAGAGATGAGGCATTCTTTGGGACACTGAGTTTGAGATGGTTAGTAGAGCTATAATGGAAGCTGTTGAAGTATTAAATGCATACATAGGTATAACAATTAAGAGAAAGAATATATTAGCATAAAATACTAGTCATCTGTAAATATTTGGATTTTTAAAAGTTCTTGATTAAATGAGTTCAAATAAAAAAATAAAATCAAGAAGGAAAGCTAAAACACCCACTTTAAAGGTTGAATGGATAAGGAAGGAAGTAAAAGAAAATAAGAGAAAAAAGGTAAGTAAGGTCCAAAGTGTTGATACAGTTCCCCAGTCCCCTCATTTCTCACCATCCCTGGTAACTACTATTCTTACTTAGAGGAATAAGATCATGTGTTGATAGTCTTTCTATAGCTGGTTTATTCCACCTAATATACTGTCGTCCTTGCTCATATACATTTTCAAAATAATAGTATTTCCCTCTATTAAGGACTGGTAGCATTTCATTGTTTATGTAGCACATTATCTCATGGACACATCTGCTAACTACTATCTTTAGGCTGTCTATATTTGTGAACAGTACTGGATTAAGCACACAAGAGTAGGTGTTTCTGTGACAAATTAATTTGACTGCCTCTTGATATACATCTGCTAGTGGGACTGCTGGGTGACATGGAATTTTTAGGAATATATTTGGTTTATATAAAGACTGATAGATTTCATTATTTCTCCACATTCTCACTGGTTATTTTATACTTTTAATAGTTTATGATAGCCAGTTTTACTGAGATGATACCTTATCCCGATGTGAGTTTTTTGTTTTCTGATAACTAGAAACATTGACAACTAGCAATTTTTTATCTTTTTCCAAGCATATGTGTGAGTACATAATGTTTGTCTTTGAATGCCTAGTTTATTTCACTATGGCACGATCCTCAAGTCTTGCACATATTGTTGTGAATAAAGAAAAGTCTCCCTTTCCTTTCTAATGCTGTGTAAGAATTCTATTGTATACATAAACCATATGTTCTTATCATCAGATGATGGCCCCTTTTTACTGCTTCAATACCTTGGTTAGTATAATGAATGATACTGGAAAGAATACAGGATTATAACTTTGTTACACTGATTTTAATCTGAGGGATCTACTCACAGAAATAAAATTCCTGGAACATATGGTAATTCTTTTTGTTTGTTGAATGACCAGTGTATTGCTTTGCATGGCAGTTTATTTTCCTGTCAGTGGTGTATGTGAAGCCTTTTCTCTTTGTTCTACACTATACCCTTTACGTTACATTTTTCATCTGCAGTAGAAAGTCAGTCTTGGGACTAGCATCCGATGATGATACCTCCTTGTGGTTTTCATTTGCATTTTCCCAATGACTAAGATAATGAAAATCTTTGAATTTACCTGTTAGTCTTTTATGTCTGTTAAGGTTTGTCTTTGGCCAGGGAAGCTTCAGTGTTAGACAGATGTAGCAGTTTCAGAGAAAATCCATAAAGAAGGAAGATTTCTTTTGGCTCTCAGTTTTAAAGATGCTTTGTCAGTTGGCTTCACTACTTTTTGTTCTTTGAAGGGGTGGAATGTTGTGGTTATGCATGCGTATATGCTCATTCAGTGGTGGTCAGAAAACAAAGAAATTGGAAGTAGAAAGGGCTAATAGTCATGAACACCTTCCAAACCAAACACGCATGACTCACTTCTTCCAACTAGCTTTTGCCTCTCAAAGTTTCCAACACCCTTGAGCTAGAAACTTAGCCTGCAGTTGAAGTAAATCAAGGTAGATTACAGATATAAACTCTGAAGGCTACTATAGTTCAATGCCATAGATGGGGTAATGTACAAATGAGAGAAATGTCTCACCATTCTGGATGATGGCACACCCAATGTCAAGGTGCTTTTTAGTTTGATATAATTGCATGTGTGTGGTTGTCTTTGTTCTCTAAAATTTTGCAATTATATGTATGGACTAATTATCTAAAGTGTTGTAGATCTTTTCATTATGGCTTCTTACATCCTTCTGTATGTAGGTTCTAGTTTTAAAGTCAAGTCTTTTATTCATTAAAGATGATTTTTAAATAAAGTGTGAAATAAATATTTAATTTCTTTCTCTGAATTGGTGTATTTTTGTTTATTGTCTTCTGTTTCTGAAACAGTGATATTATGTAGTTCAAGCTGACCTTAGACTCATATGTAGCCCAGTATAGCCCAACCCATGATCTTTGACCTTTGCTTGCCAAGCACTGAGATTACAAGGATGTACAACTAGGCTGTATTTTGGAGATCATTTTTAAATAACACAGTCATTTTTATTGATTAGGGTCTTGACAGCACATATAATTCCTTTCAGATAGTTCATATGAAAACCTTTAATATTGGTAACTTGTATCAGTTTTTTTTAAAAAAATAGGGAATTGTCAAACATCCAGAAAATAACCTTAGTGGCAAACCTGTTTCCACCCAAAACTAAAGCGGCAACTGGAAGAAATGGTAATACTAACATTCTGTGGGAATGAGATTGCAGAGAAATGGCTTCCTTTATCCACTAGGAGCCACTCACTGATTCCAAGCATTTTAGGTTTGTTAGAAGAGAAGCAGAGGAGTCTGTTTGCAGGAAAGAGCATTCTAAAGTCCCGGTGGGGTAAGGAAAGGACAAAGAGGTTCTAGCACACTTTGATGGGCATCACCATGGTACGCTCATGACCAAGTTCAAGTAAGTATTGCTTAAATAAAGATGATTGCCCCACGCTTCACCTTTCCTCTCTGATAGCATAACCATAGTCAACAACACTTGTTTCTCTGCCATGCTCTGCTCTGTGGGATGGATGCTTTTATAGTCATCAGGATATACATTTCCGCCTTCATTTTCTTCTTCTAACTTAAACAAACACAAACACACACACACACACACTCAGAGACAAGCACGTACACTAGTAGAGAGTGTTCATAAATCATAAAAATTACAAAAATTGACTGTGTGATTCAAACCCTTCTGGAACATAAAACAAACATTTTGTTTGTTTCTAAGGTCTGGCTAGAATGCCAGATTTGACAGCATCTGAAAAGAATGCAGTCATTTCTGTTTTTTTTTACTGGAAACTTTGAAACTGTTGACAACATAAATTTAAAAAATAAACAGATGGGCATTGCTCTATGACCTCAGTTGGGGTTGGACATATAAATATTCAGAGATAAAAGACAATGTCTCTTTTAATGTTGGTAAATAAAAAGAATTTGTCTATGTCATCTCAACCACCCATGCTGTGCTTAGTTTGTGGGCATTTAATGTGGCTATAGCTGTGATAGGTGGGAAAATGTTCAGCCATTATCATAGGATGTTGGAAATTTCTTTTTTAAAAGAGAGAGAAAGAGAGAGAGAGAGACAGACAGACAGACAGACAGCGAGAAAATAACCCAACACTTTTTTAAAGGAATAAAAGAGGCTATTAGATCAAGTGATTCAAAAATGTAAGAGTAGCAAAACTTTTCAGGTATGACAAAGTGAAAAAATTATTTTCAATGAAAATAATTTT
>NW_022196910.1:25041255-25057264 GCF_008632895.1 Mastomys coucha | reverse complement strand
GAATGCACTGGACTTCAGACATCGGGAGTTGGGGTGTAGTTTAGAACTTTGTCTCTCTTGTAATCTGGGAAACTCCAAGCAAAATTATAGTTTCCTAGCCACCCTTTAATCTTCGATTTTTTTTGAGAAGGACCCCAGAAAACCGTGATTTTGTAACTTCTAAATTTGAGGCAAGAGAGGTTAGAAATCACTGCTGCTTAAATAGTACTGTGTTGGGGCATTCACAGGAGATAACTACTTGGACACAGTTGTAGCCAATGGAAAGTCTTTATTAGCCAGCTGACAACTGCATTGTGTGTTTGGCATCCCACTGAATCCCTGAGCCTTTCTCAGGGTGAGATTTTAAGCACAAAGAAACCAGATGCTAGGTTGTCATACTTCAGTTAATAAGACCAGTTAGCCAGAGACCAATATGCAAGGTGAATTCATTTAGGTAATTTCCAATACAGGTGGTGCTGTCTACTTGTTGAGTCTTATGGCTTGAGTGCTACTTGTATTATGGAGTTGGTTGTGCTTAAGTCTGAGTGCCTACTAAGGTCTGGGGACCTGTTATAATTTCAGTTTACCTTCTCACACCATATTTGAGATTAAGAAAATATAGGTGTAGGTGTAAATTTTTTCCTCTTTCCTCAATTGAAGTCACCTCAAGAACCCACTACTTTTTCACCAAATGAGATCAGACCTTAATTATTCCTTGTAAATTTTTGGTTGATATGCAAAACTCATACATATTAATGGAACATTGTGTAGCATTTTAATACTAGTAGTGATTTTTGAATGTTTAAAGAAGGATAAGTATAACTCTTTCCTCAAACATCCTATCATTTCTTCAAGATAAACTTTCTAAAGTTCTTCTTTCTAGGTATCAGACAGACAGAGTACATTATTTTTGTTGCTTGCCGCCATAGTGTGCAACAGATATGAGGGAGTCATGCTCAAAGCTACTTAGTGCCCTTTTAGGTACTGTTTTACTATAACTCAACTATCACATATTCGTAGATAAACGGAAATTACATTTATCAAGTATGGTGTCAGAAATAGTGCTAGTTTTCATAACTCATTAATAAATGGTTCTTACATACTAAGTGAGTGCACACTTGGGTGGTCAGCATTAATATTTTCAATGCAGACCTAGTGGTCTAGTTCTGTAAGCCCATTAATTGGGTTGCTGAGATAGGAGGGCAGAATGAGCAATTCAGAGAGACTCAGCTCAGACAGAGCTGGTAATATAGTTTAGCGGTAGAGCCTTTCCCTAGCATATGTGAGGCTCTAAATGTAATACCCAATGTCACATATATGGTAAGAAAAAAATTACAGATTAATATATTCTATTTTGTTTTCCTACTGTTCAAAATGGAAATTGTCCAAACCAATCTTTGACCAATGTAATTTAATTAAACTTGCATTTGGTGGATTGTTACTGTGTTCTGGCAGAGCTCTGCCCATGACAATGATATAGAATAAATGGTGTGTACTGTGGTCCTCACTTTTTCCCTATAGAGAGCAGGGGCATAGTAAAGAGGTAAGCAAAGAAACAGAAGGTCCTATGACAAAATGAATATGTCCTCTTGAAATCTGCACTGTAACGTGATCTCACACATTCAGCAAAACTGAATTGTATATCTAAGAACTGAACTGATGTCTTAGCCATGTAGAATGAGTGGATGAAATGACTGAGGAAATCAATCTTATTTGGGAAAAAAGATGTTTCTAAAGTAATCGTCCTGGAAACCGTGGTTTCCAAAATAATTTCATGTGATCTCAGCTTTAGGCACACAAAGCCACATAAAATCCCTGAATATTAAGAAGAATATATCTTAATGCCATGAAACTGCATAAGATGTATTCCTCTTAAAACATTCAGGGCTGGATAGGTAAAATGCATGTGTGGCCTTGAGAAGGAGGAACTAGAGATGTATGAGGTGGAGGCTTGTTCTGGAGAATGCCCCCTCTGTCTCCCTTCATTCTGCTGAGATGTCTAAGCCAGAGCAAACACTCAGGCTTCCAGATGGAATGAGATGCCACTTCAGTTGTGCATACAGCTTTCAGAATGGTCAAGACTATCTCCAGGCTATTCTAGACTATGGAGATATCCATCATGTGGGTTAGGATATCTGGCTGTATTACACTATCCAGCTGAACAGATAGGTTTTCCCATCTTTTTTTTTTGTAGCTGTTATGAAAATGTATTTCGCAAAGTGTCCAACTCTAAATGTCTAAGCAAGGCGTCATAGAAACCCACAAGAAACTGGTAAGTTTCACTATTGACCAGAAGGTTTCTTATTTTCCAACTTCTTCATTTGTGGTAGCCTCTGCCAGAAAATACTTTGATTCGTGCTCTGACAGACAATTTAAGGCAAAACAAAGTTCCTGGCTACACACTTCTCATAAGAGCTTCTTAAAGGGGCAGAGGGACAGAAAGACAGCAATGGAAATTTCATTTCTAATTGTTTTCTACCAGAGTTTCAAATGAGAGCATCAGAACCCAGTGTGAGAAACCTTCTGCTCGTCATACAGCTGAGTTGCATTCTCCTCTGCAATTTTTCACTGTTCTCACACTGTTTCTTAGACTCCATTTAGAGAAGGAACAAACTTTTGTCAGGTAGGAATGGGATGTTTCAGATGAACTCTAAAATAGTAGGAAGGGACCTTAAAGGAACAATTGCTGGGTTACAGAGACATAGAGGAAGGCTGTACAAATTAAAATTGATAAATTGGAAAAAAGCAGGACCCTTTCTACAGTCCCGAAAGTGGGGAGGGGAGGCAGGAAGCTGCCTATTTCTTTACTTTGATCTGGATAGTGTGGGCAGAAGCTTATGAGAAACTGAAAAGGATTCTGGGAGTAGGCAGTGGTTCATGAAGACCTAGACAAAGTTCTCAAAACTGAAGGCCTGTCTGGTGAATTTGATGGCTGGGGTAAGAAAACCTTGTACCATCACTGGGACCTTCACTTAGCCTTGTTTTATGAAAGCAAGTATAACATCACCTCGCTTTAGAACAATTTGTGACCAAAAGATTAGCAAGCAGACATGGCATCTGAACCCCCCCCCCCCCCAGCGTTGGTTAATCCCGTGCTGATTACAGCTGTGGCTGTTATAAACAGAATTATCTACAAGAGCTAGAGTTAGGATAACATCTAGATTTAAGCACGGCTAAATGAATCATGCTTCTATTCAGAAAGGCAGAAGTATCCAAACCAGGAGATGTATGTCAGTGATCCTACACTGATTTCCCATAAACAGGATGATCCCATTCCTAAGCTGAGGAATGTGTGTATAAACCTGATTCATGATACATAAACACCCAAAAGCTCAAGCACTGATAACACTTCAAGTGCAGATCAGATCCATACAGAGGCCTTCTGTACTTAACTCAAGGATTCAAACAAGTTTACATTCAACTACAAATGTTATTCTTTCTTTACATAAGGAAATTCTAATAACTGGAATTGCAAAGACTATTGATGTATGCCAGGCATGGCTTGTATGGTGGCTCCTTAGCAAAAGTCTAGAGAAGTCAAGAGGTCAGCACAGTCCAAGCTCTACTCTGGGATTGGTACCAGAGGGAGACAATACTTGAAGTCACAAGCAAGGATTTCAGTCTGAGGAAAGTTTTTTGAAAAGTTGTCTTTATTATTTTGGACAAAGCATTTAATGTCCTGGACTTAGTTTCCTTGTCTCAGTGACACAATTGTGCTAATCACCCTTGCTCTTCCTCCCAAATGGTTGAAGGAGTGTATTACTCTTGTTGACTGGCCTCTGGAAGTGTGTGCTTGGCCCAGCCAGATTACTCCTTGTTACGCAGCTCCTTGGGTTCCGAGCTGCCCATTGCAATGCCTGTTGCACTTCAGACACTCAATGGGAAGCTTTGAAATAAAATTGAATGGTAAGCACAGGGAAAAAAGAAAAAAGGCATCCATAAAGACTCAACACTCAAATGTGAAACAGTCTTTGAGAAGGCCAAGGAGACAAGGGCAAGGATGCAGAGACCCATGAAGTGACATTGCCTTGAATGTTGTTCATAGAGACGTGGAAGTTTACTTCTGAACCTAAGTAAACTAGGAAACAAATACACTTAATGATTGCCCATTTACTTGAATGTCACAAGTGCAGCTGACTTTGTGTCCCATTCTCTCCATGACCTCCACAGTTAGTTATCTACAACAAGGCTATCCAGGGCAACTTTCTACAGTGATTGCAAAGGCTATCTAGATTGGAGGCATGCATACCACCTCCTGGTACCTTATGGTCCTTAAGGAGGAGGTTTTCAGGTCAAACGCCACTCAGGGGCCTCCAGGGCCTGCTTCTGAAAAGCATGGTGTCTCCAGCAATAGGGATGTAACTCCTGCCTGTGTGTGGGCAACCAAGGAAAGTAGCAGGAAGTTGTATGTTCTGGGAGTCTCTTGGACATCCCTGACCGACAACTCAAAAGAGGGCATTGTGCTTTTGAGCCCAGTCCCAATGGCTACATTTACAAAACACTCTCACTCAAGGAAGGTTCTGGAAGATGGGATGGGAGGATCATAAGGGCCACAGGAGATTCCTGAGAGATTGTGTCTCCTGATAGTGTCAGAGGATAGACCAATAAAGTCTCACTAGTATGAATACTGAAACATGAGCTGAACAAGAACAACAATAGACATGCCAATGTGGATGGAGAATGCCCACAAGGCTATAACCATACACAAAGAACTACAGGCACATAAGGAATGCAAAAGCACATCACTTGGCTGTCCAATACCAAATAGGCCTGAAAACATACCTATGAGTAACATACAGACAGAACTGGTTATATTTAGGAATATATATGAATATTCTATGTGTATGTACATGAATGTAATAACAATTAATGAAAAGATGCCATGAATTTGAACAAGAGCAATGAGGGTTATGTGGGAAGGATCAGGAATGAAAGAGAGGTGAGACATGATGTAATTATACTATAATCTAAGGAATAAAAGATTAAAAGGTAAGTTATATGGTAAAAGTAAATTAAAGAAATAAATGACTACCTGCACGTGCCCTATCCAATATGGCAGCTACAAATATTATTCATTTTTTAACACAAGGAAATTCTAATAACTGGAATTGCAAAGACTATTGATGTATGCCAAGCATGGCTTGTATGGTGGGTCCTTAGCAAAAGTCTAAAGAAATCAAGAAGTCAGCACAGTCCAATCTCTACTCTGGGATTACATGGAGCTTCTAACCACTTTAATTAGGCTAAAAATGCAACAGAAATCAACTCATAATTTTACACAAATTAAATTAGCGTAGAGTTCAATACAACGGTCCCACGATTAAAGGGCACTCTATTAAATACCATAGGTCTTTAACTTAAACACGCTGAACAAATGATCATATTTATTGCTGAGATTCTGAGACAGCGTTGTGGCTAATACTAAAGAAGAGTCAACTTTAGGAGATTTCCAATTGTCAAAACTAAAGTTGTGCTTCCTTGGGCTCAGACTTTTTTTTTTAATTAGATATTTTCTTTATTTACATTTCAAATGTTATTCCCTTTCCTGGTTATCCCTCTGAAAACCCCCATCCCATCTCTCCTCTCCCTGCTAATCAACCCCCACACTTCTGCTTCCCTGTCCTGGCATTCCCCTGCACTGGGGCATCAAGCCTTCTCTGGACCAGACTTAGTGCATCTCTTTGGTTAAGTCCTGAGCAGTCTCACCAGAGGAGGGAAGTGAGCATTGGGTCCTGTCCCACTGTACACATGTCTTCAGCTTGCTGGGGCTCTGTTTCTTCCTTTACAAAAGAAAGCTGTTAGGTTTACATAATGGGTAGGAGGATGTATATGTTTGCTTTAGGACTCCTCTGCTACTTCCTGTCTCCTGTGAATCTTTCCAGCTTACTTTCCTCCTGCCTCTTCTGTTTGCTTGCATTCCAAAAGATCTCCTGATTGAAAAATTTATTCTTCTGGATTTGGATTGTCAGGAATGTGTTTATAAAAAGTCTAGACATGTATACATGTGGCTTACACACTTTAACTAAAAGGATAAATGCAAATAGAGCAATGTAACTTTTTAAAAAAGACATTAGCCAAAGAACTACATGGAGGAAAGATCTGTAAATTTAATAAAGAATTACAGTGTTAAAGTCAATCTAAATCACAAAATCAGATTTATTTGCATCCAAAGAGTTGGTTGAGCGCAAAGTAGCTGTAGTTGCAAAAATGCAGATTACTGACGTGGCCAGTGACCAACTAGAGTTAAAGAAAAAACAGTTCTGGAAACTCTGGTCCCTCTGGCTCCCCTGGTTCCCTGCTCCCTGGTAAAGAAGAAGATTACACAAGCTCCACCTACTGGACAACATGGGAATAGCACCCAAGAGCCCAACTTTAAACTTTGTTAACTGACTCTTAAATGAGAGTAATAATAATCATTTCAATCTTAGTATACTGTTTTAAAGTTATATCCCATAGATATTTAAAAATAAATATCTCCAAGATTGCACGTAAAGGCTTAATAAATAACTGGGAGTCTGACTTTCCAGGTTCTGGAAATTGTGCTAACTTCATCAGATTTGTAACACATTGTGTTTGACATAACAAAATAACAAAATCCTAAGCCACGTCATCATGATTTTCTTTTAGTCTTGGATCTGAATACAGATATTTTAATAATATAATTTGATTCCATTTAATCCATAGGAGAAAGACTTGATAAGCATAACCCTTAACTTCAAGAAGTGCCCTGTTTTAATATCTAGGGGAAAATAGAGATGCGTATCCTTTTATTTTGCTCAAGAAAAAAAGCTTTATTTATTTCTATCTAGAATCAGGAGTGAGTCGTCATGATGAGCTGGTTTGGGTATGGGAGGCAGAATGAAATATTTCATAAAGTTTTGTAGAGGGATAGCCAAATTACTGGATAATATATGTGAACACGTTTAAGGCATGAAAACATACCCTCCACTGTAACAGTATCCACAGAACAAAAATTCTGCACCAAAATGGAAAGTATCAGTGACCTTTAAAGTGATTCCGGTATGGAGCTGGGGAGTTACCTGGATTGGATTCCAAGCCGTACATAAACATCCATAAGTCTGGCAGATATAGTCTTCACTGGGTTGGTAGATTAAAGGTACAATCATTAAACAACATTTTTGTTTAATGCCATCGACTAAGCTACTTCACACTGTCAAAAACCTTTTAGGTATAACTGACTCAGAGCCTGGAGGATTCTATGAGTGGCATCCATGTTTCTCTGAGTTCATTCCTCCAGCGCCTGTGTTCATGTAACCAGCTACATATGAAAGAGGTAAATGGTCATTGGTGTTCAAGTTATACCACATACCATATCGTCATTATTTTCTAATCGGTTATGAAACAATCATAGAGATTTGAAAACGTGGCAGGAAGGCTGCCTTTGTAAACTCTGCTGATTTTAGCAGAACATCGCTGCTGTCCTGCGCGGACCAATAAGGGTTTCATGGCCTTCGCCATCCTGTGAATTTAACAAAGTTAAATAATTGAGAGAATGGTTGCGAAAGTACTATCCTGAGTTTCACGCTCTACCAACAGGAAGATGAGAAAGCTAGAGTTAAATTCCTCAGCCTGCACTGCTGTGGTTATCACGCACGGCTCTCCCTTTCCAAAACCCTCAAAATAACTTATAATGCCACGTACCATATGTGCTGTAATAATTGGGCGTACTATGGTACATTCTGTTGGACAGTCCCTTTGGAACAGACAAAAGCTATAAAATTCAGCATTTTGCATTTTATCCCGCTTTGCGTTTTGAGTGTTTTAAAGACCGTAACTATAATATCACTTGACAACTTGGCAAGCTCAGGACTGAATAATGGGCACTTTGGGGTAGGCAGTTTTATGCATTTTTAGTTGCTGTCTTTTTTAGACATCTGTTGGGATCTGGAAATCAAAGCAATAGTATAAATGTGCAACTCTTGAATAATGAAAATTAAATAAAGGAAGAGACTTAAAGGTATAACTTAAAATACATTTTTGTAAAGTATATTTTGTAGTTTCAAATACAACCTACAAAACACCCCCTTAATTTTAAATTTTTGACTGAGCTTTGAAAATCCAAAAGGTAATCATATAGTATTTTATTACTTAGCATTTCTATATCTGGTCTATTCCTATGGGTGAAGAGAATCTCTCTGCCTTGAGTTCCCACATTCACCTGAGGCATGCACACTTAGATACCACCATACTGTTTGCATGAGGCAGATGCATTAACAGACATGAACAGAGAGAGGAAGATTTCAGTGTTTCTAAAATAAGTCTGGAATGGCTTAACCCCACTCGTGGCTTTTTTCTTGCCACTGTTTGTTAATTTCTATTTATTTGTTTATTCTCATAGGGCAAGGAAAATGGTTGGGTCCTAAAATAACCTCTCTAAACGCCTAGACAGATACACAGAGAGAAACACAAATATATATGCACATACACACCCATGTCGAGAGGGGGACGAGAGAGGGGGAGAGGAAAGGGGAAGGGGGGAGAGAGACAGGAAGGAGACAGGGCAAGACAGGGGGAGACAGGGGGAGGGAAAGAAGGGGAGAAAACACTCAGGTCTATAAGAGAATCCTGGATTCTGGTTCTCAACCTTCCTAACACCGCAACCCTTTAATACAGTCCCCCACATTGTGCTGACCCCCAACCATAAAATTATTTGTGTTGCTACTTCATAACTGTAATTTTGCCACTGTAGTAAAAATTTTTGTCAACAGAGGTTTGTCAAAGGCATTGTGAGCCCACAGGTTGAGAACTTCTACTCTAGAGGAAGGAACTAGAACAAGGCAAAAGGTCCCAGTATTCATGGTTACTCATCTCTCACTACTGAATACATCTGGGTCATCAGAGGAGAGGAGGGTGACTCCTGCAGGTATGCAGGGTTCAGCTATTTATGGGGAGTCTTTAGCTTATCTGATTTTGGTAACTCCAAGAGGACATTTGTTCTCACTCTTAGTGGCCCAGAAATGTTAATGTTGGACACAGGCAAAGCTGCCTTCAGGTTTATCCCTCAGAAGTCATTCTACTCATTTTTCATCTGCAATGTTTCCATTTTATGCTGTAAAAATAGAGAAACAATGTTTACAGTTTCCACTTTTCACAAATCTGCTTTCCAAACTAGGCTCTAGCTGCTTGTTTGTGGATTTGTAATTCCCTGCATTGGGAAGTTGCTGATTTTTACAGCAGATTCTCGAATATCTATCTAGAGGTTCTCAACTAGATTCCTGCTAGCAGTTTGGGTAGAGATTCAGAGAAATATTATTCTTTAGTTTCTACCCTAAAGTGTTTGTGTTTCAGTTGTCTACTCTACAGCCGAAAAACCACATATGAATAGGGCCAGGGAGATGGCTCAAGAGGTAAGTGTGCTCGCTATCAAATTTAACAAGCTTAGTTCAATTCCCTGGACCCACATAGTAAGAGGAGAGAACTGACCTCAGTAGTTGTCTTCTGACCTCTAAGGTTGTGCGCAAGTACTCAAACTCATATACACCAAACAAATAAATAGCTTGTTAAAAAGAGAGTATGTTTATTTACATATATACTCATGTACATGTCCACTCACTCCAACAGAATCTGCTGAAGCTGGTTCACACGTTGAGCATAAAACTAAAGAAAATTGTAATTAAAAGTAATTGAGGGGGACCTCCATTTTCTCAGAGGTGAAGGAAGAGGAGGGGAGACATGTGACAGGGCACTAGGAGGAGGGAGGCTTCCATTGAGGGTAAAAAGTGAATAGATAATTTGATGAAAAAGGTAGTCTTTTCTTAAATATATTTTTCAGTTAGCAAACTAAAAAACAATAGGCTTAACTATGACATTGCCATACATGCATATGGCGAGGTTTTGACCCCCAGATATGCTCTCTTGCCTCTCCTCCTGCCTCTAGTGTCTCCCTTCTGACTAATCCCCATTCTGTTTTTATATCTAAATTTATATATATTACTTATGAGAGAAACATGGAATATTTTTCTTTGTTTCCATTTCATTATTCTCTTCCTATCTCCCCTCCTCTGAGGCCCCTTCTTCTCCCAGAACAAAGTACTTCTGCTTTCATACCATATATATTTAAATAAATATTTAGATGGTATTTAAATGTTCTAACATATATATAGATATATATTTAAATATATTCAAACATAAATGTCTAAACATATGCATTATTGAGTATATTTAGATAATTACGTACCCTGAATTTAAATATATTGAATCCAGATTCTATACATGAGAGAAAACATGGACATCTGTCTTTCTGCATCTGGTTTATTTCACTTAGCCTGATATTCTCCAGTGCCATTCATTTTTCTAAAAATGTCATAATTTTCTTTACAGTTGAATAAAAGTCACCCTGTGAATGTGTGTTCCTGTGTGTGTGTGTGTCCCATTTTCATTATCCAGTCATCCCACCCAGGACCATCCCAGAACTTGACTGCTAAAATAACATTGCCATAATCACCAACATGCAAAGAATCTTTGAGGGCATGCTGCCCTTGATCCCTTTATGTACAGTGAGTTCCTAGACAACTGGGGCTATACAGAGAAACCTTGCCTTGAAAACAAATAAACAAACAACAACAAAACATAATTAGAGATTACTTAAAAGAGTATGTGATGGTTTGACTAGGAATAGCCTGCATAGGCTCATATATTTGAATGTTTGGTGTTAAAGAATGGCACTACTCGCTGGGTGGTGGTAATGCATGCCTTTAATCCCAGCACTTGGGAGGCAGAGGAGGTGGATTTCTGAGTTCAAGGCCAGCCTGGTCTACAGAGTGTGTTCCAGGACAGCCAAGGCTATACAGAGAAACCCTGCCTCGAAAAACCAAAAAAAAAAAAAAAAAAAAAAAAAAAAAAAATAGAATGGCACTACTTAAGAAAGATAAGAAAGAGGTGTGGCCTTGTTGGAGTGGGTGTGGCCCTGTTGGAGCAGGTGTGGCCTTGTTGGAGTGGGTATGGTCTTGTTGGAGTAGGTGTGGCCTTGTTGGAAGAAGTCAGTCATTGAGGGTGGGCTTTAGGGTTTCAAATGCTCACACCAAGCCCAGTCTCTCTCTCTCTTCCTGCGGCCTATGGATCAGAATGCAGAACACTTGGCTCTTCTAGCACCATATCTGCCTACATGCTGCCATGCTTCCCACCATAAAGATGGTAGACTAAACCTCTGAACTGTAAGCCAGGCCTAAATCAATGCTTTCCTTTATAAGAATTGCCTTGATCATAGTGTCTCTTCACAGCAATAGAAACTAAAACAGAATGAAAAGACTTCAGCTTTGGGCCCATTCTTCACTAAATGACAAAATATTAGTCACCATTTATCAATATTATTTTATAATAATATTTGTAGAATGAATTTGTATAAATATTTAATTCATATTTTAAACATATTATTAAAATTACATTTTAAAATTATTTAATCGATTATAAAAAGTTCTGAATTTTTTGAATCACTTAAGTGATATGTGTTTTATCTATACATTATTGAATTACTTAGGTAGTATGTGTTTTATTTATACATTATCATTTCCTTCTTAAAGGTTTATATGTAATAATGTCTTTCCTTGCTTGTTAATGGCTTCTTTGTATATATAAAGCCAACCATACCAGGACAGCACACATGGTTCATATATATAAAGCCAATCATAGCAGGACAGCACACATGGTTCTGAAACCACAGTACACACTGCATGTTCTTTTCACCCACACAGCAGGATCTCTGACTGAGCGCTAAAACTTGACAGCATAACCCAGCATCACCACCTGCTGATAGAAAATGAAAATTCAACTTAGTGTATTTTCAGCTCTGGAAATGAGTGCTCAAAGCTAGCTCATTGTGGGGATAAATGCCACAGTCACCTTGACTGTTCGAATTTTAAATCTTAAGTAATTTATCTTCTGAGCACGTGTGCTGATATTACAGTCACACTACTGAAGCAAAGGAGCCAGAGTAGGAAATGGGGAAAGCTGGGTATGGGGATGACATTTGCTTGAGCACTGTGTTGTCCCTTTAAGAGAAGACCCATTTCTCTACTACAGCATCCTTATACAAATTCAACACTTACAATAAAAGCAGAGAGGAAAGAAAGAGCTTAGTACTGTCTACAATGTAGTCTAGTAATATATATTAGTCAAGAATTAACCACATTTCTTAAATTATACATATTTCTTGTGTGTGTAGTCACCCCTAATAAATGCTTTTGATGGAAAGCAGACAGAAAATAGGGGCATCTGAGTCTGGGTTTCAATTCCAACCATCGCACTAGCTAGCAGTAGCCAGCCCAATCTCTTCTCTGAGTTTCAGGCTATACATTTCCTAAGTGGAAACATCTACGTGGGATTTTATAAGACAATGAAATAGCAAATGTAAAACATTCTGTGTAGACATTAGGCACTGAAAAGCATGGCTTCTCTAACTATATTAGGGGTTTTTGTTTTGCTTTGCTTTTTTAAGTTAACAAATTTTAGACATAGGAAATTGAAGCCTATCATCCTAATTAGTGCCACTGACATATTCTGTTATGTGTGCCTTACCACTGGAGAATGGTAGTTACCAGGGGATGTGCTCTGAAAGAAAGGTAACTCACATATTCCGAGCAGGAAAAAGACAAAAGGGACAGAAAGCAGGCTGGGTGGGGAAATGGGCATACATCTGAGGAGCTCTGGAGAGGAGGTGAGTGTAAAGCCAAAGCTGTCTCTACTTTTCTAAGAGAATATTTATTAGCATTCATTTTGGCATTGTGATTAAGTTCACCGGTTTGAGTTCGTTTGTGACCCTACTTCAGAGTCTATCATGTGTTCATATGTACCCTGGTTGGCCTAATAGAAAACTGTCACTCAAATTCCATGTTTGAAGAGTTCAGACAAAATCACAGAATGAACTGAAGTCAGAGAGATCACAAAGCAGAAAGAAACCATATCTTTGAAATACGTGGAAGACTGTGACTTCAGTCAGACACAGGGTGCATCACACAAGCCCATAGTAGAGAATTGAAGTTTTGATCTTTAGAAGGTGGAGCAATTCAGAAAGGAGATTCTCTCTCATTAACATGCTTTTAAAGAACAGGCTTTTATCTCTTTTTTTTTTTCTGGTGAAACTCACACACCAACCCACTGAAAGGAGTAATTTCCAAAATTTCATAAAAGATTTTTAGTTCTAAAAGTCATATATATGCTTACTGGTATTGAGAGAAAAATTGTTAGAACAGGCTCACCAACCACTGCAAGTCTTTGGTAAAAATTTAAGTGAGAAAAATCAAATACACCTACATCATGGACCCCTTTGGTATTTCATAAAATGGTGTAATGAGTGGATAAGATACTAAACAGATGATTAGATTGACATATAGCTATACAAATGAATGAGGAGAGATCAAAACTTTAACAAGACAGAAAATACAACCCTTAAAATAAAAGCAGAGAGGATAGAAAGAAATTAGTAGTGTTTACAACGTAGTCTAGTAGTACATATTAGTCAAGAATTATCAATATGCTGTAAGTCAAAAAATGTATAATGAGAAGCAGGGAAATTATACATCCTCAGAATAGATCTCAATGAAATAGTTATTAAATCCAAATGGAGAAGAATGTAAACAAACTAGAGACAAGCTAGGGATACTTCCTTATCCAGTGGACAAAGCTAAGAAAGTCTCATTAGACCATCGCCATACCCCATGAAAGGCACATGATTCCTGCTCTACTCCTAAAAGAGTATGGATTGTTTTGCTTCTCAGTTGCTGGGTAAGACATATGAACAAAAGCAACTTGGAGAGGAAAGGGCTTATCTCATTTATTGGTTAGAGCCCATCTTTGAGGACGTCAGGACAGAAATACAAGGTAGGAACCCTGAGGCAGGAACAGAGGGAGAGAGTATGGAGGAACAGTGCTTATTGTCTTTATCCTTCTGGCTTTTGCTAAGCCAAGGTTTAAATATGGCACAGACTTGCCTATCTCCAAAAGTTACTGCTCACAGCGGGCTGGACCACTTACATCAATTAGCAATCAAGAAAATGCCCTGCAGAACAATCCGATGGAGGAGAAAGGAGCTGCATTTTTACAGGTCAATAAAACTTCTCAATTTATGTGTCATGAAATTAGTAATAAAAATGTGTGTATGCATTGAATAAGTATTATTTAAAGGAGAATGGGAATAAGGTGGGGATTTAATATAACACTGTGTATTTAATGGATGCATTTTTTGGTACTCTAATCTCCATGAGGGCAAAAAGCAAAATATTTTGAGGCAATTATTCAGATAGCTCCAATATCATGACTGACACACAGGAAATGCTTCATAACCACATTGTTCAAATATGCTTCATATAAAATAACTATATATACTTAATGTGTAGAATTAGTAACATTTTCCATAAACATATGCACATGGATACCTTCATGTCTATGAATGCTCTTCCACCATCAAAAAATTGAAACACCATAGAACCTCCCACAGCCCCTCATGCCTTTAAAATCTTTCTCTTGATCCGTTCCCCAGCCTTTATCAGATAATTTCATAAGCAGTGAAAATGCAGAGATTCATGATGGCATATAGTGTTGAGAATAAGTGACTGTTCAGTATTTGGCTTTTAACAACATATATGTATCACTACCACTTAGGCTCAAGGAACCCCCTAAAAAGAAAACAGAAAGAATGTAAGATCCAGATGGCAGGAAAGAGGACTGAGAAATCCCATATCCTAGGCCTCATACTACCTTTATAGACATGAAATTACAGCAACAGCAGTTGCCTGAACTTGGCTTGTACAAGACTGGGCTGTGGAGAGTTTTATATAGATGGGAGCCAGGTGTGGAGAAACCATGGGACCTTACTTACCCCTCCATGGAGAACTATTGGCTCCTAATGAATTCTGGGGCAGAGGGTGTCATTTTCTTTGGCTCTGTAATCACTCTTAAGCCCTCCATGCTGCAGTAGATAATTATATGCCCATGTTCACTCAGTGGACCCCAGTTAAATGCAGTAGGTAATAATGCAAAACAAAATGATACAAATATTGGAAAGGAACCTGAAGGGGGAAGGATAGGGGACAACTGATAGTAGGGGAGAGAGATAAGAAAGGTGTGAGTCAAAACATATTATACACCTGTATAAAATCACCAAATAATAAATTTTAAAATTCCTCAGTCCTTGGGTAGTAATATTTATTTTGATACTAAAAGTAATTAAATTATGTGCTACTTCTGTCTTCATAATTGCAATGCCTTCTGATTCTTTTCTTTGCCCAATCTCTACTTTAATATTAAACAAGATTAATCAGACTAGACATCTGTGTTGGGGGTTGGTGTGGTGCTTCTCTGTACTCAATGATAATACTGGCCTCCAGGATATAGTTGCCCCTAGTCAAGCAAGATCCGCATGTATATCATGTGGTGCTATGTAAACCTGTTCCTCAGTTTGAAGTTAATTGGTTAATAGAGGTTATGGCCTGTGATTGGGCAGTAGAGAGAGAAAGGTGAGACTTGATTGAGTGAGGGGTCTCCAGAGAGAACAGGGGCAATGGACGGAGGAAGAGGCCACCCTGTGAGGAGAGGGACAATGAGTACGTGACTGGAGAAGTGGACCCCAAGGACAGGTTGATAGAGCAAGAATAACCTGGGCAAGAATCCAACATTAAGTAACAAAGGACATGTGGCTGGACTGTCAGTTAGAATAGCTCACAAGCTGCCCAATCTAAGCTTACAGCTTGTAAACAAAATACCATGATTTTGTGACTTTGATTTTGTGTCTTTTATACAGGCTAGCTAGAACAAATGATTCATTTAAACATTCATTTTTTTTTAATTTCTGTGTAAAGCATTCCTTCTTTTGTCTTTAAATATTATAGTAGCTATATATTCTTATGCATGCCTTCCACCAGCTAATGTATCTCCCACTCTGATTTTGCTAGCAGATATCACCAGAAATAGACAGTAGGTTTAATTACATGCATTACTTGAAGTGTCTGTTTGCTTTATCTAGTTTAATTTGTAATGTGATGAATTAAACTGATTTTTTTTTTTTTTTTTTTTTTTT
>NW_022196910.1:25018547-25041245 GCF_008632895.1 Mastomys coucha | reverse complement strand
TCAGAAATCTGCCTGCCTCTGCCTCCCAAGTGCTGGGATTAAAGGTGTGTACCACCACCACCCGGCTATTAAACTGATTTTTATATATTGAACCAGTCTACATTTCCAAGATGAACTTAGTCATAATAAACTAGCAAAATTGCAAACATACCTAAACAAAAGTAATAGCATAAAAGAACACCACATAGCAATACCTTTAATAGACATAGGTGAACATTCTTAACCACATTCTAACAAGTTTAATCCAGCAAAAGCTAATACACATATAAGTCACCAAACCCACACACTATTGTGGAGGCCAAGAAGTGGATGAAGCTAGTGTTATTGAATGAATGTCTATGTTCTCACAAATTAACATGTGGAAATCCTAAGCCCAATATCATGGTATTTGGAGGTGGGGAATTTATGAGATGATTAAGCCATGATAATGGAACACCCATGAATGGGATTCAGGGTCCTATAAGAAGAGAGATGGGGGACTGTATACTTGTATGGTGATCCTCCATTCCTTACTATGTAAAATTGAAAAGATGAGTGTCTGTAACCAAAAGGTGACCTTAGTCACACTGTTGATCAGCCAACACCTTGATATTTTTTTCTGGCCTGCAGAATAGTGGCAATTATTTTTGGTTTTTTCCATTCTATTTATAAATTAACCTATTAGGACAGAGGATTCTGAAAAATACTTTTATGAGTAAACAGTTCATCTCATCTAAACACTGGATTACACAATGGAAATGAACTCAATGTGAAACACAAAGATATCCTTCTTTGCCTTTTAGGACAAAACACTTCAAACATGATTTTCATTTTTCAATATGAATCATTCTTTGAACTCATCATAATTCCATGTATTATGCTTACACACTGAGCAAGTATATTTTTAGTATCAGAGATTTGATTAAAATAATTCATTAGCTAAGTGATACAATAGCTTGTATTGTTTATCTCTTTAGCATGTACAAACTGTGGCCATGTTCTGAGCATTGATGTACATATGTGATACACATATCTTTGATATATATATGTGTATGTATAATGTGATGTTAAATGAGATTAGGAAAATCATCAAAGCAGAAGTTTAAAAGGAGATTGAGGATTTGCTCTTTAAATGTACACATATAATAATACCTTTAACAAATACCTATAGGGTAGGTAACTTATTTATGTGACAATTGAAGAATCATCTAGATAAAATGATGAGTGAGACTATCTACTAGAAGGCTGCTCTAGGAATGGACAATATCATGTGTCACAATCCCATAGCAACCATATGCTTGATGATATTAAAAAAAATGGCCAATGTACTTGAGAAGACTAGGAATTAGATTCAGAGAATGCTAGGTATACGTTTCCAAAAATGGTAACCCCATTTTCGGTTATTTTAAGTTCTGAAATTAAAATAAGTGGCTCTCATCAGCTGCTTTTCACAAATAATACCTTAAGAATTTGAAATGTCTCTCATGTGATATCATTTAATATCAAATAATTTTTTTAGTTGTAATCCCAGGAGGAATGTTTGCTAGTTTTATTCCTAATTTTGCTTTCTTTTTTTAACGTCTCTGTGGATACTTCTGTCTGGTAAAGTCAGTTCCAAGTGTAGCTAGCAGCGAGGAAAACTCAACTACCTCCTCTTTACAGAGTCCAACTGTAAAATCTCTAAAGCACTCTTATAGTTCATATGCCCATTATGCTCTCAAAGTTATAAAAGGGTGTAAAGAAACAGGCTCCATTTCATCACGAGACAGACCAGAGTTGTGCTGAGAAAGCTTTCTGGCTTCCAACTTAGAATTGTTAGCTATATTTGTCAACGAATGAAGGAACACAACAAGTTCTGTGTCATCCTCATACCTTATTGTATATAAAGCCTTAGCAGGAAGAAGCATTGATAATGTTCTACTTATAAAGCTGCCCTCTATAACATATTGTTGGCTTGGTTCTGTTTGTGAGAGCTGTTATAGTATTGTGTGTGTAAAAATGAAGCAGGCTTCATAGAGACTATCTTGTCAGAGCATTGTGGACTTACAAAGCAAACACAAAAATGATGCAAATATGTATAAACAAGATATTGATAAAACTGAGGTTTTTTTCCAGAGTGATGTATTTGGTTTCTTTTATTACGTATTTAATAGACATGTGTGAGACTCCATTTATGTAGAATTCCTATCGTAAGTTGTAAATGCATGCTTTCAGTTTAATTCCATGTTAAGTCATATGGAACTTTATTCTCTCCCAAAATGGAGGTATGAGACTATTTTTGTCTTGGATGTGGATTCAGAAGCATGCAGGAGAAAGCAAGAACTTAAGCAATAGCTATGATTAGGGTATCAAGTCAAGATTTCATTCAGAGATAAATGGCAGCAAAATGAACAGGCTAATAAAATGAATTCCTTGGTGGCTAGAGCAAATTCCATTGCTGGAATTTGGATTTTCTGCATGACGAAGTCCTATCTTCTGACACTCTTTCCATGTGCACACTCTTAGCAAAAGGCTTCTTAAAAGTACATTAGGAAGGAAAGTCACTCAGCAACAATGAGGTAACATGGAACACTAGTAATGAATCTTGACACACACACACACACACACACACACACACACACACACACACACGTTAGATCTGTCATAGAAATGGACAAATTCTCTTAAGCTTCCCTTAGCTGTGATTTTGCATATTCGCTGTAAGAATAATTTGTTCTGCCATGACTGTAGTGGGATAACAGTGCACACAAATCTTAGGAACTCCTTGGCTGTGGGTTGCCAAAATTTCTAGGGAATATTTATATTGATGAGTGAGTGAAAGGACCCTGGACCAGTAAGGTGGCTCAGTGGGGGAATGTGTTTGTATGACAAGTTTGACAATCTGAATCAAAGTCACTATAGAAGGAGAGAAGCAATTCCTGGACTTTTGTCCTTTGACCTATACGTACATGCAATGCCACATCACACACACACACACACACACACACACACAGTCATCTTCTTCTTCCTTCTCTTTTTTCTTCTTCATCTTCATCATTGTCATTATCATCATAACCATAATTAAAGTTTACATTAAAAAATGAGAATGGAATATCTTTTGAATGTTTACAATAATGACATTGGCTCACCATTCACCACTCTCATTGGCAAGAATGAATGTTTAAATTAGATCCATTTAAAAAAAGATGTGGCTTAGACTCGTGAGGCTTAACACACAGAATTTGGAAGAAAATATATCAACATGATCTCTAAATGATTGTAATTGTTAGACTTCAGTTACTCAGAACAGGAAATCAAGTGTATGGGATATCATGCTGACTCCTCACTAGTAGACTCACACAGCATGTTGTATTTTAGCTTCTGTACATGCAAGAACTTTCTTTGACTTCTTATTACAGATAGCTCAGGTCTTCATGAAACTCATGGACCCAAAGCTACAAACATTCCTTCCACATTATATGATATTTCTATCACAAAATATAACTCAGTGCCAATCTCTGCAAGATACATTAATTTCTACAAAATGCCCAATAAGCACTAAAGTTGGAAACATTCATGGATATTCAAGATATTTCTCATCATTGGTTGGCAAAAAGATACAAAAGGTCGAAACGTTTGTTAAAAGTATTACTATTTAGCCGAGTTAGAATGAACATCAATCATTACCTTCTGGCTTGAATACAGAGAAATATTTTATTTCTTTTTGTTGTTTAAAAATGACTAATTTTTAAAACAGATTATTTCTTATGGTACTGAGGTCTTCTTATTAAAGTGGAGCCAGGAGGCAGCATCAAAAATGCTGCACAGTTTTGTCACCCCTTGTGTTATTGCTGCTATTCCCCTATCCATAGCTCCTCCCAATAGTTTCCAACTGCTTCACTAGGCTTATTTCAAATATATGTGAATGTATCCATCCCATTTGTGTCAATGTGCCCTTTTATTCTGTTTCTCAGCATTTCTAAATGTTCTAGACTCCTGTCTTACATCTTTGTCCAGACCAGCCTCAAACTTCTTATCCTCCAGTCTCATTTTCTTAAGTACTGTGAATATTACAACTGTGAGACACTATGATCAGCTCTTCTACTTAGAATTTTATCAAGTCTTCAAATTGTCACATAATTGAGTTACACCAATTGGACTAAAAAATGAGCTAAGTGTTTTGGACAGTAAAAATTTTTTTAATAGATGCCTCGATTTAATAAAAATTCATTTAACTAACAATGGTCTAGAAGACAATGAGCATAGTGATAAATCTAGGGCAAGGAGTAAGAGTGCTTGTTCTGTGAGCCTTTGGACCTAAGTTTAAATCGCATCATTCGTGTAAAACGCCAAATGCAGCTATGTGTACCTGCATCCTCTCAGATATAGAAGGCACAGACAGGGGGATCCTGCTGCAACATGCTGGCTGGCAGCCTATCACTGGGTTCAATAAGAGACTCTGCCTCAAAGACAAAAAGAAGAGGCTGACAGAAAAGGTAAGTATGCTCCTCTGACTTCTGTGTATTTGCAGACACAAGCTAAACACACATACATTAGAGAGAGAGAGAGAGAGAGGGGGGAGAGAGAGAGAGAGAGAGAGAGAGAGAGAGAGAGAGAGAGAGAGAGAGAGAGGGATTGGCTAATGTTCATGATATTTCCATAACCCATCTCTCTTGAAGTAAACATCCAGTGGTGCTGGGATCCTCTGTCCTACTACATTTCTTATTCTATGAAGTCTTCAGAAACAGATTTTGTACTTCTTGGCATTTTACAGAGGAATGTCACTTACTAATATCCTTGGCCTTTGGTTTACTCTATACATTATTTATTTGTTGATCAAAGAATCACCCATGCCTCCGCATCACTATTCTTCCAATTTTAAGGTCTAGACGAATTTTGAAGGTGTGACCTGGCTTCATGCAGGGTATGATCATTGGTAACATTTGTTGAAAATTGCAATAGTTCTATTATAGGTACATAATTAATTTTTTCATCTAATCTAATGCAAAAGGAAATATTTCCATTTCCAGCATTTTCCATGTATAGAGGACAAGACCAACATTACACTTTTTAGAGCACAGCACATATGAACTCTGTGTCAGAATCTGTCTCTTCATTAGTATCTCCTTCTGCACAATACTTTCTAACTATCCCCGAACAGATGACCTATAAGAAAGTCATATAGATCCTCTCTATTGCAAATGGCAGCTAACCCCCATATTGGAACTTCTAGGTTCTCATTAAATTCCACTGTTCTCAAAGCAAGTATAAAAGTATCATAGTATTTGGCCTGTTGGGGAAATTGCAGAAACTTAAATGCATTTCTTTTCAAATAAAAAAAAATAGAAAATGGTCTTGGAAGTTATCCTAAAAGGGAGGTTGAAAGACAAAGTTGATCTAATTAAGAAAGTGTAAAGAAAATATCCAAATGCAAAACATACGCCTTGTAATAGTCTGGAGGTAAACAAAGAAAATCTGTCTTGATGGTCTGAAATGAGAATATCATAACTGTATAAAACTTGGCAACAACATATTCACTCATAGAACAGACATTTGACCTAGGCTGGCTTGGAAAGGAGCGAGACCGAGGAACAGAGAGGAAGATGGGTTATGTTCCAGAAGGGTGATCAAGGATGATTTAACAGATGGAGTGGGTGAAAGGATTGCTATAGACACAGCTGAAAAGGCAAAGTAGAAGTTCTGACCCCACGTTTGGGCTCTGTTCTGTCTCACCCCACAATAGATTCCTCAACTCTGTTGTTGGTTCTTCTTTCCTCTGTATCATGGTCTCCATTGGCCCTGTGTAGTATGAAGAAGTATTTGGTTAAAGTTAACAATTTAAATAGCTAATGATGGTAGTGGTGATTATTATAAAGACATATAACACCTATACTAACAGACTTTATACTTAGAATGTCACCTGGATCTATTAATTTATCACTAATTTTAGAAACATAAAAATCCCAAGCCTCCATTTAGTTATCCAAAACTAAAGACAGAAGCATCACATAGCATGAGTGGTAGAATTGGGATTCTATGCTATGTCTATCTGCATTCATTACTCTCTACTGTTTTCAGTAAATCCCTGACACCATTGGGCTCATCTTACACCCAAATAATGAGTTACCTAATGACTAACATCTAAAGTCTGCAAGATAGCTGTGGGCCTTTTATAATTATGTAAAAGCTAGGTAAATATAGAAAGTATGGCATCTAAACAGGGTTAGTTTTCCCCTTAAAAAATGTTTGCATAAGTAAAGATCAAATAACTTGCCGACACAAAGCTTTTGACTACTAAATCACATCCCCAGGCTTGACTGTTGCTGCTTCCATGAGATTCTCAATGGCAACTGGACCTACAGCATTTGACTAAGGGAGAGAGATTCCCTTTCTCCTTTCTCTAGACTTTGAGTCTCAGAAGGCTGCAATCCACAGGCATAAATTCATCTGTAAGATGGTAAAACACAGACACGTGCTTGTGTTTTTTAATTAGTAAACTCATTGAAGGAAATTTAGCATTTTTCTCCATTGTTTCTAAAGCTATAGTCAACCTGATGCTCAAATTTAATTATTAAATTATTTCAAAGCACTTGACTGTGTAACATTCTTCCTACATTGAGCCCTTGGAGTTGAGACTACATGCTTGCACCAGCATCTTGGGCAAAACCTTTAAAATAATTCCTCAAAATATGTAATTCTATCTCCAATGATCTTTATGTATTTCCTAATTTAAATCAAATTTTGGGATTACTAGGTATTTTGATTTACTTAGAAAAAGAAAATAATTTTATAATTAGTCATTTTTATAAAGCTCTTCTCAAAATAACCTCTAACCTCTAAAAAAAAAAAATCTTCTTTTGAAATATTGACTAGAGATTATCCAATTTAAAAAGAAAAGAGAAATCCAGAGCTTGGCATAAGTTTATGTTTAGAAACACTAATTGTAGACTTGGGTTTCTCAGTGTTCCCTGAGAAGGAATAGAACAGTCTTTCCTTTGAGAGACTGAAATAATGATACTAACAGTCCACAGTCACAGTGAGAAACTGGAATCAGAAAAAAGTGAGAAGAAATTCCAGTGAGAATGCCAGAATACGGAGATAAAATGCAAAGAATGATTGTTCGCTGCTCCTCACCTCCCAAAGATGAGTTTTTCAGTTCTGCATGGAAAGTGCTGGCGAGGGAATCCTGCTTGCAGAAAGCAAGGTTTTGCCACGCGTAAAGGTTGCTAAGAGGAGCAATTACAAAACCTTAATGGCAGTTATTCTTAAATGTTTACTCTTAAATCTCATTCCTAAGCCACTAAAACTGGGGACACTGCTGTCTGTTGCTAAAACAAAGGGGCTTCCAGTAAACTGCTGTAAAATCCCAAACCATTACCATCCATGGAGAAGACACTCCTGGGAATTCAGATACAGGCCTGACCTTCTTAGCAGGAACAGTTAGAAGTCTTTGGCAGGCTTTATGGAGACAACTGAAGACTGTTTTCATGTCATGGCCATAGAGAATTTTACCTTAAGAGCCACTGATTTATTGAAAATAGCCCCAACCCATTATGAGCCTAATAAGTTGCATCTCTTATATTCTATATTGATCTTCTTGACAGTGTGAAGAAGGTTGAAGAAGATTGTGAAAACAAGTTGAAGCTCATTTTAAAGGGTTCTTTTGATGGAACCGGCAGGTCTGGTAGCCAATGGCAAGGGTAAAGGAAAGAAACCTCAATGGTGTTCATTTCTCTGGTTTCACACATTTAAGTCATATGTTACAGGAATGAAGGGTAAGAGAAGTCTAACTTTACTCCTTAATATAATTCATGAAAAATATCCAGAACAATATTCAGAATATTCAGAATAATAATAGCAGTACTCAAGCTCATCATGTTGTCGTGGGTTTTGTAATGAGGAAGAGATTGGGCTCAACTTGAAATCCAAATTAACCTGGTGATCTGCACCCAGGGGGCAGGCATGGGAGGAAGATGACAGAGGATTGGAGGGTATCCGGAGGAAAGCTGAATAACAAGAACAAATGGCTTGCTTACTAAATCAGTACAAGAGGATTCTTGCTGACGGCAATCCAAAGTGGCGTCCCATCAGCTATGCACACTGATCACATATCAAGGATGAAAAACCCAGGCTACACTTCAAATTCTTGGTAAAATTGGTCATATAAGGATGAAGGCTCAGAAGCCATGGTTTTGTTGAGAAGGACATATAGATTAGAGTCTGATCAAAGAGACAACCTGTCAACACCCTGCAAAGATGTATATGTACGAACTTACTATATTCATGAAGCACAAATCACTCATCTTATAGGCAATGTGTAAGATTTTTATATGATATTTATATATCTTTATTTTATATCATAAAATAATATATTTCGGGGCCACAAATTAAGGCGCATAGTCTAGATTTGGGGGGGGATAGAGGGTAGGGCATTTATTTGTCTTCCACCTAAATGAGCAATGAACAAGACAATTTCAGTTCTAGATCAAGCAGAAAAATCTAGGAAAGTTATTCTTTTTATGTACAACTGCCTTTCCTGGAGTTTTTAATGCTCCATATAGGCACAAAGTCTGCTAGAAGCTATCCACAGGACCTCCTTTCCCTTGTGTTTTGCTGGAGTACGTTAAAGCCTGCTATGTCCCCAAGCCATTATCTACCTGCTGACTGATCAGTGGCTACATAATCCCCACTATATGATGGCTAGCATCCAGGCACCAACTTATGCATTAGCTAGTTACAAAAAAAAAGTTATTAAAAACAGGGTTGGTGTTTTAAAACATGATATGTTAGTCCAACTCATAAACAAGGGTGAATTCTCAGGCTCTGGCAGCAGCTTATCTGCATTTGTCTTCAGCACTTTCATCCAAGGAAAGAAAGTGACATAAAAGTTTGGCCCACACTTGCACATACTTTCCAGTGCAGGGGAGGAATCCCATACAAGGCTGCACTTAAAATTAGGCACTTTTATTACTAAGAGAAATAACAGAAAAAGAAATGCTCTACATTAAGTTCAAATCTAGCAAACAAAAGCTAGAGTGGAATGTTGCAATCCTTGCAAGTTTTTATTCCCTAAGTGCTGGCTTCAGGTTCTGTCCAAATCCTTATCCTCCAGTTTAGTGACCCATTTAGCTTAATATAATTTGAAAACCACATACTGTTAACAATCTTTGATACAGAAGTATCAGTAACAAATGACACCTTTATTGTGGGGATAGGTAGGTAATTGTTTTTTTCTAATTATATTTTGAATTTATGATAAAATATAATTTTGATTTGCAGTTAGCACTTAGGGTTACTGTTTTCTATGCTTCACTGATTTTTAGACTGTAAGCCACAGTCATAAATATCTTTTTGGCTTCTTCTCTCTCCTGTCCCTCAGAAGTATGTCTTTTAGCTTAGGTCCAATATATTCTCTGTCCATAGGGGGGTTACATATCTGAAATTTAAAGTTAATTGCAGATCTTATGCCTTAATGAGCTTCAGATAGTTAGCTATTTTCTAGAATATATTTGGTAGCTGTTGATAGGTAGGTAGGTAGGTAGATAGATAGATGGATAGATAGATAGATAGATAGATAGATAGATAGATAGATAGATAGATAGATAGATAGATAATTTCTCCTTAACATACTTCTATGCAGTAACTGTTCCCACTGGGGACCCATGCTATGAGAAAGACCTCACCCCGACACTGCCTGAAGGACCAGAAACCAGAGGACAGGTGGCCTAGGACAGAACCAAATGCTCAGAACAAAAATGAAAGGAAGGAAGGAAGGAAGGGAGGGAGGGAGGGAGGGAGGGAGGAAAGAGAGAGAGAGAGAAAGAAAGAAAGAAAGAAAGAAAGAAAGAAAGAAAGAAAGAAAGAAAGAAAGAAAGAAAAAGAAAAAGAATTCTTAATTCTTAATGACATTTTCCTATATTTGTAGACAGGAACCTAACATAATCACCATCCATCAGCAAGGCACCATTTAGCAAGGGAGGGAAACAGACTCAGAGATCCACACCCAAACATTATGCAGAGCTTGAGACTCCTGTGGAAGGGAGGTAAGGGGAAGGGTTGTAAGCACCAGAAGGGTCAGGGACATCACAAGAAAACCCACAAAAATCAACTAACCTGGCCTCACAGGGTCTGACTGAGACTGAACTTGACAGTCAGTCAGCCTGCATGATCCTAACCTAGTCCCTCTGTCTACGTTATAGCAGTGTAGCTTGGTGTTTTTGTAGGACTCCTAACAGCAGAAACAGGGCCGATGCTATCTCTGATTGTTTTGTCTGTTTTTGGAACCCCTTTTCTCTTACTGGGTTGCCTTTTCCAACTTTAATTTGAAAGAAGGTACCTAGTCTTATTGCAGAATGATATGCCATGTTTGGTTAACATCCCTGGGAGTTCTGTCCTTTTCTGAAGGGAAATGGAGGAGGAGTGGAAGGGGACGGGGAGGGCAGAGGCTGTGAGGAGAAGCTGGAGGGGAAACTGTGGTGGCATATAATAAGAGAGGAAATTAATAATCAAAGTAAATAAAAACAACACATCTTTAGCAACACTCCACAGGCCCCACTGTGAGTAGAATTGAAGCAGGGGTGAGACACAGCCTTAAGGGATGATGCTTTTGCATAACCATTACACATCTTCATACTCCAGAAAAATTTATCAGAATTGTCCAAGAAACAAACAAAAATCTCAACAAACTCCAAAAGCATACAGCATGGAAGACATGAATAAAGTAAAACCAAGAGGGGGAAGAAAGAGGGAGCAAGTGAGGGAGAGAGTTTTAACGCCCTTATCAACAACTCTTAGGGTAAAATATAAAGGAAACCCAGTGAGAAACTATATACAGTTGAAAAGTACTAATGACCATGTGCTATTATATAAAGGCTGATAGAAGCCAGGGCCTCCCAGTGCAAGCATGCAGTCCCAGCCACTCTGGAGGCTGGGGAACAAGGATTACAGGTTCAAGGCCTGCATGGGATAGTAGACAAATTCAAGGTCTCAGTGATCAACTTAGCCAAACCATGTCTCAAAATAGTGAGTAAAAGTGTTCAGGGTGGAAAGAGGAGCGCTCCTCCATTGTTGATGGGATTGCAAACTGCTACAACCACTCTGGAAATCAATCTGGAGGTTCCTCAGAAAACTGGAAATAGTTCTACCTGAAGACCCAGCTATAGTACTCCTGGGCATATGCCCAAAAGATTCCCCACCATATCACAAAAACACATGCTCCACTATGGTTTTAGCAGCCTTATTCTTAGTGGTCAGAAGCTGGAAACAACCCAGATGTTCCTCAGCTGACAAATGGATGCAGAAAATGTTCTTCATTTACACAATGGAATGCTATTTAGATATTTAAAAAGAGGGCATCATGAATTTTGCATGCAAATGGATGGAACTAGAAAATATCATCCTGAGTGAGGTAGCTTAGACCCAAAACAACATGCATGATATGTACTTACTGATAAGTGGATATTAGCCAAAAAGTACAGAATACCCAGGGTACAACCCACAGACCTTAAGAATTTACCAAGAATGAAGGCCCAAGTGAGGATGCTTTAATCCCAAAGAGGAGGGAGAATGGAATGAAGAACTGTGGGAGGGGGGAAAAGGAAGAGGAACAATATCTGGAATGTAAAACATAAATTAATTTTTTATAAAGGAAGCTTAGGATGTAACTGTGTGGTTAAGTTCTTGCTTACTGTGTGTGACGTACTTGGATTAATCTCCCATTCCAAATAATAATAACAATAGAAGTAGAGTAGTAGTAGTAGTAATAGTAGTAATGAAGTTATTTTGAAAGCTATAATAATCATGACAGAATGTCATTGGTGAGGGATTAGGCAAACAGCAAAGATCAATGACTGAAACAGAGAACCCAGGCATAGACTGACATAAATAGAGAATTCATCTTTGTCAAACAAATGACTTGAGAGCATAGTGTACAAAGGGCAAAGAGGATGAGGAGACAAGTTATCCTAAACATCTGCAGAAGACTTTAGTGGATTTGCCTGATGCTGCTTATATTCTATAGTTAGTACTGGCTCCTCAAGAGGTGGTTGCCTCTGAGGAGCAGACAGTCAAGTACTCAACTGATGCCAAGTGAACCTTCTGATTAATAAAAGGCTAGAGCTTTTGATTGGGCAGTGGGGGAGAAAGGTGGGCTTAGAGGCTGGAGAGGGAAATGCAGGTAGGGAGGGAGAGAGAGAAGGTGGAAAGAGGAGAAAGAAATCAATGGCCATGACAGCAGGCCAATTGGAGATAAGAGCAACCCAGATGAAACATAGTTAAGTAATAACTCAGGGTTATCAATAGGAAAGTAGATTCTAATAGCATAGAGGATAGATGCTCTAGTGCTATTGTTTTCTTGTGTTAAGGCTGTGTTTCCCAGCCTTAGTGCTATAAAGGTTTATTATAAATAGAAAGGTTATGTCTGTTTTTTATCTGGAAGAATGATCAAAGGTGTGTCTCTTAGTCAGGGTTTGTATTCCTGCAGAAACATCATGACCAAGAAGCAAGTTGGGGAGAAAAGCGTTTATTCAGCTTACACTTCCACATTGCTGTTCATCACCAAAGGAAGTCAGAACTGGAACTCACATAGGGCAAGAACTTGGACACAGGAGTTGATACAGAGGCCATGGAGGGTGCTGCTTACTGGCTTGTTTTGCCTTGGTTGCTCAGTCTGCCTTCTTATAGAACCCAGGACCACCAGCTGAGTGATGGCACCACCCACAATGGGCTAGGCCCTGCCCCATGGATCACTAATTGAGAAAATGCCTTACAGCAGGATCTCACGGAGGCATTTCTTCAAGAAAGGCTCCTTTCTTTGTGGTAACTCCACCTTTTGTCAAATTGACACACAAAACCAGCCAGTACAGTGGGGAAGAAGCCCTGGATTTAGATTAAATATTTCCTACAACAAAAGACACATCCTGAATGACAATTACTCAAAACCTACTAAGAAACCCAGAAACTTGGTAATAGGAAAACAAACAACCCAATTAAAAAAATGGACCAAGCCCCATTGGGAAAGACAATGCCTATGCAACTCATTGAAGATGTGGATGTCCAGGTGGTGGCTACATAGAGCATTCACTTTTATGTTTGAGCATCTTTTGTACAAGAATCTATTCTGCACACTCACAGATGAGAAACGCAAACACCAAGGCAGCCACAGACTCTTGAGTCTACAATGGTGTGTTGCCTATAAGACATGTTAAGGCAATAATAGCACAAAGCTAGGAAAACTGATTTGACCTAAGGCCCACTCCATGAGAAGGAACCCATTTGCAACACTACCCTTGTGACCAAGAGCCTGAAGCTAGATAGCCCAGGGACCTAGGAAAAAACAAAATAACACTGGTCTAAGAAGGAGGCAGGTAATAAGTCCTAATGATATTCTGCTATACTCAGATAAGGACTTCCTTCAGCAATCATCAAAGAAGTTCCCTCCCATAGTAGTGTGAACAAATACAGACACTCCCAGCTGGACATTAAGCAGAGAGTGGAACATTCAGCCCTTCATGGGATGCCCCCATCAATCCCTTCCCTCAGAGCTCAAGGAATTCATGGAAGATAAGGCAGAAAGTGTTTAAGAGCTTTAGCAGGTGGAGGACACAAGAAAACAAGGCCCTCTAAATCAATATGAGCAAGGCTTATGTGAACTCATAAGAGTCTGAAGCAGCATATACAGGACCTGCAAAATCTGCAGAGGTCCTCTGAGTGTGCATAACGATTTCCTGTTTACTGTTTTTATGGGACTCCAGGGTGTGCAAACAAGTGGGTCTCTCATTCTTGTGCCTTCTCTTGAGTTCTTTTCCTTATGTTTTTCTTATAATATTTTTGTTTAATCTCTTTACATTTTTTTAAATTAATGAATGAAGGAATGAGTGAATCAATGAAAGAAACCTAGCCACTAGGGTAAATGTAACAACTGAACTGTCATGTATATATGCTGGGAGAGGGAAACTCAGTTTTCTACAATACAGTGACATTGGTATGTCAACAACTCTAGCAATGACATGGTGAAGTTAAACCATGAAGACAATGAAAAAACTCCATGATAACCAAGGCATGGGCATAGGAATGAATGAATGGACATGGCAGAGAGGACTTTTAGGGAGAGGGAAATATTCTGTGGTACTTGAGTGCAGGATAGTTGTCATAGGTCATAGGTATACACTGCCTAAGCCCATAGAATGCATAGCATCAAGAGTAGAGCTAACTGAAGACCAAGATGTGTCAATGCAGACTATTCAATTACAACGAGCATGTCACTCTCTGGGAGACTGTTGATAACAGATAGAAAGAAAATGTTCATAACATGTAGAGGAATTTTAATCCAGCAACATGGCTTCTCTGACAAGGGATCATATCCCAAGATATGATCCAGCTGTGTGCCCTCCCCCCAGCCTTGAGCAGGCTAAACAGACCTTAATTGTTTTCCACAGTCGGTCTTCTGCAGACCTGGGTGGAGTCTTCTGACCTTGGTGGAAGTCTACTGCCTTGCCTACCTGCAGTTTTCTGCAGAAATAGACTGACTGCTAAGCTACTGAGTTTGTTTTGCAACAGAATCCAGCTGAAACACAGCAACAGAACCCAACCGAAACAAAGGATGGATCTCTGGGTTTCCTCTATATAAATGCAGAGCTGAAAATTAAACTTTGAGCTTTGGTCAGAAAACCTTTGTCTTGGCTTCATTCTTCTCTTGCCCACCCCTCCTATTTCATTCCCAGCCTCCCTTTCAGATGTACCCAGTTCTCTGGGGCTGCTAGACTGCTACACAGCCAGAATGCAGATATGCCACACACATGCCTTTAATCCCTCTCACTGAAAAATGTCCTGAGCTTAGTACACACCTTTGATTCCTCTAGCTCAAATGCAGACATGCTTTTAGTGCACATCTTTAATCCCTGCCCCTGTGCTGACTTCCATTAAAGCATTTGCCACATAAAGTGATGATAATGAGCACATGACCCGATGGAACAATCAATACATTAAACTAAAAGCAAATGCACTCTGTGCAAGCATTGACTCTGTATGGGCTGGAAACAAGAGGTGAACCACACAGAGATCTGCCGTTTGAGGCCTGAAATCTGGCTTGTGCCTCTTACATGACACTAGCCACTTAGAGGATTAGGACTCAGATCTGATCCCTTTGTAGTTCTTCATCACCGAGCAGAATGTGGCCACAAAGGCTTTCTGGCAAGACAGCTCATCAAGTAAGGGCATATCAAGCTGGAAGACTTGAGTTCAAAGATTCCTGGTGGAAAGAGGAGAAAATCACCAATTCCCATGGATTGTCTAACCTTTGCATTCTATCTCTCTCTCTCTTTCATATATATATATACATGTGTATATATGTATATATCTACACACATATATATGTATGTGTGTATGTGTGTATATATATATGTATATATGTATATACATATACATATTTTTCAGAAACACATATACCACACATAGGCACACATACATGCATTTACACAGGACATATGTAATAAACATTTTTTAAAGATAAAAGCAAAGGGTTACTGTGTAAAACAGAAAAGCCAGTCCTTCCTAGATAAAGATTCAGTGTAGTAAGTACTTACATCTCACTCCAACTTGCCAATTAGATGAAGAAGCCTTACCTACATAACATTCCTCACAGTCTAGTGAAAGTAGCAGCAGGTGAGGTTTTCTAGATTGACAGTCATCAGTTGGGATCTTGAAAAACCACACAACCACAGGGGGATTGGTAAACTACAGCTGCTTGAAGACAAGAGCAAAAACTTATTCTCTCCCAAATCTTAATTTGTGCAAGAGAATTTCAGAAGCCAAGGCCAGAGTACTGAGCTCTAAACGTATCCCAGATGCTTCCCGTGGCTGCCTGATGCTTCCCGTGGCTGCCTGCTGCTTCCCGTGGCTGCCTGCTTGCTTCCCGTGGCTGCCTGCTGCTTCCCGTGGCTGCCTGCTGCTTCCCGTGGCTGCCTGCTGCTTCCCGTGGCTGCCTGCTGCTTCCCGTGGCTGCCTGCTGCTTCCCGTGGCTGCCTGCTGCTTCCCGTGGCTGCCTGCTGCTTCCCGTGGTTGCCTGCTGCAGTATCTGCTGGCACCTGACTCTTCTCTCCTACAGGGGTCTTTGTCTTTCTATCATTGTAAAACCAGGAGTCGTTGATCTTGTTGGTGATCTTCGCCAATTGCTTTAACCTCCATGAGCTTCCCTTCCTTCCGTTATCCGTGCCAGGAGGGTACTCTTGCCTAACACATTGTAGTAGGGGTTGGAAACACTGAATAGGTAGAATGCTGAACAATGTCTCTGGTTGTCAGAAGTCAGGGATAACAACCAGTAACCGATATTGCTGCTGTTACTTTGGGACTTAGCACAAGAGTCCACACATACTTCACGATCATTTTACGTAGATTAAATTTAGGATCTGATCTGGACCATGGCGACTTTTCCCTAGCTTCCAGAACATTCTCTGGCTCACAGTGAATGTTTACCAGTGTTTCAACAGTAAACAAACCTAGGCTTTGTTGTGAGTCTAATGAGAATCCACAGTTACTAATTTTGTACTTTTAAGTTGGTTGAGATGTCCTGGAACAAATACATCATAATTTATACGAGCTTTTGTGTGATCGGCATTTCTAGTACTGGCTTCAAGGTGGCTTTTTTTTTTTTAATCCACCTAGGGAGATTGACAACCCAAAGCATTTTCTCCTTTAAGAAATCTAGGAACTGACAGCTGGAAAGAAAGATGGTAAGAGAGTGTCACAAAAATGTCTGACAGAGAACCTGGCTAAGGCAAGGTTTGCGGCAGAGGCTGGGTACTGAGTTGAGCTGCAGCGCCATCTGGTGGACATGTGCCCTGCTGGCCAGGTGCAGCATTTCAATGAGAGGGTTTCTAAAGTTGAAAATAAGTCAAGGTTATCTTTCTTCACCTCTGTTATGGATGCGCAAGATATGAATCTACAAAAGTAGATGATAGATTTTATGTTACAGAGGAGCAATGTATAGCCACAGATGGTGAGACCCCACGAAAACGTCTGCATTTTCATGTGGCCACCTAAGTGCTCATGAACCTCAGTGATCTAACACTTAAAATGAAACTCCCCTTTTCATTAACTGTTGTTACATACATATATATGTGTGTGTACTGCATACAATCCATGTATAATTAACATGCATTATATGTAGACTTATGTGTTAAGTCCCAGCGAAACAATAGCAATATTGGTAATAGACACCCATACATATCCCTAAATGTACCCTTGTCAGTCTGTATAATGTCACACATATGCAGGTTTTCAAGGCTGACCATTTGATTTTGAACCAATTGACCAATTGATGTGCCCTTCCCTGGGGAAGACACCCCTATTCTCAGAATTCTTCACAAATTTGAGTGAGATCAAGAAGAGTTACAAGAGTGTTTAGAGGAAGGAGATGGAAGAAAGGCACAAGTTGTGTGGACTTTTATATCTCAAAAAATAAAAGTAATACAACATTGAACCCTGCTGTTGTCATAAGTATGAACTGAATGACTATGTGGAAGGACACAAAACAATATATTATTAAAGAAAATATAAATACGTTAAGTGTAAATATGGAAGCAGACACTATGTCATTCAGGCTACATGTGAGATGAACTCTAATTCAGTCATCATCTCAGGCAGGAGTCTGTACCAAGCCCCTGCATATACTATACAACACACAAAAGGTAAAAGCCAAAGGTTTATCCTTAGAGAAATAGCAGTCCTGTAATGAAGAAATATGTTAATTCTTGAAACAAACACAATGTGATGCAAGATTGAGTAGAGGCCAAGCAGGGCACACACTTAGTTCTGTCACACAACAAGGAGATGGCCATATGATCTTGGCAGCGAAACATAAAATAAATGTTATTTATGTTATTCCCAGGCCAGGGTCAGTGAGGATAGCCAGAGAAAATTCTGAATGTAGAATATTAATACAGAGGAAGAAATGATTATAAAGAATAATATTATCCTATAGTTAGGAACATAACACTGGCCTCAAAAATTCCATGGTTTGTGTCATGCACAGTAAAGATTTATGCTCTCCCAGGAGATATATTTTTCTGCTTATCAACAAAAATGGGAAAATCACTCCCCCTTCTCCCCATTCCCTTCCTCCTCTCTCCACGGAGTCATGGTCGGCCTCTACATCTCTACTCTCTCCTTCTCTCTGCCTTTCTCTGCCTCTACTGCTATCTGAACTCCCCTCCCTATTCCCTAAATAAACTCTATTCTATACTAAAAAAAAAAAAAAAAGGGAAACTCTGCCTGGTAGGCAAACAACAGGTGACCACATAGTTTTTATAAAGCAGCACCTTTCCAAGTTTAGAGGAATGGGGGATTTCCAAAATGCACTGAGAAGCTGGTTACACCTATTATTATTATTATTATTATTATTATTATTATTATTATTATTATTATTATTATTATTTAATCTTTTTTTTTACAGTCCTGTCATTATATCCCTCCTGGTCCACCCTCTGACTGTTCCTCATCCCATTCCTCCTTCCACATCTCCACGGGGATGTCCCTAACCCCCACCCCACCAGATTTCCCTACTCCCTAAGGCCTCAAGTCTCTCTAGGGTTATGTGCATCTTCTCTCACAGGGTCCAGACCTGGTAGTCCTCTGCTGTATGTATGTCAGGGTCCTCATATCTGCTGGAGTATGCTCCCTGGTTGGTGGTCCAGTGTCTGAGAGATCTCAGGGGTCCATGTTAGTTGAAATTGCTGGTCTTCCTGTGGGATTGCCCTCCTCAGCTTCTTCCAGCTTTTCCCTAACTCAACCCTAGGTATCCCTGGCTTTTGTCCATCTTGTGGGTATAAGTATCTGCATCTGACTCTTTCAGCTGCTTGTTGGGCCTCTCGGAGGGCAGCCATGCTAGGCTCATGTCTGTAAGCACACCATAGCTTCCATAATAGAGTCAGGCCTTGGAGCCTCCCCTTGAGCTGGATCCCACTTTGGGCCTGTCACTGAACCTCCTTTCCCTCAGGCTCCTCTCCATTCCTGTCCCTGCAGTTCTTTTAGACAGGAACAGTTCTGGGTCAGAGTATTTGACTGTGAGATGACAACCCCATCCCTCACTTGATGCCCTGTCTTTCTACTGGAGATGGACTCTACAAGTTCCTTCTCCCCACTGTAGGGCATTTCATCTAAGGTCCCTCCCTTTGAGTCCTGAGCATCTCTCATCTCCCAAGTCTCTGGTATATCCTAGAGGGTCTCCTCACCTCCTACCCCCTGAGGTTGCCTGTTTCCATTCTTTCTGCTGGCCCTCAGGGCTTCAGTCCTGTTTGTGACCCCAATACCTAATACTGTTCCCCTTTTCCCCTCCCCTTACTCTCTCCCATGCTTGTCCCTCCCTCAGCCCATGATTGTTTTCTTCTCCCTCCAAAGTAGGACTGAAGCATACTCACTTGGGCCTTTCTTCTTATTAATCTTCAGTTCTGTAGATTATATGCTGGGTATTGTCTACTTTTTTGGCTAATATCCAATTATTAGTGAGTACATACCATGCATGTCCTTTTGGGTCTGAATGACTTCGCTCAGGATGATTTGGTCTAGGTACATCTATTTGCTTGCAATACTCAGGTGACTGGCGAAGATGTGGAGAAAGAGGAACATTCCTCCATTGCTGGTGGGATTGCAAGTTGGTACAACCACTCTGGAAATCAACCTGGAGGTTCCTCAGAAAATGGGAAATAGATCTACCTAAAGACCCAGCTTTACTACTCTTGGGCATATACCCAAAAGATGCCCCATCATACCACAGGGGCACATGTTCCACTGTGTTCATAGTGGACTTGTCTGTGATAGCCAGAAGCTGGAAACAACACGAATGTCCCATGACGGAAGAATGGATACAGAAAATGTGGTTCACATATACAATGGAGTATATTCAGCTATTAAGAACAAGGACATTGTGAGTTTTGCAGGCAAGTGAATGAAAGTAGAAAATATCATCCTGAGCTGGTTACATCTTGAGACTTGTTTTGAGCCTCCCCATCCACTTGCCCACTGTTCAACACCCTGGTAACCTCTAAAGCATGCATCTTGATTTAATACCTGCAGAGGTTGCTGCTTCTGCCTCTGAGTACCTTCTTCTCAGCCTCATTTTTTTTTTTTGAGGCAATGATCATTCCAAGTGATTCCCACAATCCCATCCTCTATATCTCCTGACTTCCTAGTCTGATACACCAACTTTCTCCCTGTGCTCCCTTGGTATCTCTTGCTATGGTATTGGGGCAGAATGACTGATTCATTGATTGTAGGTAGAGCCCACTCTACATGTTTTGCAGTGCAATGTAGACTTCTTCCCACCATAAACCTATTCCCTCATTATTTCACATCTGCACTAATCTTGTGACTTACTAGAAGCAACTGGATGCTGAAGAAGGCCAGTTTGCTTATTTCAAGCTAGATCTTAGACATTACTACCTAAAATCAAGGATTTACCCATTCCAAGTAAGAGGTCCTCATTGATATCTCATTTTCTTTCCAGAAGCCCTAGTGTCTACCATACAACAACTGAAGACAATATATTAATATATCTGTATATACACACATATATTGATATCTGTATATACATGTTATATTAATATATATTAATATCTGTATATACACACAAATATAGAAGGAGAGAGAAACAGAGAAAGTCATAGAGACAAGGGGAATACAGACCTTTTAATCCTGAAAAGCCTCAATATCACAGAATAATATACTCTATCCTGATATCAAGTGGGAAAAATTGGCTTTGGGAAAAGTCTTTAGACAATGGTTGACATTAATCTTCACAGAGAGATTAAAAAGCACATCTCTGGGTCAATTGTTATTGACTACAATGTATGAATGGTCAACAGTAGATGCTCAGTTAATACACTGTGAATTAACGTATGAACCCTTACCAAATGATATCAATGACATACTATAGGTAATATATACATAATACATGCATATATTAAGCAAGAAAATAGTGTGAAATAAGTCAGTGTCAGCATGAGTTGTTTAAGATGCTGTGCTGAGCAGTGGAATTAGCATAAACTTCACATCTAAGAGGCATATTCTAACTGGATTTAGGTGTAGAAACCCATCTCACTTCGAATCAGTCACTGACTCCAGTACTATCATGTGAAGAAGATCATAACAACTCTCGACCTGGGCATCAAAGGCAAGTGAAATACAGTGAAAAAAACTTTCAAGCCCTGCCAAGGTCTAGCCTCAGCTTAAAGAGGATTTTGGAGAGAAGGGGTGTCTGGGAGCAGCAAAAAGAACGACTCGAAGTCAAGGTGGGTCAAAACTGACCTGATGACCTGTGTTCTGCTTCGTACAGCTTTTCCAGTCTGCTTCTCTCTGTGTTCTGCTTTCTGTCTGGAGATTTCTCTGTCTATATTCTGCTTTCTTGCAGTTCTAAGAGACTTTCTGTCCATGTCCTGTTTGCATGTGTGTGTGTGTGTGTGTGTGTGTGTGTGTGTGTGTGTGTGTGTGTGTGAGTTCTCCAAGCAGTTCTCTCTTTTTATCCTAAAAAATTTCTCTGGATAGGTCATCTCCTGAACACAGGTCCAATCTTTTATTTTATATATCAATCCAGTCATTTACTCCAGGTTTCCTTTTAATATCTTATGAATCAGAATACCAGTATATTCCCTTAACATTGCAAAAGGATTCAGAGATCTGCTGGTCTTTGTTAAGCACAGACCATAAGCTAGTTGGGTGGGACCCTGCCTTGTAATTACTATTTCTACCACATCTGGGCCTAACCTTGCTCTGTCCTAGGCTGATCCTGAACTAAGGAACCTACCTGCTTTTGTAAGCATAAGCAAAAATAATTGTAGCTGGGTGGGCTTTCCTGAGATCACACTCCCTAACTCTCTTTATCTCCTTCCTAAGTAATTTTCTAACAAGTTGGCTCACAGTGCAGTTGCTTTCATTCCCTTAGATTCCCGAAGCCCCTCCTATAATTCATATCGCATCCTTACTTTTTGCATAGTTGAGAAATTGCATATTTTCAAACTCATATACTTAGAGCTCTTTCCCATAGCCGTAAGGGCTGTCCTGAAGGTCCCAGTGTTTACCATTTTGCTGAAACTTAGCCATAACCTCACCTCCTGGACTCCTGCTGTCTTGAATTATCATGGAATCATTTATATTAACAGCAAGGACATTCCTCAGAAAGAATGAGTCCTCCACAGCTAATGGTCCAGGAAATATGTACACTATTACACAAACAAGCCTTATGCCCACAGTAGCCATTGACACTTGTGGAGGTTCACATTGTGGCTCTGTCCTAGGGGCAGGAACCATGTCACTCTGTCCCTACCAAGGCCATGCCAAGCTCAGCAGACCTCAGTGCCTAGTGTGCCTAATGTATAGCAACCTAATGGTAACTACCAACTTGACTGAACTTTTCTATACTCTATGGTAAGTAATCAGAATATATAGATACATTTAGGTCAGTCCTAGGTGCAAAACAGAAGTAACCCATAAGTAAGTTACATTCGCCAAAAAGCTGTAGAATAAACAAAGGAGTGAACACATTTTGAGAATGATTGAAATCTGTATCATGAATATGGTGTTTTCCAGGCATGCAAGAGTAATTCAAAATCTCACCACTAGGGGACGATAAATATACACCAAAAAAGAACCCTACCTTCTTGGATCCTGATTCTGTTAAAAATTCTTTTTTTTTTTTTTTCCAGGTGACAGATATACCACTTTTCATTTTATTTGTAAACTAAAAATTAGCTA
>NW_022196910.1:24951191-25018393 GCF_008632895.1 Mastomys coucha | reverse complement strand
GGGGTTACTTCTCTTCTACCTGGTTGACTCCTGGAGTAGAACTCAGGGCTTTGGGGGTCTTCAGCAAAATTCTTATAAGTAAAATAACGATCGAAAGAAAGAAAGAAAGAAAGAAAGAAAGAAAGAAAGGAAGGAAGGAAGGAAGGAAGGAAGGAAGGAAGGAAGGAAGGAAGGAAGGAAGAGAGAAAGTCAGTGATTCAAATTTTTAATCTATTAGTTTACTATAATTTCACCTCTCTCTGTCTCCATCTCTGAGTGTGAACATGTCTCTCTCTTTCCCTCCTGCCTTTCATTCCCTCATGAAAAATCCTCTCCCTTTAATCCCTATAGTAATTTTACAAGGTGTGACTGTGCATTAGTAAAGACACAAAGCTCAGAGAGCTGGCACATGGCTGGGCTGGGAAGGTGACCTGTCCAAAACAGTGCCTCAGTTTCCAGACACCATTCTCAGGGCCACTCTGCTGTGATTTTTGGCTCTGTCCCTTGATTTCTTTCCAAATCCCCAGCGATGCAGCTCTACTCCTCTTCAGGTGCCTTTACGCATTTATCCATATCTTCTGCCAGCACCTCCTCTTCCTCCTGGAATATCAGGTCTTCATTATCCATTGGATCAGATTTAGAAAGTCTATGGTGTGTGTTCAAGGGAGATTCCAGAAGGGTTTAACTGAAGAGGAAAGATCCACTCTGAATGAGGGCAGCACAATACCTGGGATGGGTCCTACATTTCACTTCTATTTTTGTAAAAGGAGGACTAAGAGGGGAAGAAGAGGAGGAGGAAAACTAGCAAGCAGAGAAAAAGGAATGCACACCCACTGAGTTTGATATTCCGATAAGGATATCTCTCCTTTGGGTTTCAAAGAGAATTTATTTTATCTACTCTTTTCCAGATGCAAATTTTTGGGGATTACCAGTACTGCCATGATAAAGCACCACATGCCAGAGGGTTTACATCACAGAAATAGGTTTTCTTACAGTTCTAGAGACCAGGAGTTGAAGATCAAGATGCTGGCAGGGTTGGGTCCTTCTGTGCCCTCATTCCTTGGCTTATTGATGGTGGCTACTCTTGGATGTCAACTTGACTGTATCTGGAATGAATTATAATCCAGAAATGGAGATTTTCTGCTTGGTTTGAAGTAGGCGAATTCACTTTTAGTCTGGACCACTGACGTGGGAAGACATAGGCTTTTGATCTAGCTGGCCATTGTTGAATTAGCTGGAATGAAGCCTATAAGTCATTCCAGATAGATAGATAGATAGATAGATAGATAGATAGATAGATAGATAGATAGATAGATAGGTAGATAGATATTCATTCTATACATTCTGTGATTCTAGAAATTCCTAATATATCACCTTACCCTATATTTTCACAGGGCCTTTGTTATGTACAGATCTATAGCTAAATCTCATATTGTGAAGACACCTGTCATAATGGGTCAGTGGCTTCCCTATTAAACCAGCCAGCACTGAGTGCTCACCAAAATAAACCAACTGTTGCTCAGTGTTCACCTGAATAAACCAACTGGTCCCATTGCTCACTGGGATACACTAACAGGTTCTCAGTGCCCATCCTAAAAAATCACCAGAGCTCAGTGCTCACCTGAATAAACAGCCAGTGTTCAGGGGCCGCCCTAATAAACCCAGTGCCCAGTGCTGTATGTGGTTTAAGTATTTGCAATAGCAAACAGGAAGTTTTATGCAGCAAATTACTCTCATGTTGCATTTAACAGCTGTGCCTGTGTTAGCTTCTAGAAGCCAGCATCCTACAATACCATATTCAATAATTCTTAGTACTGGGCACAGAGCCCTGTGTCCTAATCAGGGCTGCTCTTGAGCTAACTTCAGATTACTCTTCAGCAGAGGCACCTGTACAACGAGGATCTAGCGTGACCTGGAACTCACATTCTCTGCTTTTTCATTGTCTTTACTGCTACTCAGGACTTCAGACCTACCTCCTGATGTGCCCTTGAGCTTGCAAATGGTGCATGCAGAGGTCCTCCCTCAAATTAATCACACTGAGATCATCTCAACCCAAGACATGGCAAGCGATGCACGCGGTATGTAAAAGAGCCAAACAAAGAACAATGTGCATCAGGACACACCAGACAGAGTCAGACATCTTCAGTCAATCACTTTTTACCCTGTACCCCAAACGAAGAGGCAGTCCTGGCTGTCTCTGTGCATTTTGTTGCATGTTTTATCTATCACTTCTCAGTTAATTTACAAAAAGATTTGCCAAGGTACTGCCTGGGAGACACTGGGAGACACTGTGCAGACACCAGTTACTGAACATGCGCACACGGAGTTGGGCGAGCCTACAGGAGAGCAGCAGCTTGCTTCTACCTTCCCTAGGACTTCGGAGGGCTCATGTAAGCTTTCTAAATTTTGTTTCTCCAGACTAAAACTAGCAAACAAACAATAACAAACAGTGAAAGACATCAAATAAAGTAATTATAAACTCACCACCGAAGTTTGTGTGTGCTATTTCCTGTTGCCTTAGAATTGCCAGGACTCAAAGCTGAGAATCAAAGCTGCCATGTATCCCATACTCGTTAGACATCGGTCAGGTTCTTCTCAATATCTGGGGCCAGAGTCTTTCTAGAAGTCACATGAAGACAGCCATGCTTTCCTGCTCCCTGTGTCATTATCCCATTTTTCTCTCTCAGTCTGTATCAACAGAGTTCTAGGAAGGGTAAGGAAAGAGACAGGATAAATATAGTACGTACTTAATAACCAGAAGTCTTCTCTGATCTTCAGTGTGAACCTGGACTCATAGAGTTGCTAGGCCCTTTGAATGACACTCCATTTTCTACAAGCTAAAGCACATGACAGAGCATCTTGTACCATGATGACCTGTCAGGGAAATGTTCCCATCGAATATAGTTTATCAAAAGTACCTAGAACGAGGAGTCAGAAAGAACTGGACTTTAGGGAATAGTTCTTTCATTGTATTGAAAACGTGTGTCTTATAGGTAGATGGAGAATTTCATATGAATCTCTCAAAATTCTAGGCCTCAACTCTTTCTTCCAAGGAGGATGATAAATAAACTATACCAACCCTGTGGCTGTGTTAAGTTAAAATGGCTTTCAACGAAGAGCAGTTTATGGAAACGTTTCTTACCTTCCCTCCTTCTCTAACTAGTACTTTAAAAACTCCTGTTTCCGAAGTTCAGAAAGAGTCATGGTTACATGAAATGGCCAACATGCCATTTTGAGTCAAAAACTCCCAAATAAATTTAGATATCTGATATACATAGATTTGTCATCTTGGGGGAACACAAATGGCTTACAAAATATACGAACTTCTGTTGAAACACTGCTACAGATTTCAGAGCTCAAAGCCCCTGTTTTTATGAAAGACTAACATTGAATATCAATTAGAACACCATCCAAAATCTTTAAGACTGAGAGCATTTCAAAGAGCCATGAGACATAAATCTTGCAAAGAATGAGATAAGCAAAGGAGAATGTGTTCTTACTATAGCAAATTGCATGCTGTGCAGTTTTTTATGGCGTTTTGTTGATAGACAAAAAATATTCTCTTAAATATGAAACTGTACCTAAACATCCATGAGACCCCATTGCCCAATGTTGATCAAAACAGTGTTACATTAACTTTTGAAAGCAAATAGTATGAAGCCCACATTAGTGCTTATGTGCATTTAGTGCATTTATTTTAAGCATTTGCAATCAAGGATCTGTGTAAATAAGTTTCACATTAGTAAGAAAGTTGGAAAGCTCATAGTGAGAGAACTGGGGGTAGTCAAGGATGAATAATAACTTTAACCTGATGGGTCACAGTGAGCTAAATCAACAGTAATGGAAGGCACTTCGGGTCTTAGGGGATTGGCCAGATGTAGAGTGTCCCTGTCTACATGTTTGCCCTGGAGAGCCTCAGCTCTCATCTTCCTGCTCAGTCATGCAGAGACACGTAAACAGAAAACAACTAAAGACAGCTTAAATTGGCTAGCCCTGAATTAAACTTCGCTGTTGGAAAGTCCTGCTATTTGGAGATCTGGATTATTGTCTAATCACAATTATATATATATGTGTACATATATATATATATTATGTATGTGTACATATATATACATATATACATATATATATCCTCCTTATAAATGAGTACAAATTACATTTACATAAAACCAAAACCATATTATGCATGTCATTTCAGATGTGGCTTTATATATTCCATAAGAACCTAACATATCTGGGGTATGGAAGATCTGTGGGTTTTTTTTGTCTCCTGCATTTTTATTTAATGTTATTCCTTAACACAGAGAGCTTTGTCATATAAAGGTAAAACCCTTAAACCAACTCAGCTTGATATCCTCCTTCTTCTTTCTTTTCTCCTTTTCCTCCCCCTCTTCTTCCTCTTCCTCTTTTTTTTTTTTCTTCTTAATTTAGTTTAGGACCTCCTCCCACTAAAGGTGCTGCCCTTATTCAGAGTAGGTTAAGCCTTTCTGGAATCACCCTCAGAGACATTTCCAGAACTGTTTCCATGCCTGTTCAGTTGGCAATGAAGATCACCATCGTGGCTTGAAGAGGGGAAGTTCCTGGGAGAAGAATCTTGGTCTCCTATTCATAAGACGGAAATACGAGGTCACAAAGATTTGCAAAAGTAGCAAACTAATGTTTTTGTTTCTTTCTTTGTTTCTCATGAGTAAGAGTGATATTGAAAATCTGATAAAATTAACAGGAAATAAAAGATTCTTGTCTTTGAAAGTCAGCCTTTTAAAATGTTGCTAAAAGTAGATAAATGACTACAAAGCGTGGGAAAATCAACTTTGAAACAAAATCTTGGTTATCATAGAACTAAGTTTTATAGACCTTTTCTCATAAGATACATTTTTTTTTTTACAAATCTGACATAAATTTACATCGAACTAAAATCAAATCATGGATTTCAGTTATAGATGTAAGCTTTGTACATTCATTAAGGACCTAACAAATCTGATGTATGAAAGATCTATTTTTTTTCCTCATTCATTTTTATTTACTATTATTTCACAGCATGGAGAGCTTTGTCATATAAACAACTATGTGTGTTGGTTACATACACATTTGAATTTAGACCCAGCTTATTTATATATAGCATTGCATTATGCAAATTATAAAAGCATTTCCTCTTAGAGACATAAATACTGAATATAATGCTCCAATGAACACAGAGATTCTAAAGTTGCATTTCATTTTTTGTGAACAGCACTGGTTTTATGCTAATAATTTATAAAGTACATAAACAACAAATTATAAATTAAAATATTAATTCACATAACATTATTTACAAACACAGCATCTATTAGCAATGACTTCAAGATTTCATTTTGAGTGATACTTAATCACTCCAAGAGCAAATAGCCCCTTTTCACACTGTCAAAGTATATTTCATACAGAAGAAATCCCTGAAGGAAAAGTCAGTCCATGTGAGCTAGCCCTTCATTTTTTTGAATTTAAAATATTCCTATTAAGTTTGTCTACCAGAAAACAAGCAAGGAAACAAATACACAGACAAAGCAGTTTAGAAATTTCCTGGGCACCTTAAAATGCTATTTTAACACTTTAGTTTCCATTTAAAGTCAACGTATTAGCTATCTTTATTTGCTAAAAGTTTTTATGTGCCACAATCCTCAAAATCATATTTCTCAATTGTATACATGACAGTATTCCTGGAAATTATGCCAAAGCAATAACCTAATAAGATTAATATACATTTTTAAAGATATTTTGATTAACACAAACCATTTTTTATCACTCATTTTCTGTTACCTCTTAAAAATTAATAAAATAAATATTTTCTAGAATTTTCTGGGCATAAAGAAACTTGTTATACACTAAGGCTTCATTAAGAGAGAACTGATTACAAACTCAGGTATTTTAGAGAGAAAGAAAAACACTGCCTCTAAAATGCTTTAATGAGAATAGAATTTATATTAAATAGGATCCATTTGATCAATGTTCTGTTAAGATACAATGTTAGTATCGGCTTCATAAATCATACCTTGTATCTCAGATAGTATGACATGTACATTCAAGGCAATGGGAAGGAGGGACAGAAAGACACAGGAAATGACAAAATCGATTAAATATCGTGTTTGAGATTACCCAAGCTCCTCTCCTCTCATCACAAGGAACTTTTGATTTTTCCTCAACTGTGTTGACATGTAAAGGCATCTCCCAGGTTACTATTAAAATCTGTAAGTCATAATTAGGCAGGATGATTGAGTCTTACAAAGATATGGTTCTGTTCAGTCTTGCAGAAAAGAGTTTGTCTGTTTTCAATTTTTAAAGAGGGAAATAGTCTCACAGTGGTTTTTAGGGGCATTAGAGGGTCTTTCACCGCCTGCATCCCTTGGAAAAGCCCACAGGCCTAAGGTAGGGTCATCCTGTTGACACACTAAGTCTCCCTGGGAATTAGAGTGCTTTGTGACAGAAAGGGTGCTGGAGGAAGCGGGGCTTGCGGGGTTTTGTTTACATGTGAATAAAAGCTCAACCAAGGGTGTGCTGGCGGTTCCTTCCTGATGAGTTATGCCTCTGCTTTTATAAACTCACTTTTATTTTCTCTTGTTAAGTATTAGTCTGGTCTGTTAAACAGTGAGGCGCTTTTTAGCACGTTCAGTCACAGGAGGGCGGGGAAAGGAGCCATTACAAGACCCACGTTGAGTCCTTGTTGCTCAAAGAGAATGACAGGCCTTGGCTAGAGCAAGGGTAGAGCCAAAGTGCAGTATCCTGCCTGGGGGAGAGAGAAGAAACTAAATCTCTAAATCTCTGTCCTTCGTTGTGAAGATTCTTTCAGTGTGGGCTGAAATGTCTCCACAGATGGATTGCTCACAGACCAGGAAAAGGGAGAATAATGTGAGTTATTCTGTTAGCCAAGAAACAAGGCAGGTCCTTTAAGGGACATTACTCCTGAATGTATGGAAGAGAAAGCTGCCATCAGTTTCCAAAACTGTTAAGACATTTTCTATGTTTTGTTTGCTTTTGTTTGTTTGTTTTCTACATTTCAGTTCAAATTCTTTGGAGAAATGTATGAAAGGCCAGGCAGCCAAGATCATCAACTCATTTCCTCTAATTATTTCAGATAACTGCTAGTAAATTTGGTTCATCACGGTATAGAACTGGGCATGCCCTGAAGTGTCTCTTTCCTCTATTAAAAAAAAAAAAAAAGATGATACTACAGAAAAACAGCTGCAATTGGTCTGTAAAGAGGAGCTGAAACATGTCTTTCCTTTAATGTTGTTTCTAATAACACAAGGGCCTGAAGGCCACAAGTAGGCCTTGGAGCGGGAGGGAGAGTAGCAATACACTGTATAAGAAGGAGCCATAAGGAAAGAAGAGGCTTAACTTTAAAGCCTGGAGAGATGCTTGGATGGGGGCTGGGGAAGGTCAAGGAGGAAGAGACCAGAGCTTCTTCAGAGAGCAGCCTTTATCTCTAGATCAAATCCCTGAGCTGAGCAGTCTGATGGGTAGTCTCAAATCAACCCCTAGAACAAAGGGTCAACTTTGAATAACCTTTATGCAGCAGAAAGCTTTGCAGCATGTGATTTAGTTTAGCATTGTGTGTGTGTGTGTGTGTGTGTGAGACAAGGAGCACAGAGGAACTAAGTGCTATAGACTGAGAGATACCAAGTCACAGTACTGACTGCTTCTCAAACTGCTATCCCTGGCAGAGTTCCAGGAAGCTATGGCCTGTTTCGGGTTCTAGACTCGGGTTTGAAAGTCCAGGCCATATTCTAATACCTTCTGTCTTTCCATTTTGAATATGTGTGCTGCTCCCTTGAGCTTGAACCCGCTTTAACATGATTTTGAGAATGACTATCTTTAGGGTTCCCAAGTAAACCTTACCTTTGCTTCTCTTATTTGGAGGGTAATGTTTTAAATTGTCCTGGTGCTTTCATTTCTGGCCTTGGGTACTAAGTCTCACTACTCTTCCATTTTCTGGTTGTGTTTATGACTTTTCAGTCACTAAGAAGGGAATTCAGTAAGACACAGGAAGTTAGCAGGGCAAGACATGGAGGGACAGAAGACAAGGAGCCTGCACAAAGCCTTCCTCTCTCTAGTGGCTTCAAGATCCGTAATCCAAACCCCCAATTCTTTCAATGTCATTTCTAGCCTATACAGTTCTGTAACTACACTGTCCTACATAATTATGCTTGCCCTTAGGAGGGAAGGCAACTAAGACGTGACTGACTTAAAATCAACATTTAAAATTGTTCTGTTCACAGCATACTTTGCACCTATACCTCTATCACTATGCTATTTCCATAATTTGAGTAATCTGAATTTAAGGAGTTGAACAGAACAGATTTAGTGTATTGGTTTTTCATTGATTCACAACCAACCCTTCAAAGGCCTAGGTTTTTGGTTTTATCTTACTTTGTTTGGCTTTGTCTTTCCCCTTTGTTGGAACAGCTTGTGAGGTTATTACTTGGAAACTCAGTAAAATACATGGACTGGAATCTGCAGTGGTGCAGGGGAGGGTGGGGTGTCTTTGTTTTTCCTCACAGGGAACAGTCAAAATTCACAGGTGGCCACAACTGCAGGCAACAAGGAGAGCAGCAGCTGCTCCTGAGTAACATGGGGTTTTGATAACAGGAGGCTGGGCAAGTCAGCAAAAGGAGAATCAGTCTGAGAGAAAGCTGATTTGAGAGTGTGAAGTTACGGACCCTCCAGGGACCCTTTTATGTCCATAGGTAGGAAGGCAACAACAAAAATAACCCAGAAACCTGCTGTGAGCCCTAATCAGACATAGGAGGCTGGAGTCATGGTTAACTCAGGCTGTCCAGACAAAACGCCACACACTAAGATGACAGGAACTTTCTTTTCTCACAGCTCTGGAAGCCCAAAGTCAAGGCCAAGACTTTGGCATCTCTGAAGGCCTCCTGAGTTCTGAAGGAGCTCTAGTCTAATTCAGTACCTGCTTACTGTGAGACAACCTTCTCCTTCTCATCTTCTTGCCAATTCATAACAACCCTTTATTAAGAGGTAACTTCATGGGCTGAGAGAAGTAACTCAGTAAAGTGCTTGTCTTGCAAACATTGGAACCTGAGTTTCATAGCTACAACCCACATCAAAAAGCCAGGTGTGGTAGCAGACCTAGGCAGCCAGAAAAACTAGCTTAATTAGTGAATTCTGGACCAATGAATGACCCTTTCTTAGAAATCAAGTTCCACTGTGCCTGAGGAACAGCAGTCAGAGTTATCCATTGGCTTTCCAATGCTTACATGTATATACATGCGTATCCTCACTTATTGCATGTGCACACAAATGAAAAGTTCTCTTTTCATGTTCGATTACCCAGTGACATGGATATTTTGGGGGTTACCATTTCAAAATGACTTTTATCCATAAATATCCAACTTACTTCTAGTAAATTAATAATAGATAAATGGCAGTAAAGGACATTCTAACCCTATCTTACTTACCAACCGTAAGTTGCAAACGCTTCAAGAGTAATGGCTGTCTTTAATGTTGCTTTGTGCCTGGCATTTGCGCTGTCAGGAACACAACAGCAACTCCACCAATCATTCCATAAAATATAAATGAATGGATGTGGGAATTACTTACATCCAGAGAATACTTTTTTGGAAGAATGTGCTTTCAAAGATTCCGTTGTACCAAGGCTAATTTAAAACACATAAACAGGAGAGTGAGCATTCATTTTGAAAGGGCTAAGTATCTGAAGCCATAATGTTGTTTACACTGATTTGATATATACAGAGAACCACTTCATAGGAACTCTGGCCAAGGTTATTGTGCCTTGGGGAACAGCAGTAAAATGTATAGCTGGCAAAAAAAGAAGAAGAAGAAATGTAAGATGGGAGAGAGGGGCATTGGGCAAGCTGTTCATTATCTAATAAACACAGAAGGGAATCAGAAAGCTTAAGAGCCCCCAAGATTCCTTAGTCCTGCTCTGTTAAAATTCAAAATCCACAGCAGTTTAGAACGCAGAAGAAATAACAGTGAGTGGTGCTTGCTGGAGCTGTGATTAGGCAGCCAAAACACTACCCACGGCCAGGGTCAACTGTACTCCCTCTGGACTCAGTGACCTTCAAGCATCCTCCTCTTAAGGCTTTAAAGGACCCTGCAACCCACTAGGCTACCTCTCCCTAGTCAGACCACCTCATGACTGCAGGGAACTTGATGAGCAAGCCCAGTTGGGCTGTGTTTTACTGACTCAGATGCAGTGAGACAAATACAGTGTCTCAGAATTCTCCCGGGGTTTTACTTGGTGGGCTCATGGGTAAAGTAAGGCTTATTACCTCACCCCTTCTTTTTTCCAAAAATTTTCTTTGATTTTTTCACTAAATTTAAGACAGTGATGTAATAAGCCTTACTTTACCCATGAGCCCACCAATATTTTATGTTTCTATGAGCAGAGGAACATTACCATTTGAACATTTACAGATGTAACATTCACATTCATAAGCTGAAATATTTGTTTGTTTGTTTGTTTTTGTTTTTCAAGACAGGGTTTCTCTGTGTAGCCCTGGCTGTCCGGGAATTCACTCTATAGACCAGGCTGGCCTCAAACTCAGAAATCCACCTGCTTCTGCCTCCCAAGTACTAGAATTAAAGGCGAGCGCCACCACTGCCCGGCCATAAACTGAAATCATAAACTCCGAAGGATGTTATGATAAAAAGGCTTTGCTGGTATGTTTAGTACCTTCATTAAGAAGGCCCCACAGACCTCTTCCACCTCAACCATTATTGAAGAACACTGGAGCAGAGAAAATAGTCATCCATGATCCAGGAAGCACTAAGTCTCCAGGGACTAAAATTACCCATACCTGGAACATCCCAGCTTTTACAGCTAGAAAAGTAAACTGTCTGTTGTTTACAAGCAACAGGGCTTATGTTTTTTATTTTAAGTGATAGACTCAAATGAGTAAGGACAAGGGTTCTCCTACTGGATTTGCTCACACAGTGAAATTTGCCCTTCACTACAGAGGCAAACAGGGGCTGTCAAGTTCATGTCCTATTTAAACTCCAGTTATCATTGTGTGGAAATCAAATTTAGCCAGGATGTCAACAGCAAGGTGATGATAATGGGTAACATTACCTTCATACTCCATTGTTAAGTCTGATGCATTTGGCCACTAGGTCAACAAGGATAGTCCTTGCTCATACCTCTGTCAGGATAATTAGCATGAGCAGCACCCTCCATCTCTAAAGTGACCTGTTATAGGCAGGCCCATCAACACTCCAATTGTAGCACCAGCTCGCAGGGTTTTAATTACCTGGCCCTTGTATTAGGATCTAGTTTCATTTTCACAAACCATGGAGATTTGTGTAGAAGGACCCACACATCCTCCTCTCTTCTGGGAATAGACCTAATTTCTACTTGAGACAAGTAAGTGCCTTGGTCTGATTCTCATAAGGTTTGTGTGACCTGTGATTTTTTTCTTACTATATGCGTGAGATAGCTTAGAATTACCAGAGACCTCTGTCAGATCCAGCTCTTCCTTTCTCCTTGAAGTACCAAGAAAAATTCATTCTACATGTAAGTGATATCTCGTCTGAGTAATGGTCTGCTCTTGGTCTCCAGGCTGGGTGCATGGCATTGGCCTGTGCCATTATTGAACATACTGGAAGATGATCAGGTCGTAACTCATGACTGAAATCCAAGTTATGAACATATTCATGATTCCCGACATTTCTAGGAAATGGTGTTGAATTAGCAAAACTAAGAGGCAAAGAGAGGAGTGAGTGCTTATAATCTATTAGGATGAAGGAATTTGACCTCTCCTCCAGGATCATTTAGGAATAAGATCCCTTATTCCTAAATCTGTAAAAGCAGTCCTAACAATGTTAAGGCCTAGACTGCAACATGAAGATTGATGCATTTCTCATTGTTACCACACAGAATGCCTATACAATATATTGTCTTCTCTCAGAAAATGCTTTTATGTCCAGTTTCTAGTTGGCCTCTTATTTTGATACCAATGACTATGTTTATAGGAAACTTGCCAGAACTCAAGAAAGTTGTGGTTGACTTTTATGGATATTTGGTCCCAGAGGTTAATGTTGGTGTCTATTTTGAAAAGAGAAATACTCTTCAATGACTGACAACCAAATACTGCATTTTGCAATATTTGTGATATTAATTATTCTGTTTCACCACTTATGTATGCTTAGCATGGACTATTCCACCAGGCATCAAAATTCCTTCAACCACACTGGCCCCATTTTCTATATCCATCAATTCTCAGGCTTGTAGCTGTGAGATTTTAGACACGTTTGTACAGATGTCTTTTTTAAGTGTTACTGCTGAAGAACCAATGCTCACTTAGTCGTTGTGAAGACCGTGGCCTCAGTCCAGGGAGTCCTGTAAAATATTCAATGTATATTTGTGATCATAATCAGGTGAAGCATAGCATCAACATTCCAGTGAGTCAGGAAGGAGGCAAGCTTGAGTCTGTTATGGTCATCAGTACCTATATCTAAGTAGAACACACACACATTTAGAAAGGCCTTTCACACCAAACCTAATTCATACCAAGGCAACCTATAGTTGTACTTCTAAGGACTCCACAGAAGACAGGATGTTCCCACTGTGCATTCTATTTCATCAACACAAAAGATTGCTATGAGCTTTCATAGCCTTCTTCTAATACTTTTGTGTTTAAAATGGGTGCTTCCAAATATTCGTAGGTAGTTCTGTCAGTAGCAACCAATAAATTATTGTCACTTAGAAATGACAGAGGCTTTCAAAATGCATGAAAGAATAGAGTTGCTATCGGAAGGGTCAGCTATCACTAAGAGCCCTTGGGTATTTTCTAGACTAAGAAGTAGTAGCAAGACAACATTATGATGTTGGTTTCTGATCACTTATTGGGCCTATTATTTAAGGGCTGTCTATTTTTTGTGCATAAAAAACATAATTGTATAACCAATATCATCTCCACCTATTTTTGAATTACTACATACCTAATTGTAATAATTAGGACATGATTGATGATTTGAGATGTCAGTGGAAAAGGATGCTTCTCAAGTTTTCATAAATTTGAACAGCTTACTAAAATCACATATTTATCAAACACATTGTTATTCCCAACTGTTGTTCCTTAGTTTTCTGACTGAGGCAATGAATTCATATTTATCAAATGTTGTCCTCTTGGTGCAAAAGCAATAATTATAACTTATGGTGTTTTATTAAAACCAAAAGAATCATTTGAATTTTATTCTTTTAGGAGACAATAAAACTGCTCAGTGGTAATGGCCTTGCCACCAAGCCTGATGACTTGAGTTTGATCCAGCATGGTGGAAAGAGAAAACTGACTCCACAAGTAATCCTCTGACTGTCACATGCATGCATGCATGCATACATACATACATACATACATGCATACATCTACAACCAAGAAATACAGTGATTTTTCTTCTTTTATTCTGAGGTCATCGTGACATTTTCCAGTGTCTACTGAATTTATTCTGACAATACAATGTAAATGAAATTATTTTCCTATTTGAGAAATGTATTTTAGAGTTTCTATGCAGTACACAATATTGTTTGATCTGCTCATAAAAATCCAGAAATAAAGATCAAGACAGCATAAATAACAGCTATATTCTCTGTTTTTACTTTAATTTTCCACCTTCTCTGTTTTTCTTTATTTCTTAATTGTAAATATTGTAATGACTTCTACCTGACCTTGAATGGTTTGTCCCAATAAAAAGTGCATTTCTCCATATTGTTTATCTTACTCTGAATGAAAATTCCACTTAGTTTGTTTTGAAATTCTTGCTGTTGTTTCCAGGTTTCATTGCAGCCTGCACACTGAAATTTAAAGTGTCAGTCATCTTTGCATAACTAATTACCCTCCCACTTAAATTCTCTATTAAAGTTTCCTTAATTTAATGTCTAATGTCCTCATTCCATTCAAGATTCTGATATCCTATGAAGTCCTTGTTTCTTGAAGGTACTTTCCTTTGTGCATTGCTAACATTGCATTGGTTCAAATTCTTCATATGTTTTCAAATTCATCTAAGAAAAATGACTTGTCCGACTGTGAATTATTCACAGGATCAAAACAGGTCAAAGAACAAGTGATGGGCAGTTATACAGTCAAGACACTGTTCAGTCAAGAACACTATTACACAAGTTGTTTCTTTGCACATTGGGCTCAACAAAGCCAACATAATTCACACAGAAAATTCTTCTGGAGGGCCATGAATTAATCAAATTGAAAAAAATGACAGTCAAGGAAATAGTGAATGTGTCTTATGGAATGTACACACACACACACACACACACACACACACACACACACACACGCACGCACGCACACACAGTGTTTAGAAAAAGCTGCTGTCATTTCAGCTCAGTCTAAAAAGAGAAAGAAAAAGATCCCATGGATTTATTCTTAACTGCAAGTTGGGAAGACGGGTGAGGAGTGAGAAAGGGGATGCAGCTAAGGATGAACTTTAGAAACATTCCGGAGAAGGGAAAAATTGAGGTGGGGGCATGAAGCCCCCTGGGAAGTGAGAACCAAGCTGAAGACACTAGCTCTTATGACACACATCCTTCTCCACCATTTTACCCAACACACAGAAACTGTTATTCCTAAGAGAGCACCTATTTTTGTCAGGAAAAAACGTGTTGGTCTGATTTACTGATTCTACAAACGCATTGATATGAGTGCTTACGTTCAGGAGTTGCAACCACCTCTCTGTTAACATTACCACAGTTTAGTCAGCAGGTGACCCTTCCGAATAATATTACAGAGCACAAGATGTCTTGTAGATATAGGAATTTACTTGTTGCAATTAACAATAACTCCATTTTGCTGGACAGTGGTCGCGCACGCCTTTAATCCCAGCACTTGGGAGACAGAGGCAGGCGGATTTCAGAGTTTGAGGCCACCCTGATCTACAGAGTGAGTTCCAGGACAGCCAGGGCTATACAGAGAAACTCTTTCTCAAAAACAAAACAAAATAAAACAACACCAACCAAACAAACAAAACCAATAACTCCATTTTTTCCCTGGTCAGTTCCGGACCTGGCAGCAGCCCAGTCCTTTACCGCTCACGATTCCTGTAGAGGCTCTGCCAAGGGACCCACATATGTTTCTTCTCCCATGAAAGTTTCCATGGACAACAAAATGTACACCAGGAAGGTCTAAAACTTACCAAATGCTGGGAGAAGGGGTTACAATTTTTTTGGTTTTGTTTTTAATAATAGCATACCTATTTTATTCGATTAGTTTTTGCCTTCATGGAGTTTATATAAAAACCTGAGACTGGGAGTTGAAAACACGTTTAGAAAGTTGTTACTATTGTTGTATATTTACTTTTAAAAGAGAAAAGCATAAAAACAAACAAACAAACAAAATCCAAATCAAGGAACTTCCCAGATGATTAAGTCAAGAGCAAATACACCTGGCCTAAAGAATAAGGGTCTAGCATCAACAAAGTGCCATGGATTAATTTCTACTGGTGTTCAAGCTGCTATGCCACTGCCAAAAGATAAGATTCTTGCTGGGGCTCAGTTTTATCAGATTCTTTGAATGTAGTAAGAATGAATATTAAATTAAATTGTTAGCAGCTGATTGTCTATCTAAACCTAGCAAAGTTCCTGAGAGTTATTACAGAGGTTTTAGAAAGCTGTCCTACTGTGCCTCAAATTGTTGTTGGAAAGAGTGACCTGTTTGCCAGGTGCATTGTTTCTTCAGTCGTTCAAATTTACCTTCAGAAATGCAGGGACCATTTCTCCTCAATCGTGAAATTTGCATTACTTAAGGCAAGGTACATACGTTCCCTAGGTCTGGCTGTTCTCCCCAATTCTGCTAGAAATTTTGTGTAAAGTTTTCCCTATCCTTGGCCACTTGTGTTATGGAAGCCTCTCTCGAAAAGCATGCCTGAATCTTTGAGTAGGATCTGAGCCATTTCTCCCAGGAGCCTTTGTGGGATTTCTACAATTGTCCAACACCATGTTCAAGAGACACTCTGAGGTTTGCAACAAAAAGTAACCAGTCCTTTTCTGGAGATTAACAGAGAACAAGTAAAGTCATATCCCCAAGTTTGGGTAAATAAATACTGATCAAATCTACCATCTAAAATCTCTTTTAAGAACTAGAGAAGATTCTTACTGTCTTTCATATTTAGGTCACTGTCCCTCCCCCCTCCTTTCATTTGCAGGAAGTTTCCCTTTCTTCCAATAAAATTGCTTTGTGATATATATTTTGGGATCAACTTAGCTTTTTCTCCTTTTTTGGCCTATTAAATGGATGGCTAGAAGGGAAATCAAACTTTACAACCTGGCATTTTCCCATTTGGCAACATTCATTTCCTGGATATGTTAGATAATGTACAAATTATGTGTTTTAATGTTTTGTCACTTAAAGTGTATTTATGGAGGTAAAGAAAAAATACCCCCCCACACACTGAACAATAGGTCGAATATGCTGCAAACAGTGCTTTATCTAAATATCCCCACAAAAATACCCCACACCGAATATTTATAATCTTAGACGCCACACATAATATGTAGACATGTTGCAGTAATTATATACATATTTAAAGAGTAAGGGGGAAGACAGATATTATTGTAACTGTCATCCAGTCACTGCTGAAAATTTTGTCAATCCAAGATGAAAATCTACAAAAATCCCTTGTTAAAAAAAAAAAAGCATCGTGTGTGTGTGTGTGTGTGTGTGTGTGTGTGTGTGTGTGTGTGTGTGATACCTCCACACGCTGTGAATTGCTTTTGGATCATGCCTGAATACAATATATTTTAGGCTTTCCTTTCCTAAAAGGGTAATTCAGAGCTCGGGAAAACACAGGTCCATTTCTGAGTTAGTTGTTTACAAAAAGCACATGCTAATGTAACAGTGTATACGGAATTAAGGAGAAAATGTCAAACACTCCGTGACATCCAAAATACATTCAGCTGTTGCCTTTTACTACGGGGACTTTCTTTCTGTAGAGGACTGCCTCCAAGACCCAGTGTTTTTGTGTGTTGGGTTAAAAATAGCCTGCCAAGCCTGACAACTAGATTCTGATTGGCCCGAACCAGAGTCCGTTCAGCCAATGAGAGCTTCTGGGAACAAAAGCAATTCTTTTGTGTGTGTGAGATGCTCAACCCACGTCAAAACAGCTTCGGGCTGTAGAAATGATTTGGGTAGAGATTTAACAAGGTAATAATGCATTTCAGCCCTCTGAAAGGTTTGAAGCGGAACAAAGCGGGGGGTGGGGTGAGGGGAGCAGGAAAATCTACAAAACAAATGGAGCCAGTGCTCAGCTTCTACCGATGAATCATACGGGTGTTCGTGCTACAAGCATTATTCCTTTTCCTTTCCCTACCTCCCCGATTCTTTTACTTACTTTTCAGGCATTTTCTCGTCCTAAACAAAAAAGCCATCAAAGGCTTTTGACTAATGTGCAAGTTTGTTGATATGATTTACTGGCAAGTAGAAAGGGAAAGACCCAACAACAAAACTCCCCCCATTAAATGTCACAAAGAGAAAAGAAAGACCCATGAGTTGTACACGGTGAGTAGTGAGGATCCTGAAACTTTGAGCTTTAGATTCTGGGTATCAAACACAGGCCACATTCTCAAAGACAGTTCCTGGTCCATGCACGGATAGCTCTGCAGATGAGGAAAACAAAGAGGGACTTGATCAGAGACCGCTCTGGGTGCTGAACGCCTTGAAAGCTTTTGGCCGCCAGGGGTCGCTGTTGCACAGTAGACGAATCTCTTCTGCGTGGGCTTCTCAGTGTAGCCTTTAAGGAAAGAATTAGGACTTGATGGGTACCTCTAGCTTAGGACGAAAAGGGGCTTGGGGGTGGGGGGACGCTATCGTAGTTTGAAATCCTTAAGCACAGCTTATGATCAACACGATCAGACAAAACAATCGAAAACACAACTTGCTATACAGGGAATTTAGTGCCACGGAGGACAAATGTTGCTACAGTAACTTGGAATTGTGACTTAAGAAGGGGTCTCCTAAACCACACCGCGATTTTAAACTAGATTACAGGAATGATGATACAACAGTGTTACTGATGCCTTATGGTCTCCAGCATTTATATGCGAGTAACCTGGTTACTTGTTTTGGCAAAAGAATTCAGATAATACACGAGTTACATTTTAACCACAGAGAAAACTATCGGTTCAGCACACTGTTTTCCTCTTGAGCATAGATTTCACTATACAGGACACATAAATGAAACTTAATAAACATTTACTCCTGATGTGGCATCTAAAATAATCAAACTTCTGTGTAAAATAAGAACAAAAGTTTATAGTCTAATTGGGCATGATAAACCAACAATACCCAAACATTTTCTGTTTGTGAAAAGGCATAATATATTTATTTGTAAAGTGTTATTCCAAAGCACATATTTGAGCCCAAAATGAATTTTTTTTCTGTTCATATTCATCTTGCAAACATACAAAGCTAGAAGAGTCGTGTACCTTTCTTTTTCTACTACATTTAATTATAATGCTTTGTACAGATATAAGGAACTAAAAGACAAAGAATAAAATCTACCTATTAATTATATTTTTAAACAACTACATTCCCAGAAGACTGTGTGTATGCATGCACGCACATATTCAGCATTCAATGGCTCCAAACCAACGTCTATTCCCTTAAGGACTGTTGTGAGTTTTATGAAGTTTGCTCAATCATGTTGGCCTAACAGAAGCTAGAGAAACTGATCGTTCAGCACATAGGTATAATTGTTGTAGAGAACCCCGGAGATTTAATAGAAATAGCATGAGTTGGCTGCAGTGGAAGAGTGTGGGGCCACCGTATGTATACTGCCTTATTCTATGCAATGGCCATGTTCCTTACTTGCTCAAGCCCAGGTCTTGCAGCTGTCCCAATGCCAGACCCATCCCATGTGTAAGCACCACTCCCTAACCCTATTAAAGATACTGTGTTATGCTTCAGACAGGAACATGTTGTCTTCTGAGAGGCTCCACCCAGCAGCTGATTCAGACAGATACAGACACCCACAGCCAAACAGTAGATGGAACTTAGGGACTCATGGAAGAATAAGAGGAAGGATTGGGGGCCCTGGAAGGGAATAGGAACTCCATAGGAAGACCAACAGAGTCAACCAACCATTGGGGCTGTCAGAGTCTGGACAACCAGCCAAAGAACATACACAGGCTGGACCTAGGCCTCCCCACCCATATGTAGCAGATGTACAGCTTGGCCTTCATGTGTGCCCCCAAACAACTGGAACAGAGGAATTGAGGTGCCTGCCCCAGAAGCTGTTGCCTGTAAGTGGGATATATTCTTCTAGTTGGGCTGCCTTTTCTGGCCTCATTGAGAAGGGAAGCACCTAGAATGGAAGAGACTTGTTGGGGGGGGGGGTTGCTCAGAGAAGCCTCTGCCTACTCAAAGAAGAAGGAGGGAGATGGGGGAAGGATTGTAAGAAGGGGTGACTTGGATGGGTCAGTGAGCTGGATGTAAAGTGAATAAGTGAAAAAAAATAAAAATTAAAAAAGAGAGAGAGAGATAAGAAAAGTGCAAGCAGCTATCTTTGCCCACACCGCTACACCTCTGCCGCTGGAATCAACAGTCTGCAGGAAGCCGCCTTCCTCATCTACCTAGAGCCACACAACGCTCTTTACAAGAAAGCAAACTTGCTTTTTCTATAGATGACTGTCACTCCGATGACGTCACTCCTAATCACATCCATTAAATTTGTGTTTAAAGATCCCTTCCATTTTCTTCCTGCTTCCCTTCCATTTCCTTCCTGCTTCCCTTCCACATTCATGCATGCTTCCTACTGCAGGGAAAAGTAGACTGTCACATTCATCCCTCCAGACAGGAAGATGGGAGAGTAAGAGAATTCTTTAGTCTTTTCTGTGCTATTTCTATTTAATCCCCTGGGCTCTCTATAATTATACCTACATGCTGAATGATCAGTTCCTCTAGCTGCTGTTAGGCCAACATGATTAAGCATAGTTCATAAAACTCACAGTACTGAAGGGAATAGACTTCATTTTCTACTTATTGCATGCTGAAAATTACATATGGACATGCATTTCTGGCTTTGGTTTCCAGACCTCTAGCAATAATTAAGGGAAAAATACAGATGGACTCAACAAAAGTCAAGGTGTATATTCTTCCCTTAGAGCAGAGATTCTCAAAGGGCTACAACCCATTTGGGGGGGGGGTTGAATGACTCTTTCATGGGGCTCCTCTAAGACCATCAGAAAACATAGATATTTACATTATGATTCATAACAGCAGCAAAAATACAGTTATAAAGTAGCAATGAAAATAATTTTACAGTTGGGGATGGAGGGATCACTGCAACATGTGGAATTATATTAAAGGGCCAAAGCATTAGGAAGGTTAGGAACTGCTGCCCTAGAGTCTCATTGGCTGTGAATTATAGAGAAACAAGACCAGAACCTGTGTCCCTTGAATGAATGCAGGTGTACCAGGAAGAGTTCAGAGTTCACCAGTGGATTACATAGGGCCAGAATGGTGAGAACTGGATATAGGCCCACGTGACCACTCCCAGGTTCTTAGCCCTACAAAGGTTTCCCATCTCACGAGACTACACAAACACACACGGGAGCTGCCAGAACTCACAGGAGCTCTTAAACAGCAAAGAAGATCAGATGTCACCATGTCAGTTGGGGGATGACAACCTTTTTCCTGTTTTCAGAAAGATTTAAGAATCCTCATCTACAGAGCTATTTTGGGAAAGCTAGAGAAATTCACAAGAATTGTCTGGAAATGGGTCTTGGTGTTAAAAGTAGGTTTGTCTAAAAGAAACAAAAAACAAAACAAACAAACAAAAAACCCCAAAAATAATGTCTTGCATATCTGAGCCTTACATGATACCAGAAGAAATGCTTAATGTTTTCAAACCACACTATGCATTATGGTACTTGATCTGTAGCACAGCTTATGTTGGAGTTAAGACAAGTATTTACCACTTAGAGTGAACAAAGTAAGTCATCCTCATATTATGTTATTCTTCATAAGAGTCTGGGGTTTGTCATTGCTCAAGCTTCATTTCATAAACATTTTAAAGAGTTTGTAAACTTCACATTGAGAGATTTGGCCCAGATCAACAAGGCTCTGTCTCCCTGGCCAAAACAAAATTGACAGTCAAAATACTTTCCTGTGTAGTTTTGTTATAAAATCCCCCTCTTGTCAGATTATCTCTATCATCCATGGTTATTGCTGATTCTGGAAATAACCTCCAGATCAGGAAAGAATGTAGACTTGGAAGTAAATTTGGAGATTAGCTCTTGCATGAAGATTTAGGATTTTGCTAACTATAGAAGCCAGGGAGAAGTGGGCATAGATAAGAAGGTGCCTGGCATGAGCATACAAGTCCACAAGCACTATATGGAAGGGACTGATCACGAAGACCCAAAGCCTGCTTGTTTCACAAATAGCAGAGTTGTGTAATTACTTAATTTTTAAAATTATGTTAAAAAGATTATAACTATTAAATTTATGGCTAGTAATCCTGAACACCTGGAAACACAACAAGAAGTGTGTTTGTGTTTGTATGTGTGTGTGTGTTTCTGTGTACATGGGTAGAGTCAGAAATCAAGAGTCATAGAAAGTGCCAGAAACTTACCAGGAAATACGGTTTATAAATTGTCTAGATTCTTAAGAATAAAGGGAATCTAACCACCAACAATTCAGGACACCTAGGAAGCCACAGACTACCAACTAGAATTATAACTCAAGGCCTACATTAAGGGAACAAAGGAATACAGCCTAGCCAGGGACTAGATTTACATTCCATAGAGCAGGTGCATGCACATCCCAATTTCCCAGAGTGATCCTCATTTAGATCTCCTATTGGAGTGCAATCATTGCCAATACCCCTCCACTCTTTCACTAATCACCCTGAGTTATAGCATCCCTCCACTGAGAACAAATGATAAAATATTCACGGTATATGACTGATTCACCAGGTAATTCTAAACCTGTGTAAAACTATTAGTCAAATCTGTATAGAAAACAATCTTTCTGAATATTTGGTCCAATGACACTAGAATTCATTGTTATGCACACCCATCAGGCCTGTGTGGTTTCTGAGTCAGAGGTTTTTCACATAGGGAAGTGATTATGTCCACGTGGAATGGAAATGCACCAACTTACCTTGTGATTCTTGGGACCAATGACTTTGAGATGGAATAAGAATATTTTAGTTTTCACTCCCTGTGTGTGCTGCAATGAAGACTGAGTCCACAACCTTGTACATAACATGTAAGCATTCTACAGCCAATTTGTACCCCAGCCCTTATCAGTATTTTCTCCTATTCTGTACATTGACTTTTCACTCTGCTCATTGTCTCTTTCTGTGCAGAGCTTTTTGTTTTGATATGACTCATTTGTTAATTTTTGCTTCTGTTTCCAGTGCTGGGCCCCTATCCAAGAAAATAATCATCTGTACCAATATCCTGAAATGTGCATGCTCCACCTACCCTCCCATGTTTCCTCTAATAACCTCAGAGGTTAAAGTCTTTGATCAGCTGGGGATGGTTGTGTATGGGTGGAAGAGAGTGACTAAGTTCTGGTCTTCAGCATGTGGCTATTTGTTTTTCCCAGCATCCTTTATGAAATTTGTCCTTTTACCTTCAAGTTTATGCTTCTTTGTTGAGAGTCGTTGCTGTAGATGGATTTCTTTATGGCTCCACTATTTCACTGGTCTTTGTATCTGCTTTTATGTCAGTACTCAGCTGTCTTAGTTGCTATGACTTTGTAATATATGCTAAATCATGAATTGTATGAATTGTGATGTCTTTCAGCTTTATGTGTTCTGTATTTTTTTCCTCTCTTTTGGTCTTTTGTGTTTTTATATAAATTTTATTATTGTTTTTCTTTCTCCAGTTATATGATGAATATCATTAGTAATTTTCTTTTTAATTTGAACTCCTATAAGCAACGGTTACAGGTAATCAAAGATGTATAGTTCTTGAAGATGTGAACAAGCTAACAAAAGGGAATCCAACTTAAAAATGAGTGAATGGTCAAGTAGGGACTTCTTAAGGGCAGAAATACAAATGGCCACTAAAAAAAATTCAGTGTCGTCGGGTATAAGAAAAATGTAGATCAAAAAAGTTGTGCTACCATCTTACTCTGTTAGATGACCAGACAAATGATGTGAGAGTTGAGAACAAAGGGAAGTCTTATATGTCATGCTGGGCAATATCAATGAACAAAGCCACTACAAGAAATGGTATAAAGTTTCATTAAAGAACCATATCAAAAGTAGACGTGCCATAGACTCCTGCTCTTCCAAGCCTAGATTTATGTCTAGGAAGCTAAGTCAATATAAAAAAGGGTGAGTATGTGTCCATATTTTTGTCCACTACTTACAACGTTTATGTTATGGAAGCAGCCTATGTATCCATCAATAGATGAATGGGTAAACAAAATATGGCGTATATGCACAAAAGAATGTTACTCATACACTGAGAATGACAAACTCCTTCCCTTTGCAGTGAAATGGATGAGGCTGGATGAAATAATGTTAAGTGAAACAAGCCAGACCCAGAAAAAGTCAGAGAAAGGTAAGATGTAAAGTATGTTTTAATGTATAAAATTATGATATGTAATTATTACATTACATAAAACTAAAATATGTAATAATATGTAAGGTGTTTTAATATATAAAAATAAACAAAGAAACACATGAAAAGCCAGTGTGAAATTGTAAATGTGTTGATTGGAAGAGGTGCTAAGGGGGAGAAATACGAGAGTAGAAGAATGGAACGATATGACTGTAATACCCATGTATACTGAACATGTGTAGGAATACAGAGAGAGGCTCATTTATAACAACTAGCTTGAGCTAACACTAAGATGTAAAAAGAATAGTTTACCTGGTATTGCTAGGTAGGTTTTAGGTGATGTCACCATTAGATTTGCTGATGAAATATTTGCGATAATCATATCAATTAAACAAAATTTATAAGAGACCTAAAGGAAAGTTGAGAACTATATGACCAGTTCTACAGTTAACCATAAAAATACAGAAATGTATAGGAAAGTAGTCTTGCTTCTGAGAGGGCTCAATTCCAAGGAGGCAGACTACTAAGTCACCCTTGGTTAGAGTGCAGGTCTTAGAATTTTCTGTAGCCCCTAATGACTATTGTCTACTGGTGATGTTTAGTCTGTTGTACAAGGCTAAAGTGCAATCATGGATAATTTTACACTAGAGACTTAGGGTGGTCCCAGAAGAGCTTTATTGACATATGATGCTTAAGTTAGAAGATAGAAGGATCAGATCAAGAATAGAGAAAGGAATTTGAAGTAGAAGGAAGGGAGAAAGCCACTATAAAACAATAAGAGTTTGTAATAAAATGTAGTAGGCCATGGGAGAGGTGTGGAGCTGTGATTCATAAGAATTTGATTTTAACAGGTGAACAGGAAATTAAAATTACATATTGAAAGCAATCTCTAAGAGTAAAACATTTATAAACTAACTCAACACATAGAACAGTTTTGATAAAGCCTTCTGAATAGCAATGAATTAAATAGCAATGTATTAATTAAACTACACTCTCCAACATGTTTAATGTGAGGTCAGATAAGACACAGTTTCTCTTTGTTCAGCTGTTGCAACTTGGTTTCCCTCCCTTCGCCTTTCTGTCTTCTTTTATATTGTTTCCTGTCTCACCCTCTGGTCATACCACCATTAACTGATAATCCTGTATCTAAAACTTAAATATCTTTTTGCTGTCTATGAAACCAATAATTGGTATAGTTATTTGACCATGTGGAAAACTCAGTTCATGATTGCTCATGACCATATTTTATGAGAAATGTAGCTTGTGAGTGTTCCTACCCACAAACCCATAATGCTCTGTTCCATTTTCAGCGTCTGCTAAGGTCTGTTCTGTGGTATCTTTCCAAAGCTGTAATTTCTTGGTAAAATGTGCTTAGTTTTGTGACCTTATCTTCCTTTTATTCAATCTCTTGATATAAAGAAATATCTATTTCCGTTGTATACTACAATTAGGTTGTATGCACATTAGTCTCCTTTTTCGACCCCTAGAATTATCCAGAACCATCTTCAAAGCAACTAGAGGAACTCCATTCCTGTCTCACAAGAACCATCCACGTACCATATTATACCCACTTTCCTACTTCAAAACTGTGTGGTTTTGAGTTTTTAGTGCTTCAACTTGTAACTGCCCAAACTCATTGGTAACGCCTCACTGTGGGGCTTCAGATTAATTTAAACCTAGTTTCCATTAAAACACAATGATTTCTGGGTCTGTGTTTCCATATGTTATAGTTTGTAAACCCAGAAATAGATATTTTTTCCTCAAGGTAAATATTCAACATAAATCTTGGGTTTGTTTTCTGGGCAAAGGTTTTTCTTTTCCAGCAAGTTCTCTGATGGTTATAGCTGATAGGAAACCTCAAAATATTTTGGGTTTAGTTCAGATAAGCATCTGTGACTTTGAATGTTATTCCAAACTTTTGAATCCATAAATTAAAAATGTATGAGCACAAGGTTTATGCCAGATTTTTTGCTCTCAGATACAATCAGCTCTAGCAACTGAGCATGCAAATGACAAACACAGTATAAATTTTATGTAACCTACAGTCAATCTAATGCTTACAGCCAGGTTCTTTTCCAAGAGTTAATTTAAAGTTAATCATTGGAACGGTGTTGCATGTGCTGTGGTACCTAAGTCAGACTGGCAGTGTTTGCGATGGAGTGTCTGAGTCTCCTAAAGACGTTGTCCTGGACTCTGAGTGGGAAGAGAGCTTTGGTTTTTTGTTTTCTTTTGTTTTGTTGTTTTGTTTTTTGATTTTTTTTGTTGATTTTTGTTGTTTTTGCATAGACTGAGTCATTTAACACCTACTATGGGTGCTACTTTCATCCAGAGATCAAGAGACACAGCAGCTGGTATACATTTTGGCTTTAGGACAGTGTTCTCAACTGCTAGGTCCAGAAGGAGCTGGGGAGTGGATCCAAAGAAGAAATTGATTAAAACAAATACAGGCACAAGAAGATGCAAGGAGAATGAAGAGTTGAGAAATGCTAGCTGCAAAGGAATTGTACTGATCATTAATAAGCTGGATGCCCCTTCCTAGGTCCCATCCTCTAATTCCTGGATTCTCTCTTGTCTTTGCTGTATATTTTTTCTCCTTGTGTCTTCATTTTTCATTTCTTTCTTATTCTATTGAAGACTATATTGTTAAATGTGTATTGAATAATATCAAGAATGAGGTTTGTGATGAAATGGGTTTTTAGAGTGGCAAACGATTCTGTATTACCCATGCCTAAAGGGTTTCTGGGACCACTGTATAGTCTGCTTTTAAAACCAAGGAAATTCCTAAGAGCTTGGCAATCTTAGTCATTGCATGAAAGCAAAAGACTCTCCATGGAGATAAACAGAAAGGAAGTGGTAATTAAATTGGAGCAGGGGCCATGGGAAATTCATGGGAGCTGAACTCTAGGAAGGAGGGGAAGGCTTGAGCTCTGAATCCAAATGCACTGAGAGCCTGAAGCACACATCCCTTCTTGATCATGCCTCTGTCCACTTTTTGAGCAGTGCACCCACCTATAGTCTTGACCATAGCCTAAGTCAAGAGCTGTCAGAGTATAGAGAAATGAACACTGGTTTTATCTGGTAAAAGCAGGTAGGAAAAGTACAATGTTAAAAAGTCAACTTGTTCCTACAGAAGACAAGATTCCCAGATTGTTCAGCTCCATTTTGTTGTTTTATTCTTGTTTTGTGATGGAGGGAATAATATGTTTATCAAATTATATTTCATGTGTATCTAATAAATATTTTTGAGGTGATCAAATCTATATATGTTTGGGAAAGAGATTGAAACAGTCTATGAAGTCTTATTCTATTATCTACTCTTCTCTAAGGAGGCATTTGTTAGTTATAGTTGAATTACTGTCTGTCTATGTTGCCTACAATCATAAGTAACTGACCTTATATTTTTGTCCTTTTAAGAAAATAAGAAGCTAAAAGATACACAACAGTTTACTATGACAATTTTAAATAAGTACTTTGATCTAAGTAGATTTTGAAAAGATATGCAACAAATGGAATTTCCTAAGGCAGCAAAAATAATATTTGAAATATGCTATTATGTTTCCAAGAATTCTTGTTATGTATTTTAAACTGTTTATAGTGACCTATGTTTTAAATATAGGTCATTCTTTATAAAACATGTCTGAAGATAGAATAACCATAATATAACTGGAGCCTACCAAGAGAAAATTATTTTTAAAAATTTATTAAATACTTTGCTATATAGAATTATGTCAAAATATTATATTCTACCCACTAAATGCAGGAAACTAGGATGCTTCTATTACATTTAATGTCTTTCCATGAATTTTACCATTAAAAATCTATATTGTTATATACAGAAAAGACTAATTGGTCTTTTGTCTCATGGCGCAGGTGTAGTCACAGCTGAGGCAGGAGGATCATGATGAGTTCAAGGCATATTTAGGCTAAGAATGAACCATGAGAGCCAGCCTGAGAAACTTAGTGAAATACTGTCTCAAAATAAAAAGTAAGTAAATGACTGCGTGTGTCCCTTAGTGGTAGAGTGTTTCCTTAGCATGGTCAAGCCCCCAGATTTAACTGATAGTACTGAAAGAGAAAAGAAAGAAAAAGGGAATGTTGAAAAAAAGAAAATGAAGCAAGGGGAGAAAAATGAGAGAAAAGGTAGAATATTTTTCTATGTGATTTTTTTTTTTTTACTTTTGATACTAAAATAGGAAGTGAAGGGTAAAAAGGAGTAAAATAAAAATGAAATAAAATGGTGATCATATACATATATTTGATCATCTCAAAAACTATTCATTAGGACATGTATGTATTTAAAATAGCACATCAACAATACATTTAAAAAAATAAGAGCGCTTGGAAACATAACCAATGTTTCATGTTCAGTCTTGGTTAATAAACTAGTCACATAAATGTAGTAACAAACACTGTAAAATATAAGTGGCTTCTGCTGTTGATCCACTGCACTAGAAACATACTGGTAACTGTAAGCTTGGGTGGGCTTCAGCTACTCTAATTGTTGATCATAAGGGTCTACATCACTGTGTCTCTGTCTGTCTATCTGTCTCTCTGTCTCTGTCTCTCTTTTTCTGTCTCTTCTCTGTCTCTCTCCATGTCTTTCCCCCTGTCTCTGTCTGTCTGTCTCTGTCTCTCTGTCTCTCTGTCTCTGTATCTGTCTCTGTCTGTCTCTGTCTCTCTGTCTCTCTGTCTCTCACTCTCTTTGTCTCTGTCTCTGTCTCTCTGTCTCTGTCTCTGTCTCTCTCTCTCTCTCCAGTCCCACAAGGGATAAGGAAGGAGGCATTTTTATATTGCATTCCTTTTATGAACATAGTTCTTTCTTTTGACCAATCATTTCCCATATACCTAACCTCTTTATTCTGTCCCTGTAGGAGATGAGTATTATAGCTTCTTTATTTTGGGAAAGCCATATACACCCAGACTGTAGCACAACATAGTCACTTAGTGTCTATTTATATCCCATCAATTGTTAAGGTGGACTCAGCTAGATCTTGCTCCTTGTATCTTGTTCTGGATTTGAGAACAAAGAAACAGACACTCTTATTTCATAGTGGTGAGCAAAACTCAAGAATTGACAGAGCCTGAGGCCATTGTTTGGTGACACATGCCACATCACTCCATCCCACCTGTGACAGCAACCATGGTGAGTGTCCTGACAACATTGAAGTGCAGTCACTGGCCTGAATATACCAGCCATTCTCCACAAGGGGCCCCTTTGTGCCTCAAGAGTCAACTCAACAGGTACATGTTACTCCTCCTAGTGCTCCAGGCTTCAGCAGAGACATCCCTTCCAATGCTCAGACTAAAGCCTTCCAAATAGTGTGCAACCTGATATAATTTCATGGCCCACCCATACACCTTTTCCATTGTGAAGTAGACTAATTTTTATTTTCAATGCAGAATTCCAAATCTGCAGGTCATAGACTCCTGAGACTTCTCAATAGTGATACTGGCTGAATATATGCACTTAATAATGGCTAAGCTATCAAAAGCAAGCATCTACTCCTGAAGTAACAAACTACAGTGTATCTCTGGGCAGAAAGGATCTGTCAAGTAGAGTCAGTTTTTAGATGTGTGTCTATTTTTTTTTTAAAAAAAATGTCCTCTTTTTTTTTTTTTAAATTGTTTTATTTTGTGTAGAACATGTGTTTGCTCTGTGTGCATACAGAAGCCAGTGGAGATCAGAAGAGGCATCAGATCCTCCTCAAACTTGGGGTAGAGTTAGGAGCTACAAGGTGGGTTCTGAGACCCAAACTTGGGTCCTCTGCAAGAATAGTAAGTTTTCTTAACCTCTGAGCCACAATTCATTTGTAATTTATCTTCTTAACTTGTCTTCTTAAATTGTTAATTTATCTTAGATCATAAATAAATCCCTAATTTATCTTCTTAAATCATAAAATCATACAGTCAGTGCTGTGCCTTTGCCACTGGGTAGGACTTTTAGGAGTGGCAGTTGGTGGAGTGACCTTGGATAGAGCCATACTCTCTGGCTCAGACTTTGTGTCAGTCATTATGATAGACCTGTTAGTGAGCCCATGGTAGCTGTTCTGACTGATACTAACTGGTTAAGACTATTTTGAAAGCTCAATGGGCCATTGCCTTTTTTGGGTAATTGCTTTCTAATTAATATGCAACAAACATAATTTTATTATATTTGCCCACTCTTCTACACATGTTAACATCTTTCTACATGCAATATCTTTTTCTCTGATTCCCTAGTCCTTTTTGATCTATGGATCTGTCCAGCTGACTTATCTAGTATCCCTTTCTCACATTCTGTATGTGATCTTACTCCAGGACACTTCCTGTCCCTTCAAAGACCAAATAAATAAAAGCATGATATGAAGGTCTGGATATTTGGAAATGTTTTCTTTCACTATGAAAGAGCTCTTGGTTCCTGCCAAGATATAAGTGCCAGTATTGCAGCTTTAGGGATATTTTGTTATGCCAGTCATTGCTGTGGTACATAAGCATCATTCTTAGTGTGGAAAAGGTTTCCTACAGTGCTTAAGGATTTCCAGGAAGTTTTGTATTTCCTTATAAGAAGGAAAGGTGAGACAACTTGTGTTTACTTTTAAAAATGTTGTACATTTGTTTCATATGATATCACAAACCTTAACAGAAAGATAAGGTCTCTTTGGGCTGCTATGTATCCACAAATTTGACCCTTCTAGCTACTGAATTCTTACTCTGTTTTTATTAACTTAAGTGTAATGGAACACAGAGATATATAGTGGAGTCTCCCAGCAGTTCTAATCTCTTTAAACTGTACTATGACAAATGGAAGCATATCAAACATACTCACTAGGCAAGTATGTGATGAAGTTTGCTGAGAATTTCATGAATATGCAAACTATTTCTGTTCTCTGTGCTTTTGTCAGATTTCTCTGGGTATAAAACTTCTTCATTGTCCTTCCAATGTTATGGTCACTGTAGCCTACTGATTTACAGCAGTTGTGTATGCCATCTGGACTATATTTCTTTAGGTTGCCATCATCCCCCAATGACTAACATCTCAATTTATGTGACTCTTCTATTGCCCACCCTTGAGAAAAGCTCTTGATTGAAAAATTAGTCATTCTTCATGGCTTCCTAGAATTATGCATCCTCTGTAGACTTCATGAATTATAGCTCCTGGTGGCTCTCATTCATCACATCATGCATCCATCCCAACATGTTCTCTTCCGTGAGCCCTTACTTTTTTGTATCATCTTCACAAGATTCACGCATTTCAACTTCGGATAACTTTCTTCACTTTCCTAAAATTATCCTAGCATCAGATTTCCTGATATTAGGGATTCTTTGCCGCAGCATTAAATACCTTAGTCAATAACTTTTTTCTTTTTGCATTCTATGTTTTGGTTCTGGTAAGCAAGCAAGTACTGAGACAACCCAGACTTGAGCATTCTCTCTTGCTATTTTATACTAGCTAATTCTTGAAGCTTCAAAATAGAATGCTGTCTTCTCCTACTTGTCACCCTCACCCAGCTCTTGTACTAGGATTTAACAATAACTTTTAAGCCCTAAAACCAAGAAAACAGTCTCCTGAAAGGTTGTGTCATTTAGCTTGCAAGAAAGTGGCCTCTCAAATATCTCCATACATGAGCAGATACTCATGCTCTTAAAAGTGAAGGAAGGACCCAGTTCTGTTGAGTTTGCTTGTGTATTGTTGGATTATTCCCCCAAATGTCTTCATCTTGTTTTCATCCCTCCAGTTGTCTAAGAGCTCTGACCTTACTATATGAAGAATCCTTCCCTCTGAATATCAGAACATCTTTGCAGTACAATGGCCCTAAGTAACTAATCCCTAGTTAAGCTCCAGTTGTGTCTATGCTTGGTTTGAAGAGATAAGAAACACATCATGATATTTACCTGTATAAAGCATTCATCTCCAATAAGATGTTATTTAAAGTCACCACTAGCAAAGATTTTTATCAGTTGGGCTATCATTCAAGAAAAGTTCTATGTCCCCCCACCAAAACTGGTATATGTAGCTTCTTATTGTATTATAGGTAGCAAATGATCTACTTTCAACACCGTATCATATTCATTATTATCATCATCATCTTAAGAATCAATCAACATAAATGAAAACTGCTTAGTTGTGTATGTGTGTGTTGTGTGTGTATATGCATGTGTAAATAATATCCATGAACCATAAGAAGCAAGGCAGACAGAATATCCAGTGGAAGCCTTTCCTATGAAAGAGGGGGAAATAGGACAGAAGATAGGATAGGATAGCCATCCAGAAAAAGCCAAGATACTCAGCTTCTAGGAGAATGGAGAGGTACTTTTTAAAGAGTCCCTTGCCTTGTTGCCTCCCAATTGACACCCTCTTATATGATTTACAGGCTAGCTGGCTGCTCAGAGTCTGGGAAACACGGAGACTTAGTTCAGTAGAACATATCATAAAGGTACTATGCCTTCAGGCTGTCATCTCCTATATTCCCTTTGACAGATTTATTCTTGATGGGATATATGTCAGCAGCAAATTTCTATGGCTATCCTAAGAATTTCTGAGTAGTACAAAGGGAGTTCCACAATTTATTCCAACATCCTGTCATCAAATCACAGCATAATGTTAAAGACATAAGATTAAAGAAACCACCAATATCCAGTTTGTAATAACCTCTCCTCTCTCCTTATTATTTTTTAATATCCTTCTAGTTTTACCTACTGTTCCATCAAATGTACCTGGAATCTTTGTTTCTTGGAAATTAATCTCTTCCACACAGCTGTGATATTATTTTAATATAAAAGATACATTTTTATTCACCTTTATAGTGAGAAAGACTTATATCCAAAATAAAAATAGATTTAATGCATGTATATACCCATATGCACATATACACACATACATACACACACTCAAACACATCCACACATGCATAAACTCAAGCCCTCATGTACAACTAACTTCCACCAACAACTTCAGCAAGGTATTGAGTTGTGCTATATAAAGTAAGTACTCTTCACTTCCGGAGACTGTGTTATATTAAGAGTGGGAAGTCTTATAATGGTCTGCCCCATGTCTGTGCCTCTATCTCACAACACAACAAATGCACAATACTCTTGTGATAAAGACAAATCTTCCTTTCTGTTTATTTCTTGTTGGTGTTAGTAGATCTTAATTTACTGGGATGCCAGGATGTTGATCTTTTTGAAAGCTAGCTGCTTACTTAATTATGAAAAGGGTGTTTTTTCTATACATACCTCTAGCAGGCTTCCTGTTTCTTCTTAATGATAGATAATTTGGCACTGTATTAAAAATGTGTCCATTTAACTCTTCCTAGGGCAAGCATTCCATTCTGAGAATACTGCACTGGACAAATCCTCAACACTACATCCTATGCTAACAATCAAAAGTGACCATATCATGGAGTTTAAAAGATTTTTACCAGGATATACTAAAGATATTTAAGCAGGTTTTATTTCCATTCAAACACTTAAAGGATGCTTCTGGTAGACGATGCTATGTTAGAGGTACAGCTTACTTCCTGACAAAATAATGGCATTATACAAATGTTCAAAGACCTCAACCCATAACATAAATTTACTTTTGAAGTCATGTGTTTGCTTAGGTGTCCACCTTCACCGATATCTTAGCTAAATTTATATTTCATAAATATGAACTGGATTTAAGAGTCAAAATATGTAGAATATGTAGAAAAACCCACCAATCCATTTGTGTGTGTGTGTGTGTGTGTGTGTGTTTGTGTATGTGTGTATGAGAGAGAGGCACACAAAGAGAGAGAGAGAGAGAGAGAGAGAGAGAGAGAGAGAGAGAGAGAGAGAGAGAGAGAAGGGGAAGAAGAAAAAAGAGGAGGAAGAAAAAAGAGAAGTGAGAAACAATAATAAAAAACTTTGTGATGAGAAAACAGTCAAAAACTTTAAAACATTAAAGAAAGAAATGAAGAAGATATCAGAAGATGAAAAGATCTCTCATGTTCATGGATCTATAGGATTGATATAGTAATAATGGGCATTCTATAATACCAAAAATAAAAATAAAACTCTTGATGGTTCAGAGTAAAATTGAACAACCAAATTTCTACAAAGGGTAGCTGGTGGCTGTATATGTGTATGGTCATAGAAGAAAAGGTTAAGAAAGTTAGAAACTCTTGCACCAGTCCACTTCATTTTAAGAATTAACTTTACACCTTTACTCTAAACACTTCACATAGAGAAAGTTAGTAGATATAAACCCTATTTTCCTCACATACTCCAAACATGGCTTCCAACCTAAAACAGAATATGACTTGAAGTATGTGCATTTATATTAGTCCTCCAGACCTAAAAAACTGTCTTGGAGTGAGCAACAATAAAACTATCCACTGAAAACTCCCCTCCTTTTGAAAGATGAAATAAAATTTTCCATTGATGTCCAATATATCAATAGGAAGTTCAATAGATGCTTTCCTTCATATGTGTCAATGCTTTATCCAACTGTAGCTTAAATGTGACTTGATCCATGGCTGTTCATGCTTTTAGAAAGTTTGTAGAATTTATAGGAGGTGGAACGTCACTAGAGAAAGTGAGTTACTGAGGGCTAAGGTTCCAGGCCACCTAGCCCAGCCCTACTTCCTGTCACTGTTTCTTGAGTATGCTTGCCACCCTCTGCTACTTCTCCCTTGCCTTCACTTCCCATTACCAGTGCTGTGTTATCTACTCTGTGATAGTCTATATTTCTCTGGAGCTATAAGCCAAAGTCAACTATTTCATCTTCTCAGTGTAATTTATCATAACAGACTCATAACTAAGCAGTGGCTTTTCCAGGAATTCAAAACTAGAAATAACTTCAACTTATGTCAACCTAAGTGGAAATAGAAAACGAGCAAAAACAAAACAAAACAAAGTCAAAACCCAAATCAAAACCGAGACCAAAACCAATCAACTAAATAGACAGAAGTCATATTGTTGTATGTGATAAAGAGTAGAATACAACATTTTCCAGGATATCTTTGCAGATGCAATAACTGAGAGGCTTAGTGTAGCTTTCTTAACTTTTTATGAGTTATACTTTCCTAATCCACTTAAAATATAAAAAATGTCTTTGTCTTGAGGTTGTCTTAAACTAAAAATCAATTGTGATTGTATAAGTATGGGTTCTATTCTGAATAAAGAATCAGTAAATTATTAAAGTTTTGAAGTTTAATACATTGTTATAGAATATTATCTTTATTTGTATAAATTATTGTCAGAATTATACATATATGTCTATATATGTATGTGTATCTATATGTATATGTTTATATGTATACTCTAGCCTCCTTTTCTTAAATAGTTAATGGATTTTTGAACTAAATAATTGCTTTTATGAATAAAACATGTATATACTTTTCAGAAAATGGTTCCTTGCTTTCAACATCCTATCAAAATATATCAACTCCTAGAAATGTTAAAACTAATTAGAATAGGAAATATCTTGCTATAAGCATGCTTGAGGAAATATATGGTAGAAGTCTGGGACCTATTTTGTGTTTAAATGATAACTAATTGTCATTAATATTGAGCTAGCGAAATACATACATGTCTAAATTATTGTGCATAAAAAAGGGAATGATAAAGAAACTTCCAGAAGCCATGGAAACATCTGAATATCTCTGTATTACATAAATTCTCTACCTAGTGACATATATGAAAGATTTTAGCAATATGAATATATGGCAACCATTATTGATTTAAGACACTTGGCATGAGGATGGTAAAAGGATACATGAAGGGCTTGTGGGTAGCCCAGCTTGCTTACTCTAAACTATTACATCTTGCTTGATGTGAAGGTTGCTGAGGGCATAGGGCTCATTTGGGACAACCGAGAACCTTGGGAAAGGACTTAGGGCTGGTTAACTGGAAAGGGTTTCTGTCACTTGAGACCAAGATTATTCCTCAGTGTAGTCACATCTCTTAGGGTTTCTAAGATGTGGCCTGATGTAAATGCTGGTTCCTATGGCTAAACTGTAGGAATCATGATTTGATTTGGAGAAAAATACAGCATAATTATAGAACATTTATCCTCATGACCCCAAAGGCTGACTGAAGATTATTTACACAGAGAACAGTGGCAGTGCATGTCCTGTCAAAAGCATGAACTCCACCTACTAATGCCAACCATAGAAAGCTTTGAAGAAAATATTGGACCATTCCATCTTTTCCTTTGTTGAAGCTAAATGCCTAATGAATGTTCTAAGCCTCTCTCTCATTAGTTGATCACTTTTCTCTATTTAGTGGAATCCTGAGTCTGATTTCAGAACCCACTTCCCAGTTCTCTCCCTGGACCCACCTTCAGCTCAAGTGATTTTCATATAAAGCCCTGGGCTACATGTTATTTCTAGGAGAAATGGCCCAGTGAATACTCAGGACCTACTGGGTTTCTGCTTGGATTAACAGCTCAGCATAATTCCTTGGGTCCCTTCTAATTGGCTATTCTATAAGCATTCTGTTCAATTCACCTCCTGCCTCTATCATGGGAATGGCTCTTGCAGTTTTACAACTAAGAAATATTACACACAAACTGCAGAAGCAGCTGATAACATTTACATCTTCCCAGAGCACATATTAAATAGTCTCTTGCTGAGTTAAAGCAAATAAGTCCTGACTTTGCTATTTGCTGCTCCAAACATAAAACCTACAAATAAAGACAGCTAAAGTGGGCTGCAGAAAGGACATAGTTATTCATAATATATACCTCTGGTTTGATGGATTATGGATTGAAACTTAGCAACTCCAATTCACAGTGCTAAATCTGGTGATCTTAACTCAGGATTAACAGATAACTCTAAATATATTTCCTAAATATGTTATTACTTTATTACCATCAACATTACTTCTCTCTTCTGCTTATTATTCTGATTATCTTCATTGTTTCATTCACTTGTGTTTATTTTATAACATGTTGTCTCTTTCATAATGATTGAATATTGAAAGTTCTTTATATACTCTGTATACAAGTCCTTTTAGTAGGCATCTGATGCCTAAGTATTTTCTACCAGTCTCTGGCTCCTTTTCTGTCTCCCAAAAGAGAATGGGACTTGGACCTGTAAACATTGGTGTCTTCCAAAAAGTCTTTGTGATTTTTATGGTACAGAAGTTGACTATCAATGGCCAGAGGTATAATTCTTATTTGTAGTCCTTCTGTTAGAGCAAGGGTCTAGAGAAGTGAGCCAAGGAATCCAGAATAAAACCCAGGTCACATTATTGTCATTCTGTCTATAGTCACAGCCTGTCATCATTTCCGTAGATGCTAAGGATTTGATTGGCATTGAAGCACTGTGTATTTGGAGTATCCCTCTTTGTATGCTTGTCAAGTGGGCTAAGAACCAGTATAATGGGAAGGACCAATCAGAAACCTATGAAATTGAAATTGAGCATATATGACCAAAGTAGTGAATGTAAAACACTGGAAGATCTAAAACTCCATTTAGGCCCATTGCTACCTCAACATATGGTTGTCACATATATAAAAGGTCTTCACATTCCAAAGGAAAAAATTATGTGAGATTGAGTTTATAAGCAGTAGACAATAGTTACATCAGGAAATAATATTTATTATTATTGCTGTTGTTGTTATTGTTGTTGTTGCTATTATTATCATTATTATTATCATATTTATGCTCCATGCAGCAGTCTAGTTCCCACGTAAGATGGATCTGAGATAATGATAATTGCACAGTCATTACAGGTATGGTGTTGAATAAAAACTTATTTCTAGAACATGTTGGAAAGGTTGTAGATTTATATTGTGGGTATTTTGATAGGGTAAATGCATTGTTTTTTGAAGTTTTTCAATAAGAAACATAGTTTATATCTATGCAGCTGCATTCATTGCCATGAGTACCAATACTCATGAATGAATTGGTTCACTATATTCACTTATACTTTTGCACAAGGACTATGCTAGTAATATTTATCTTCTAGAACATTAAGTAGTCTAGGGTAGATTTGTCCATTGAGGCATGCTACAAAACAGCAGTCTATTGATGAGGACAGCAAATGGTGTCTATTATACTAGAAATCTTGGCAAGGCAAGGAGTGCTTAGACACATAGTTAAACTTTGAAGGGACTGGAGGAACTGGCACCTGAAAATACCCTTAAAAGGTTGGTAGTTGGTATCTGTGCCAAGATTCCCCACAAAATAAAGCACAAATTGTTGCATCCTGACTTTCCAACAATAAAGAACGGCTCCTGTATCATGATGACACATTGCACATCCTGAAATCCTTCTCCACACCACTTCCCTCTTGTGAGGGCATGATCCTTGTGTAGGGGTAACATCAGGGGGTACAAATGTCTGTAGCATGTCTGTGCTATGGGCCCATCAGCACAACATGCCTTATTGGACTCAAGTGCTAGAAAAGGTACAGTACAAAATTATCAAGAAACAAAAGAGAAAGAAAGTCATTAGAGGTCCCTACCAACCTGGAATGAAGGCCAAACACCTCAGCAGATTGTGGTGGTGCCACAGTAAATTATGTCATACATCACACAAATCAAAACTGACTGTACTTGCTGAGTTAGAAGGTGCAAATGGAGACCAAATGGAGTGATCAGCTCAGAAGAAAGTATTAGAAATGATTGTTTCCTCAATTAGTGACCTTTCTCTTTGCTTTGACACAATATCTGACAGAAAGGAAGAAGGATTTATTTTGGTTCATGGGTTGAGGAGAGTTTTCATCTACCATGGATGAATAGGGGTTGTAATAGGGGTGGGAATGGCCTGGGTTCCTCGAAGCAAAAAGGGTCAGTCAGAATTAGAAGTTTTCTATGACCTTCAGAGGCCTGCCTCTACATACCTACTTTTGCCTGCGAGGTCTCATGAACCAAAAGTTCCACTGACTCCCCAAATAGAACCATGGGCTGGATACCAAGTGATCAAGCACCTTAACCTGTGGAAGATATTTCAGACTCAAAATGTACCATAAGTCAATACTAATAGTAAAGTACAGGCATTAAATAAGAAGTCTCTTTCTTCTCCTTGTTTCCAGTAGGTAAAACATTACCAGCCCAAGAATCCATGGGGTGGAAATAGAGGTGGTCCTAATTATCAGTAATGAGAAGGCACAAGGCACTGATGGTTCCTTAAAGTCACAGGACAGTCCTTCTATTACAAAGTCTTATCAATCCCTTAATAAAAGTGATGCATTTGAAAAACCCTGTCTAAGGGGAAGATACTTACATGACAGAAGGTGATATTGAACTCCATACTTCTGTGCTCTAGGGATTCCTTATCACAAGACAGGTCAATATCAAGGAAGAGTAATTGACCCTCATTAGTAGGAGGATTTAGGGCGCTTTTACACATTGAGCTTAAGGGCACCTTGTCAAATACTTCATCAAAAGGTTTTATAAACAGACAGGAACAACTAACTGCCCTTGCTGCAAAAGGTATGATTCCCCAAGGTTAAGATACCTTCGGTTGCTAGTGCAGCTCAAGCTGTGAGGTAATCCAGAATGGAGAAGAGATGGGATGAACATCATTGCTGACCCCATGCCAGCTGCAGGAATGAGGGTGATAGCTCGGCCCATTAGCCTTCCAGACTCTTCCCTCCAGATGACATGTCCATGGAGACTACTGAAGGAGGTTAGTGAGAAGCAGTTTCAGGAGTAGATTCCTGTCAGTTGTAAAGCTGTTTGGGCCACATTGCTCTTAAGAACAGTGCAATTAGTTGCCTGTCTCTGACTGTCATATTTCAGGGCTATGCTTCAGCTTCTAACTGTTGGCTTTGCTTTCTCTCTGCTTAGTAAAAAGTGCTACAAATACATGTAACAGTAGAAAAGCAGACAGGCTGATTTATTATTAACATGAATTATACTGTATAATAGGTAATGGTTTGTCAGATATCTGTGGTTCCTGTTAGCATATGAAAAACAATTTTCCCTTTCATGGTCTATCTGCCTCAAGACAAGGCTATTCATTTACATTTTATTTTATATTTCTTGTTGTAAAATCAACAACAGAAAGAAAATACACATGTAATAGAAGCATTTTTCCAATATAGCTTTGCTGGGCAATCAAGGGAGATGAAATTAATATCATAACTTCTCTGAAAGTATAGTGCCCCGTTTTGCTTATAGACTCCATATATTGGACCTACAACAGCTTTTGTAATGGTTATTTACTGGGCTACTCATCAACTGTGACCATTGACCTTTTCTTAGTTATTTCATACTTTTTCAGTATTATGGAATTTTTGCTATTTTTTATTTGTGATATATATTTTGCCCATTTGGATAGATTAACTCATTTATCTAATAAACATTACCATAATATGCCCCTAATCCATGGTTTCTGGTTCTTGTTTTTAAAATCATTGAATATGCTTCCAGTATATCTGCTTTAAAATAATTTTAAATAGTTTTTATATTTGTTTAATCTATAATATGCACCTCCGTCTTCCTTATTTATTCAGCCATTGCCTAAAATGCTTACACTGTTTGCCTTACTAGGTAACTGAGTGGAATTTTAAAGTTATTAGTTAGTCTTAATGCTTTCATCTCTGCTTACTTACATATATTAAAAATTTGTTTTTATATTAATCATAGATAAACCTTTAAAATTAGATCATGTAATAAATGCAGGCAGCATGAAAAGTGATATTTTTTTTAAAAGTAAAACACACACACACATTACATGACATGGCTAAGTAAAACTAGGAGAGATGGGGAGACATTTATTCTTGGAATGTGACTGATCCCACTTGATTCAATAAGTGCAAAATTGAAAGGGTTGAGTGACTGAGGGAATCAATGCTTGCATTTTATAAATTAACAACTGATGTGCGTGCTTCAAGTGAAAAATCAATGGGAAGTTTTCTTATTGGCCTGAGCAACACTCTTTACCCTAACAGGTTTTAAATCTGCAGATAACTCATCTGATTAGAAGATTAACATGCCAAAGGAGTTGTTTTTCTTTGTCTAGAAAAGAAATAACCTTGGGAATACAGATTGACACGCATGCAATCTATCACTCTGTTGCTTTGAGAACAGACCTGAAGCCCCTCACTTTCTCATATTCTAATTGTTAAGACTGAGAACTTAATCTACCTTGTCAATATGACTTATATGTTTGTTTAGAGAAAATTCTATGCAGGAAGATGAGGAGATAAATGAAAAATAATTTCACTCCAAGCTTCATGAAATTTGGACAAACCAGTTTAGGTAAATAATGTTCTCATCTAGATAGAGTTCTCTCAGGACAATAGATTACCTGTCAAGCATGTAACTCATCAGGCAAGATTTTACTTCTTAGATCTGCCTAAAGACCCTTGCTTTAACTAGTTTACCAGGTTCATGCTGTAAACTATCTTCTAATTCCTCCCTACAAAATGTCTACACCTCAACCCAATAAATACCATACCTGAATCATTCAAACAAAAAACTGATCATCAAGGTTTTATGAATCTGCTACAGTCAACATGGAAGTGCAGGTGGACTGGGTGACAGATGTTGTCTCTGTGTTTTGAGGTATTATGGCTGGTAAGGTGAGCCTGGAGTGTTTCTAACTCTCCCATAACTTCCACTCACACCATCCACAGATACCTAACTCAAATGCAGTTAATTCTATTCAGTCTTTTCGAGACAGAAAACATATGCAATGAAAAAATATTTCTCCTCTCTTTAGCAATGTTTTTTAATTGTCCTAATGCTGTGACCCTTTGATAGAGTTGAACTGTTGTGGTAACTCCTAACCACAGAATTATTTTTGTTACTACTCCACAACTATAATTATGCTACTGTTATGTCTCATAATATAAATCTCTGTTTTCCTTTGGCCTTAGGTAACCCCTGTAAAGGGTTGTTAAACCCTCAAAGGGGTTGAGATTCCCAGGTTGAGAACCACTGATCTAAATTTTTTCCATTAGTTTGAGAGCAAGCAGATGATATTTGTATACACCTGTTAACTCTGAAACTTCATGTCCATACTGGGGTTTGAATACAGTATACAAAAATAATTCTGTCTAGACTGAATGAGACCTGATGGATTACCTAATATTCCATAGTTTCAGGTACTGCATCTATAAAAGAATGGCAACAGAACATAATAATATGAGCTGGGGAAATAGCTCAGTCAGAAATACACTAGCTACACAAACATTAGGATATGAGAGAGGATGCACAGCATTCATATAAAAAGTAAGGCATAGGGTTACATGCCTTTAATCCTAACACTTTGGAGGCAGAGGTAGATGGATCTCTATTGGTTTGAGTCCAGTTTGGTCTACAAAGTGAGTCCAGGATGGACAGTGTTACACAGAGAAAGCCTGTCTTCAAAAACAAACAAAAAAACAAAAAAAAAACAAGAAGTAAGACATGTCAGTGTGCAGCTGTAATAATTCTAGTGTTGAGGAAGCAGAGACAGAAAGATTCCTGGACTTGACTGGCCAGTCAATCCTTTCACATGGATGACCTTCAGATTCAATGAGAATGGCTCAGAAAAACAAGTGTCCAGTATCAGGATGACATGTGGCAGCAACCTGAAGCGTTCATACTCACACACACCCACACAAGATTACAAAAGCACAAACACACATGTGACATACACACAGGAAATAATGATAATGATATTTTCTAATATAATATGGGTACCTACCACATTGACTGCAACCATGAGCCTTTCTGAGTTTTAGCTCCAATTGTGGCTCTAGTGGAGAAGATCCAAACTTAAGACCTACTGGTTTAGGATCTGATCATGAGAAGCTTAGAATGCAAATGTGCAGACAGGAGATTTATTGGAATTAGAAAAAGGTTGTGGCAGAAAATTGGTAGACTTGAAGAAGCAAAGAGTCTTAAAGCAACTCTCGAAATACAATATTTTCAATATTGCATAGCCTAGGAATGAAGAAGAGAGAAAGATGGAGGGAAGAGAGGAAGAGAGGGATGTGTGGGGGAAAGTGGGGGACGAGAGACAGGAGAAAAGAGCTAGAAAGTAGCTAAAAACATAAGTTTTCCTGAAAGAACACTCAACAAATGCAATGTACTCAGTAAAATTAATGGATTTTTTACTCATCAATACTTGCACAAAATCTTTTACCAAGATATGCCTCTCCTGCTGTAATAGTCCACATGGGTTAACTATAATCCCCTCACTTTAGCTGTCTAAGGCTTGGGAGACACCATGGTAGAAGGAACTGAGAGAATGGAAGAGCAGAGAGGAGTAGTACTATGAAATGCTGGTCTCTGTACAATGTGTACTATCACCAATAAAATTATATGTATGTATGTATATAAGTATTTTACACACACACACACACACACACACACACACACACACACACATACTTTTTTTCCTCATTTGACTCCTTTTGAGATTCCTCTTCCCCATGGTTGTAGAATAGCAGTTCTCTTTACTGCAATAAGTTTAATACATTGAGCCATGCTCACTCAGCTTGCATTTGGAGTGCTTTGTGTGATTCGACAGATGAAACAGGCTTTGCCCTCAACAGATCATGTGTATTAGTTTCCTTAATGCTCAAATGCACTCCATGAAGTAGGCAATATTATCTCCGTCTTACAGGAAAAGAAATGGACTATAGAAAAAATAGAAGTGCATTTTGAGAACCACATAGAAAGCATGAAACATTTCAGCATTGGCAACCTAGGATGAAGCAAGGATGCCTGAATTTGATTGACTTTCTTCTGTTACAGCAATAATCCAGGGAACATGATGATCACCATGAAACACTATGATGAATACTTCAGCAATGATAAAATCATATACATTTTTCAAATCCTTGAGATGTTTGGTCACTAAGAAGCTATACGTATAGAAATATTCAGGAATTGGCCATGTCTCACATTGAAGAATAATGTAAATGCCTAGTATACATGTTTATATTGTTTTATTTTTCTCTCTCCTTCCTCTTACTCCCTCTGCTCTCTCTCTCTCTCTCTCTCTCTCTCTCTCTCTCTCTCTCTCTCTCTCTCTCTCTCTCTCTCTCTCTCTCTCTCTCTCTCTCTCTTCTTTCTTTCACTTGTTTTTGGCTTGGGAGTCAAGAGACTTCCTGCCCAGGCTGCCTGGACATCACTATATACCCAACCTGCCTTTATGCTTCTGACAGCCTTCATGCTTTGGCTCTTTAACTTCTGGGATTACATTAATGTGCCCTCATGTCAAACATTGTTGCTTTATTCTTCATTGATACCTATCTCATCCATAAATAAAAACTAATGTACTGTTTCAGGGTGCTGGGGTGTGTGGTTGGGTGGGTATAAGTGTCCTCTTCTAGGTTTTGCTTGTTAATGAGAAATACAACAGCCTTTTATTTTTTTTTTTTAAAAAAAAGTTCACCATTTGAACCACAGTAAAAGCTTAGCAGATCAGAGTGACATATGTACTCTGTATGAATCTTACTAAGAGTCATGTGTCCCTTTCTATGGAATGGACATAGTAATAATTTTGGCTTGTCACTACTAGTCAGAGTCAACTGAGTAAATGTCCATGGAATGCTCAAATATACTCTCTATCACATCTGCTGCCTCAGCCTCATTGACTACCAAGGAAGAAGGTATTGAAAGGCTTTACGAACCAGAGGTCAAAGAGGCACATTGAGAAGCGGTATCTTCTGGACAGAGTAGCACCACTGTATTCATGAGCTCACAGGAGCCATGGTTGTCTGCATAAGACCTTCACAAGGTCAAGCCAGTCAGCATTTTAGCATGGAGTGGGAAGGGATTCATGAATCCTTCTAACTGAGGATATATGGACAATTGATGGTTCTTTTGGGGAAAAGATCATTGAAGAAAACAGAGTATAAACCCTAGTAGGGTGACCACACTCCAGTGGATATCCCTATATCTGGAAATACATGGACAACACTAATTGGACCTAATAGATTAATTTTTTTTTAAAGGGAAGGACACCAAAAAATGAAGTTGGTGGTGAATCTAGGTAGAGTAAGGAAGAAGAGTTGGTGGTGAATATGATTAAATTATATTCTATGACATTCTCAAAGAATTAATAAAAATTCTTGTACTAAAGATAGCTTAAGCTTTGCCCTTCAGATGGTGGCTATCATTGTAGAACAAAACCAGGCACAGTCAATATGTACATGAATAGGTTTTATTATATCTATAAGACTTTATTTACAAAAGCAGCTAATAGCTGCTTTCAACCAGCAGGCCTCAGTGTCCTAGCCATTATTCTAGGTTTGATTCTGAACACATGCATAGGAACATGTTTCTAACTGTCCATGACACTGTCAGGTCGCAGTCCTGAAAGGTACCCATGTAGCCTGGCTTCATCTATTATGTTCCTGAGAGCTAATTATTTGACACAGTCATAACATTTAATACTCTTCTGTGGCTTCTGTGTGCCCCCTATCTCCAAATTCAGTAAGTATACTCTGGGTGGGAAACAAAAGGTGTAGCTACTGTCCCATGCCTTCTTGGCAGCCTGTGGAGTAGCATTGCTGTTACCAGGAGTCGTCCTTCAGAGAAAGCTGTCTCTGAGCAAGTTTGGGCAACAGTTTTACTGAGGATGAAAGAATTACTTCTGTCAAATTCAGCATGCAATCCCGTTTCATTATTTTAGGACATAAAATTGTTTGGTGATTATCTTTGTTTATACTTGGCAAAGCGTCGCTTCCTTTTCTGAGGAGGAAAAGAGACAAAAAAGCTCATAAAAAATTTCAAAAAGCTTTCAACTTCAAACAGCTCTTACAAAACTGCATTTGGATGAGTCAAATGTTGGGGAGTCAAAACCATATGGATTCCTCTCCTTTTAAAATAAACACTGACTTTCAAATTGAAGGAAATTTTCTTGAAAAAGTAGACTTTAGCCTCAACAGACTATAAATAGTGAGAAAAAGCAACTTCACAAAATTTGATAGACCCAAGTCACAGCTGGGTTTCCCATTATTAATGATTGTGTTTTCACTGTATATCATATAAAAACAAACAACTCCAGGAGTGGCCCACATTCAGCTATTTTTAAAGGCATTGAGATTTTCATTTATCTCTCAAGTAATTTTTACCTAATCTCGAATTTGAGGTTAATTGCATTTTTACATTTGAAATATCATAGGGTTAAACATTTACCAGTCCTTATATTTCATTTTCAAATATCTAGCCTTGCTACAAACCAGAATTGACAAATTATTGAAAAATGCCAGCTAAGCATCATGCTAAGTGTCTAAACTCCCACAACACAAGGGGTAGAGAAAGATCTAAAGTTTAAGGCCAACCTGAGCTACAAAGTGAGTTTGAGGTTAGCTTCGACTTCATAAGTGTGTCCTATATTACAAAAAGAAAAAGGGGGCAGGGAGGGGGACAGAGACGGGGGTATTGAAGAAGATATAGAAGGAGGAGGAGGAGAGGAAGTATTTGAGTGAGAGAAAGATGACAAGGAAAGAATGAAGGAAGGAGGGAAGGAAGAAAGGAATGATGGAAAATGTTGAGATATATCTGTAAAACTTATTGTTTAAGATTTGTTTATTGTTTTGTGTATGTATGTGAACCTCTTTGAATATCTGCATATTAGTTTTGTATAGAAGGCCATGAGAGTCAGAGGAAGGCATTAGATTCCCTGAAACTGCAGATGCAGGGTCTTATGAGTGGCCATGTGGATGCTAGGAACTGACCCTTGAGTCCTTAATGAAAGCAGCCAGTACTTCTAATCATTGAATGATCGCCCCAGTCTCTGTCTGTACACACTTCTGATACAATGATAATTCCTGGTTAGATTTTCATCTATTATTACATTTCATCTATATTTTCATTAAATATCCAAGCAATGAAAAATTGGCACCCTTATTTATGTAGATTAAGTGACCTACTTGTGTAGATATGAATATTATCATCAAATAACACAAACCAAATTTTCTTAATCATAGTCTTTATACAAATCAAGTCAACTAGAGTTCCATTTGTTCCTTAATTCCTTTATTAACACCAGAAATTCTAAAATACAGAGGCCTTATCTTTTAGGAATGCTCCTAAAACAGAAGATGAAAGGTAGCTTATTTGTATCATGAAACAGTAGTGATCTGAAAAGGGATAATCAGTCTCATGACTGGGGGCAAAGTTTCTTAGTAAAAGGGCCATGTCAAAGTACTCAGTAAAAGGGTCATGTGTTTTGGTCATGGAAAACTAGCAGATGTTTTCCTGAAATAAAACAGAAATGCAACATTCTATATAAAGAAGAGTATGTATGAAATTTTGAGAACATGTGCAGTGTCCCTATGCAGCAGAAATATATATATATAGAAGGAAATAGAGAAATAATATAAGGTCAGGGAATACAGAGACCATTACAAGTCAAGAGCTAACTTATGCTTTTTAAAAAGTTATTGTTATTTGTAGTGAAAGCAACAGATTTGAGAGCTGTTTTCACAATCAGATTGTGAGGGTGGAATGAGCAAGATGGGAGAACTTAAATAGTAAGGTCCTTGGTTCTGATTCTCCAGCGCACATTACAAATGAAAAATATGTACTCACATTAGCTAAAGTGGGCAGATGTAGCTTGCACATGTCACTTGAGAATGGGCTCTGTAATGGGGGTGGGAGTTGTGGGGGGTAAGTAGAGACCAAGCATGCTATCCAGTGCTGACTCAGAGCCCGGTACTACCATACACATAGATAGAAACCAGCATGACCTTTTTGAATAAATGAATAACAAGGTGCACATTATATTGAATTCATATAAACTAATGTAGTAGCAAGTCCCAAACTAACCTAAGAATCTAAAACATTTTAAGTAATGAAAGCCTAGAAACAAATTAGAAAGTGGGGGTGGAGTTTCCAAGGTAATTTACATTTACCTGGGTGGAGGAGGACAAGGACTTTGGCTGTTCCCCAAGCTCAGTCAGAGGCTATGTGTGGAAAGCCCTTTGCTCATGCTCCTTGTCTTGTCTAGTCCCAACTCATGTTGGCTCTAGAAAGCTGAAAATTCCCTGGGAAAAAAAAAAACAGCCTTCAGAAAATAGGGTTATAATAATTTTCTTTTATAAATGAACCCTTTCATTTCCACTTCCTGTGAAAGACAGATTAAGGAATTCCAAGCAACAGGAGGCAGAGGCAGGAGTACAGATTCTTAACTTTTATCTATACTGCCTACTGGATCTTCACTGAGCCTGTAAAATAAGCATAATATAGTAATGAACAGGAATGAAATTAGTCTAATACTAACATGGTTCTTAATGAGTAGTTCTTCTTTTCATTTATTTGCCCATGAGTCAGCTCCTAGCTTCTGAAATATCTTCATCTTAAAATGCCTGGAACACATTTGCACAGTCAAATCAGTGGAAATTTACATTCACCTTCCCACAGTTATTCCCACAATTCTTTTTCTAACTGTCAAATAATTGTACTTGATTTTGGCTGAAGAATCACTTCTCTGAAATCCACTGAACACTCCCCAAATTAAACAATAATCTTCTATGAGACTCCAGTTCCATAGCCACTAGATTAAAAAACAAGAGTTAAAAAAGAGTGACTTAATTCCACATGCCACTTAAAGGCTAAGAGAGTAGTTTGTACCTCCCAATTTCAAACAGTGTTGTTATTAGCCCAAGAGCCCAGAAGTAGTGAATTACTACTCATGGCAAGCAGGCAGAGAGGGAGGAAGAAGCAAGATTGAAAGGCCTTTTATGTTAACTTGCACCTAAAGATTTCTCACATCCCCACTGAATATCTCCTCACACACTCTCACAAGTGCATGTGTGTGCATACACACACACACACACACACACACACACACACACATCCTCATACCCTCTTCCCTAGAGATCAGATGACTATTGTATAGCTTCAGACCTCACACATTTTCTAGGTTCTCTTTCCTTTTCCCTAATGATATTCTTGAACATCTAACCCTGTCTTGGTGTCTATTTCTTGAAAAAAATGGAAGAGTGTAATCAAAGAGTCTTGTGGACATTATCTTCTACTGTAAAGATACTTAACAAAGTCACTACCTTCTGAGATCAATGTTGTTAACTATCTCCAAATGCCAAAACTGAGCCAGCTTGGGTAGAGTCTGGTCTTCAAGTCCTTTTCATGGTGTCTTGTTCCTTCCTTCTACACCTACTCTGAACCTACCAGTGCTCTCAAATTCTGAGCCACAAAAAAGCTTTGTTAATATTTGGTCTTATCTTTGGACTGACCTTTTCATGATGCCTGCCCCACAGCTTGAGGACAATCAGAATGACTACCTTCTCCCTACAGCACCTTTCCCTCTCTCAAGCAAGAGTGTACCCATCCCATTGCATGCTCCTGACCAGACTTGAAAGTGATAGGCTGTGGGTTCTTTTAAGGAAAGCCTAAGTCATCCCGATGAATATGAGAGAGATGAAGTAAATTTTGGAAATAGGAAAATTGGAGTATAAACTTCAAATCAACCACTTATTAGTTGTGTGGGTTGGGAAGAAAATGTACTTTCTCCGAGATTTGTAAAATGAAGATAATAGGCCTTACAGAACTGAAGCATTATGAAAACATAGTGAGAAAAAATGTTTAGTTTTACATGAATTAAAAAAAAAATGGAGTACCTGCTTTGACGCAAGGACACAACTGTGTCCAGGACTCAACTAGTGATATCAATATTGCTCAAGCGATGCTGGAGCCATGGATGGGACTAACATCAGTCCCCAGATTATAATCTGTGTATGAGATTTTCAAATGCCTAATCAGGAAACTTTGTTTCAGTCCCATAGAGTGGCAGTAAGAAATAAAGGCTAATAAGTTTGTAGTTGCCATGTGTTGCATGTAGTTTTTTAAAACCATGCTACCGCCTTTCCCAGGAGCTATGACCAACCGAGCTCTGGTCTCTCCGGCTTTCCTTTCTTCCTCCCTGCTTAGCTCCACCAAGCTGCCAGCTCTGATGGGGCTTTTCTTTCTTACCTGCCGCCTTTACCCCTGGAGGGATTGCATTACCAGCCCCACCGGAGACCTTTGAATCTCAGTCTAAAAAAACCACACACTCAGATTTATACTTTAGAACTCGCCTGCTAGCACAATTGCTGGTCGCAAATGCCTCCCACCTGGAAATGCATGCCCTTAACAATTTATTATCCCCATCTCTCCTCCTGCCCTAAACTTAGAGGCCTGTTCCAAATCAGCCCCTGACAGACATCTCTGGCAGCCAGCCCCTGACAGCTGAGCTGAGCTGCAGGCCCTGCCTGCCCTGAGATTTTACATGATTGCTGCATGCTTTTCCTTCCAAAGCCTGGGAGTGAAGTTCCCTCTCTTCGCCCCCCCACCCCCATCACATCTCCCTTTTCCTCCTGGGACCCAGAAGTCCCACCTGTACCTTTCATCCAGCAATTGGCTTCGTGCTTTCTTGAGTGACATAATCAAGAACCAATTAGAGAACCAGACCTTAGTATCAGCACCTCCCCCTACAGCCATGAATTATAAGATTAAACCAAATGTGAAGGTTCTTGTACATAGTCCCAGAACACGCGCGCGCGCGCGCGCACACACACACACACACACACACACACACACACACACCACAAAATTAGGAGAAGAAAATCAATTACGAGTTTAAGGCCAGCCTGGATGATTAACAAAGCCCAGACTTATCTAGATTCATGAGAAGAGACATTGTCTTAAACAAACTAACAAAAGCAAAACCAGTAACAAGAAAGAGATTAAGCAGGATGATATTGCTAGATAATGTTGGGAATAGGGTAGGGAAGGAGGTATAGGAATTAGGATGTTCTGGAAAACATCTTTGAGAAATAACTAGATTTTGTGCTTGTATCCTCAAGACACAGAAACTGCCCTTCCTTCTCCCCCTTTCCCTCTTTTCTTCCATCCCTCCCCTCCTTTTACCTTTATTACCCAGCATCCTTTTCCCCTACCTCCATTTCTCCTTTCCTCTGATACACTACTTAAGCTTTTATCATCCCATCTGCACCCAAAACTAAATGTAAAATCTTGTAACTTCAAACACACACACACCACACACACACACACACACACACACACACACATGCAGAGAGAGCCAGCCAGCCAGCCAGACAGACAGACAGACAGACAGACAGACAGAGAGAGACAGAGTCAGGAAAAGGTGGGGAGGAAGATAGGTAGATCGATACATGATTGATGATAGATAGATAGATAGGCAGACAGACAGACAGACAGAGAGTCAGGCAGATTGTCCATATACATCTTACTGCAAGTAGCTGGCTCAGAATGGTGCCAGCTAGACAAGTTTAAAATCATCATGGAAGACTGGAAATGCTCAAGCAAGAGTTGAAGCCACAGCCCCCAGGTAGAATCCCTTTTTATAGGGAAAGCATATGATGGCTTGGATCAGGTTTACCCAAATTATTGAGAGTAACACCTTTACATACAACCAACTGAGTGCACGTTAATCATATTTACAAAGTACCTATGTATCCACACCAAGACTAGTGTTTAATTCAATAACCATTCTGTGGACAATCTAGGTTAAACCAGAAAACTGATCACCGTGTGCCATTAAACCACATTTTTTTAACCTATAGGTGTGTTTATTCTTTTGAAGATCTAGACATAAATTCTTCTTTACCATAAAAATTTCCCAGGACTTTTAGATCATTTCTCCAATCAAAATAACAGTAGATACACATTTTATAAAGGAAGATATTTTATTTTCCTGATATAGTGTAACATTCAATTCTATGAAAGGAGAACATACTGAATTCTTCCAGGCCATTCATTGCAGTGAAGTACACAGAAAATTGCAGGAAGGATTTTTATTGTTCTATAATACCCAGCAGGCAGTACAATTATCGAATATCTTAAATGATTAATAGGAAAAACTCTATTTCCTTCACTTTTGTACCTCATATTTTATATTCTAGAGAAATATGTTTTTAATATTCATTTAATATTGATTAAATACCCAAGCCTTCCACATTAAAACTAAATTGAAAGTACGCGTTTTGCAAGTGAATATTAAGCAATCTGTCAGTGAGAAAAACCCAAGTTAAAGAATCAATGCAGAAAGTTTTTAAAATAAATCAAATGCAAAATGAATGCGCTACTCCCCACTTTATTTATCAAGAAGAAATATTCTTGTGCTTTGTTTGCTTCACATAAAAGTGTAATCTTAACTGGTGCCTATTTGCCATCCTTCTCTTAACCAACATTTGGAGTCTGACTTCCCAGTCTCCTCTCAGATCCAGCCACAGGGTCATGAATGCAGGTCTCCTGATACCTCTTGCTGACTCTTCCCCTGAGAGGTGCTAAGAATCACTTTTGGTGGCTCACCATAGAGATGCCCAAGTCAGATTCTATATTGATCATGGAATGTAAAGTGTCCCCTAGACTTGATGCTATTTATTATTGTCATGTTGACTGGAAACTGATGCTCTCCCTAGAAATGGCACTAGTCTTCCAGTCACATGAACTCACTTTACTTGACAGTTGAAGCTTTTGTTAAGTAATGTTCTAGCTTTCTGCCTCACGAACCCTGTGTAAACTAGTTGATCATCTAGAGCACACTGGTTTTATCGGATTCTTGCTTTCGTGAGGCTCCTTCTCACTCAGACACAACATGTAAGGTTTGAACAATTCCATATACATTATAGTCATGCCTCCATTTAAGGTGATTTTGCATTCTAGCACCATTCTGAGCCCTGCTTTCCACCTTAAAATCATTTTAAAACTCTTAAGTTATAAATAATTTTGTTAGCTACTTAGAAGAAAACAAAATTGTTTGTCTAGCTCTAATCTGACCAAGCTTTCTTTCACATTTTGAGCATGGGATAAATTCATAAGAGTAAACTTGATAGTATGACTATAAAATCTGATGTGAAGATCTATGACTTCAAAGTGGCTATTTTAAGTATTTCTGTATTCATGATCTTCAGATGATAATGAACAAAGGTTAATATTTTAAAGCAATGAAAAGATGTTATAGAACTCTGTTTTTTACATTTCTTTTCTTCCTTCTTTTGCTTTTTTGTTTGTGTATCGGTGTCTGTATGGCTGTTCAATAGGTATGCATTGTCTTTGTGGGCCTGAAATGGTCAGATATCCCGGGACTGTTGTTTTGAGCTGTGCTTGGATGTTTGGGCTTGGACCCAGGTCCTTCCAGTCAGTGCCTTTAACCATTCAACCATCAATCTAACACCAAATATCGCATTCTTTAAAACAATATGTTTCAGATGATGAGTTCTATTGTCATAGTAAAGCTTTCCAGAACTCCAAGCAAGAAGAATCCTTGACTGAGCTGTCATTCTGAGATGAAATATATTAAGATGTAGATACTAAGAACCCATCCTGAGCTTTCAATTAACTATTGTATGGTCATTCTCAAGGTATAACAGACACTTCTAATATGTATTATTTGACCTTATTAATTCATTTTACTTCATAGACTGTATTGATTAGTTAGACCCATATCTGACTGTGGGAGTCTAGTCATTTAAAGATTTGGTGGAATGTACTGATGAAATACAGACCTCACTTATCTGCCTTCCATATGAATCATGGCCACACTGCCAGGTGTAAGAAAAAAACCTCATGTTTCTGTTTTTAAATCTGTGTTCAAGTGATGGTATACTTGCATTGTCCAGAAGTGATCTTAGTTCAGTTTGTGAGACTTCTCTTTTATTTAAATAGTTCTCATTTCAGAATACTAAAATTATGAGTGCAAAGATGACTAAGACACATAAAGGAAAGATTAAGTGGGAAAGCAAATGCTGTTGTCAATGGAAAGGTGTTTCCCTTTGGACAGCCCCAATTAAGAAGTAGGAGACTATGCTCTTGAAAATAAAATTGTGAAGTTCTAAGCCCTCAGAGTCAGTTGCATGCCAAAGCTTATCTGAAGTGACAGAAAAAAATGAATGGATGCTGTTTATACAATTTGACAAAAATATTCTGATACACTGCTGTATACATTTCTATGATTATTAGGCATCTCCCCAGACATGTTCTTCTGCCAGAGTCCTACACTACCTTTGTAAATGAAGAACTTTTGAAGTACACTTAATAGAGAATTTTATATGAAGGATTACGGATCTACATCCTCCTCTTTCAATTATGCTAAACTTCAGAGCATATAAAATACTTCTTGTAAATATAACTACCAACATCCCCACACATCTTTACTTACTTAGGCTACACTTGAAGAAAGAAATGATATTACTCATTGTTTGGTAATACTTAATGAACAAACAACAACAGTAAAATTAACTTCGAAATCTTGGCTATTTTTAAATTTTTACAATGGGTTGTTTATTCTTTTGATAACCAGTTGTTGTTTTTTTTAAAATTCTTTACATATTTTATATTTTAGCTCTCTATTGGATATGTACTTGGTAAAACTATTCTTCCAAGCTTTTATCATTTTGAATTATGGTTGTCCTTTATCACACAGAAGCTTTTTAGTTTCATGAGATCCTATTTATATTCTTTTTTTCTGATTATAATATATCTTTTTTATTAGATATTTTCTTTATTTACATTTCAAATGTTATCCCTTTCCTTGTCTCCAAAAACCTGCTATGCCCTCCCCCACCCTCCCCATGCTCACCAACCTACCCACTGCCACTTCCTGGCCCTGGCATTCCCCTACACTGGGGCATATAGTCTTCACAGGACCAAGGGCCTCTCTTCCCATTGACGACCAACAAGGTCATTCTCTGCTATACATGTGGTTGGAGCCATGGGTCCTTCCATGTGTACTCTTTGGTTGATGGTTTAGTCCCTGGAGTGCTTGTGCTGTGGGTGCTTTGTTCAAAAAGGCTTTTTTTCTGTACATTCAAGATAATTCTATACCTTTTCTTTTATCAGTTTCAGTGTATCTGGCCTTCTGTTAAGGTCTTTGGTGCATATCTCCAAGATTTTTTTAAACTATTCTGGAAAGTCTTCTTTCCCTGATTTTTTCCTCAGTCTGTCATTTGCATATAGGAAGGGCACTCACTTTTGTGTTTTAATTTTATATCTTGCTACTTTGCTAAAAGTGTTTATCACTTAAGTATACTATCATATCATCTTCAAACAGTAATATTTGACTTCTACCTTTCCAATTTGTATCCCTTTGACCTCTTTTAGTTGTCTAATTGTTTTAGTTAGGTCTTCTAGTACTATATTGAACAGATAGGGAGAGAGTGGGCAACCTTGTCTAATTCCTGATTTTAGAGGGATTGCCTTAAGTTTATCTCCATTTAGTTTGATGGTGGCTACTGGTTTGCTGTACATTACTTTTACTATGTCTAGATATGGGCCTTGAATTCTTGATCTTTCCAAGACTTTTAACATGAAAGGGGAATTTTGTCAAATGCTTTTGCAGCATTTATGATAGTATATTTAAGGGACCCCAAAAATTCCACAGAGAACTTCTACAGCTTATAAACAACTTCAGGAAAGTGGCTACAAATCAGTAGCCTCCCTCTACTCAAAGGATAAACTGGCTGAGGAAGAAATTAGGGAAACAACACCTTTCACAACAGTCACAAATAATATAAAATATCTTGGTGTGACTCTAACTAAGCAAGTGAAAGATCTGTATGGCAAGAACTTCAAGTCTCTGAAGAAGGAAATCAAAGAAGATCTCAGAAGATGGAAAGATCTCCAATGCTCATGAATTGCCAGGATTAATATAGTAAATATGGCCATCTTGCCGAAAGCAATCTACAGATTCAATGCAATTCCCATCAAATTTCCAACTCAATTCTTCATAGAGTTAGAAAGAGCAATTCTCAAATTCGTCTGGAGTAACAAAAACCCAAGAAAGCAAAAACTATTCTCAAAAATAAAAGAACTTCTGGGGGAATCACCCCTGATCTCAAGTTGTACTACAAAGCAATAGTGATAGAAACTGCATGGTATTGGTGTAGAGACAGACAGGTAGATCAATGCAATAGAATTGAAGACCCAGAAAAGGACCCAAACACCTACTGGTCACTTGAACTTTGACAAATAATCTAAAACTATCCAGTGGAAAAAAGAGTATTTTCAACAAATGATGCTGGTTCAACTGGTGGTCAGCATGTAGAAGAATGTGAGTCAATCCATTCTTATGTCCTTGTACAAAGTTCAAGTCCAAGTGGATCAAGGACCTCAACATTAAACCAGATACACTGAAACTACTGGATGAGAAACTGGGGAAGATGCCTGAACACATGGGCACAGGGGAAAATTTCCTGAACAGAACACCTATGGCTTATACTCTAGTATCAAGAATCGACAAGTGGGACCTCATAAAATTGCAAAGCTTCTGTAAAGCAAAGGACACTGTCAATAGGACAAAACAACAACCAACAGATTGGGAAAAGATCTTTACCAATTCTACATCCCATAGATGGCTAATATCCAGTATATACAAAAAACTCAAGAAGTTAGACTCAAGAGAACTAAAAAACCCTATTAAAATGGGGTACAGAGCTAAACAAATTCTCAACTGAGGAATATTGAATGGCTGAGAAGCACCTAAAGAAATGTTCCACATTCTCAGTCATCAGGGAAATGCAAATCAAAACAATCCTAAGATTCCACCTCACATCAGTCAATGTACAATGGAACATTGTTTAGCTATTAAAAGTGCAATTATGACATTCACAGGTATATAGATGGAACAAGAAAACATAAAGATCCTAAGTAATGTATTCTAGAGCCCAAAGACAACTATGGTATGTATTTGCTTATGTGTAGATATTAGCTGATCTTGGATAACCAGGCCATAGTCTATATAATCACCAAAGTTAGGTATAGAGTAAGGGACTAGAGAGATGAATGGAACTCTCTATGAAGGGGTAGGGGGAATAGAATAGATAGATCATTATGGATGAAAGGTGTGTTGGGGAACATAAAACAGAAGGATCAAATGGGGAGTGTGAGTGAATCAAGAGCACTGGAGGGAATCCATGGAGTGACAACTAAGGCTAAGGCCATTGGAAGGGTTGCGTGGAAACCTAAAGCAGTACAATTTTCCTAAAAACAATATATTCTGTGAAAATCATCTATTGATGAAAATAGAAAGGAAAGAAAAATAAAATATTTTTAAAAGGAAAAAAATCCTCCTAAAGTTATTTTAAAATAAGTCTCCCCATATGTTTGTGGTTGGGGCTATCAATGTTTTTTAAGGCAGTAGTTTTCCATCCATGATGTGTTTTTTTGTTCTTGTACATACAATATAGAAAAACCCATTGGGGAGGATGCATGGGTTATAGGACACAAGTAGATAGTCATCATTTCCAAGGAAGATTTAAGGGTTAGACTAAGTAGCAAAAATGCAAAATGAAACACTGCCCTTCACTTTTGTATCTGGCACATAGCCAGGCCCCTCCTTCATTGTTAGCTGGGCCTTGAGTTAAATCAGTTCCTTATGTGCATGGTATGTTCAGCCCCTCTGCTCATCCTGCCCAGACACAGAATGAATAATAAACAGTGCACTAATTCTGCCCAGGATAATACACCAGTATTCACAGACAACAACGAAACCCCTCACCTTGCATAGACGTTTCATTTAAAGGAATAGGAAGGGGTTGTGTTCTTTTTCTTATTTTGGCTTCCCTATTCTACAATCTGCAAATGTGGGTTCTAGTTCTTAGTGAGATTTTGCTTAGTCACATGGCAAACTAGTTACAGGCCTGGTGCAAACACTGAGTTGTATGTTTGGATTCAGTCATAGGACGATGAAAACAAGTAAAGAAAATTAACAGGAAAGCAAGCAAATACATCAAAGAGATTCCTAAATCTGAATCTCTTAAAACAAAAAACTTGTGTGTGTGTGTGTGTGTGTGTGTGTGTGTATGTGTGTGTGTGTAGGTGCTGAAATTAACATTTCTAATTGAACATTCTTTCTGAGATGAAAATGTCTTTTCAGAAAAAAAGTTTAACAAACTTGGGTAACATTTAAAAAAAGACTATAATCTTAAACTCCAACCCTAAATTCACTGAATGATTTCTGTGTTGTTCTTTTTGAATATTAACCCTATATAAGTTATTTAACAAAATATTCCTACTTAGAAGTCATCGGAGAAATTTTCTATATTTCTCTGCCATTTTGGGTATAAAATATACACACAGATCAAATATATTTAGAGTATGTATATACTGGAAATAAGATATGTAATGTAGTTCTTATTTGTGTCTATTATTTTTATCTGCCTCTTTCTCTGTTTTTGTCTCTCTCTGGATTTGATTGTATGTTATTGTGTATGTGTGTATGCATGTGTGTGTGAGTTTGAATGTGTTTGTGTATGTATGTGTGAATGTGTATGTGTGTGAATGTGTGTATGTATGTGTGTGTGTGTGTGTGTGTGTGTGTATGAATGTGTGTGTTCTGACTTTTCTGGCCCTTGCAAAATATTGGACGTGAGCATCTGTAACTTTCACCGAGTTCTTAAAGAACTGCATAGTTAAAAACAGAAATTTAAGTTGTAGATAGGATATTCTCAGAGGTGATTTTTCAAACCAGTTTTTATGAAGCTTTAGTTCTTAATGGTTTGGAGAGGTCCACTGACATTTGATTTCAGTTCAATATTTTAACAGTAATAGCTATTAAAACATATTCAAATATTCTGCCTTAGTAAATCTTAATACATTCTAGACCACCAGCACATTGACTCTTGCTGCCAGGCTAATTTATTTCTGTGCACACTTTAACATAAAATCGTTCTTACCATCTCTGAAACTATATTTGAATTTAAGAGCATGTGCCAATAATTAAAATGGTTTTAAGCTCAGGGCTGGTTCTGGGTTTTGTTGTTTTATACCTCATATCCATGCATGTTTTCACACACACAATGTAATACCATCCTATTTGTCTGCACTATACTATTTCATGGATTTGATTCTTTTGTGTGTGTGTTGCTATTCTTAAAAAGAACAACTTACTATAGGAATTGCACTTATGGTCATGCTAACATTAACTGACAAGTGCTTGGGTTTGGCTTTGGAAAAATTGCTTCCTCTCTTACTAGTTTGTTACTTTGGTAACAAACATGACTCTAAATGTCTTCATTCGAAAACCGAACCTCATAATAACCACCTCTCACAATCCTAGAGTAACATTAGGACACTAAGTTCACACCGGCATGCTAACATTATACTGTCTTTAGTAATGATGTTTTCATTATAAAAAAGATTTGAAAGTACTAAAACATGCTGAAATATTTTATAAACAAATTTATTTAAAATTTATAAAATTTTGTTGGTCAATATTATGACTTTAAAAAGATTCATCCTAGTTGTAAAGTGTCTGTGTATGTGTGTTTATGTGTGTGTTTGTGTGTGTGTGTGTGTGTGCATGAGTTTGAACACAAGAGTGCACATCCCTCAGAGGCCAGAAGAAAGCAATAAACCCTGTAGATGGAGTTGCAAGTAGCTGTGAGATGCCTGATGTGGGTACAGAGTTTCAAACTTGCACCTCAGGCTGGGTCAGCAAGTAGTCTTAACGGCTGAGCCTTTTCTCCAGCCCCATAATATGTCTTATTTATTTGTTTAATTTAGAATTAAATTGCTTCAGGTTCTCAAAACTTTTAGACAATTGGATATGGAATGGTTAAGCGATGAGTTACACTATAAATAATTGATGACCAATTATAATTCACATTTTCTCAACAACTTTAAATTGAGTCTTTCAGTTTTCAGATGGCATTAAGCTTTTCTGAATAGTGAAATGCCAAGCATGGGTGGGGCTGAGGAAGTGGAAGCCTACTGATATTGTCAGTGGGTGAAAAGGACTTGGATTTTCTCCAGCTTAGATGGTAACTGACTGAAATGGAAAAAAAAATAAGAGTGCAGTTTGAGAGATCTGTGAAATGCTGCTCCCAACAACTCCTCCCCAAGGAGTCACAACTGTAACCTGTAACTTTGCTGGGAGGTTTCCTCAAGGGAGTATGTTCCCAGCAGAGGTCATAATCATTGCTTTGACTTATGTCTTAAGTCCTGCCAAAGACACAAATGCTGAAGAGTTAGAAGTCAGTCTGCTGTTATTCTGGGAGCCAGTATCAACTAAGGAGCTGCTCTGTTTTGGATGAAGTTGCCTCACTCAGGGCAAGCCTTTGATAAGGATAGTAGGACCCTTTCTTTGCTGCTCTTTTTACCCAGAGATAAGATGGGCGAACCTCTTCTTGCAAGCCTATCACACTGTACTGTACTGCCTACCACACTGTACTGTACTGCCTACCACACTGTACTGTACTGCCTACCACACTGTACTGTACTGCCTACCACACTGTACTGTACTGCCTACCACACTGTACTGTATTGTCTACCACACTGTACTGTATTGCTTATCACACTGTACTGTACTGCCTAGCCCACTGTACTGTACTGTCTACCACACTGTACTGTACTGCCTACCACACTGCACTGTACTGCCATAAGCTCATGGACAGATTCCATGACAGGACAGTGGCAATCAAAACAAGAAAATATTTTATAGATGATTCTACAGATGTTTATATAATTTTCAATACTCTTAATAAATAATTTCTATAAATCCTTCTGTACTTTGAAGTAGCATACTTATCTTAGATTCTTACCTATCACACAAGTTAATTACTGAATATTGTAACTTCTCTTTTCAACATTTTTATTATTCTTATTTTTATTATTAAATTTGACTGTGTCTTATATATATGCATATGTACATATAAATGTATATATATGTGTATGTGTATATATATGCATATAGACATGTCTCTATTTATGTGATACTTTCTGCTTACTGTCACACTCAACTTCTTATATCTTCTTCCTTCTTATGTGACCCCATCACAAGCTCCTTTCTCACATTCATGCCTTTTGTTTTGTTCTGTTTTGTTTTGTAAACCACCGAGTTTTAACTGTGGCTGCCTTTGTAACCATGAGCTTGGAGCTACCTATTTGAAAGTGATGTGTTCATCTGTGGGATTATCTTCTTCAGGATTCATCAGTAATCTATGCTTTCTCTAGTAAAAGCAGGATGGTATGGGTCTCTCCTTTATCATCACTCTGTGACACTGTGGAGAGAACCAGTCTTGTGCAAGTCAATTATAAATAACCTCTGTTATTGTGAGATTGTGACTCCACTCCAAAGATCAGATTCATAGCCCTTCTCACCATCCTCTCTGTGGTTCACTGAGTCTCAGAAGCAATGGTTTGAATGTTCTGCTTAGGGCTGAGCACCGGAACGTTTCTTATCCTCAGCACTTCAAGCAGCCATGTGCCTGTGCATTCAATGCTATCCATTCACTGCTGTCCATTGCAAAGACAAGCATCTGGATTAAGGATGAGAGTACTGTTTTCTACAGGTATAACCATACATATTTAGAATATAACCTCGTGCTGTATTAATTTAGCTAAACAGGTAATAGTAAGTTAGCTGCTAGGATATAAGACCTCTTTAGCCATAGGTTTTTAGTCTCATTTATATACTTGGCTTTCATGCCTTCTTGTGGAGTGGGCCTCAAAACCAATTACAAAGTACTTGGTTACCTCCAGAACAGTGATGCCATGATTGCACTAGTGGATTCATCTTGGCTAGCAGGTATTGTAGTTCTCAGTTGAGTACCACCACTGATGCCTTACTTTCCTGTCAGTCTGTAGCATATAGTTTTGGCAACGCTGCTTTGAGTTCACATCGAGTCATAGATGTGCACTTGCCCAGAAACTATCTAAGATCTGCAGATAAAAGACACAGACACATTAGCCCATTTTTAAGATGCTTTACTGGTTTAATGGCTGGGTTCTTCTAAGCTTCCTGTAGATAATGAACCCTTAGCTTTACTCCTTGCTCAACATCTCTAAAGCTTTCCTGGTTACCTTCTGCAAAGCCCATTGGTCTTGCTGCCCAAGACACTTTTGGGCTGCCCTTCTGTGCCTATATTTTGGAAAATCTCCTCTGAAGTTCCAAGTCTGTTTCATCTGTCTCTCTCCCTCAACTATATTGATTCTCCTCTTCCTCTCCCCTATCCTTCAGGAACCTGAAAGTCCCTCCTATTTCTGCCTAAATATTGACCACTGGCAGGCATCTTTATTGATGATCAAGAACCATCTGGGGACAGGGACCTTCAGCATCAGTACTCACAGAAATCCAAAAGAACCATGTTGATCCTCTACATCAGTCCATATTGCAGCTTCCACCAGCAAGAAAGCTGGCTCAGTTCCAGCTTCAAAATGACTAAATGAAATTTTAAAAATGTTCAACATCATTCACAGTAAGAGATATGTCAACCTACTTTGAGACTCTACCTTGACCCCATGAAATTTCTGTAACAATAAAAAAAAAAAATCAAACAACACATACTAACAAAAGTGTTGGGGAAAGAGGAAGTTACTCTTTTTTGTTTGGAGCATTATGTGGTGCATCCACTATGGGATCATTGGTGTGGATCCTCAAATGCCTAAAAATAAAACTACCACATGATCCAGCTGTACTTCTGGCTGTTTGCACAAAAGACTTTATTTCCTGATGAAGAGATATTGCTCATTAATGTTCATGGCTGCCCTAGTAACAGCAGCTAGGAAATGGCATCAACTTAGATGGCTGCCCACTGAAGAACGATAGTGAAAATGTGTTACCCGTTTAACTTCGATTATGTAGAGAAATAAAATAAGTAAATTCACAGGTAAATGGACAGACATGGGAAAATTATACCCTATGAGGTAATCCAGGCCAAGAAAGACACATGCTATTTACATCTCTCATGTGAATTCTAGCTCCTACTCTAGGTTTGTGGTTTTCAACAATCTTTTATTTTGGCTTATAATCTGAAGTTAGAAGATTGTTATTGTGTTCCCTTCCAATTTGAAATTTGATGGATAAACTTCTTTACATCTGAGGTTTTTTCCACTTTTGTGTATTGTCAAGGATCAGTCAGAATAACCAATAATAACATTTTTCCATTATGACAGGTGATTTTTATATTTTATCTTTTGCAAATTTCAAGTGATGAGATCCAAACTGAGATGAGAAGGAATTAACCTCGAGGTCCCTCTGATGCAAATCAGAATATTCTACTTAGAGACAGATGGCCCAAGTGTCTTATTTATTTTGATTCTAACAATCTCTGAATATTCTCTCTTATAGCAAATGAATGGAGCCCAGGTGGAGCTAACTGCTCATATTGATTAAAAACATGTGGCTTTTATCTGAAACTGTCATACCATGAGGATAAAAGGTGGCTATTGCCCATCATAAAATACCTCCAGGGATGTTTTATCAAGACGTGGGAATGCCTGGAGTTTTAACCTTTGCACAGATAAAATTTACATACAAATTCTCCAAGGACCTTCTAGAAAGATCTCTCAATTGTCAGAATTATACCAGAGAGGGCTTTGTTCTCCACTGCCCGATGCAACAATTGTAATATAACTGTGTACTTGAGGACAAAGAATGACAGCAGTCATACTCCAAGATTGGCATCAACAAAACTCAGTAAGAATACCAGACATAGTGCTGCCTTAGAAGGGATTGTGCCCCCTTGTTTTCTTTAAGTTAGTCCTATATGTGACTATCATGTCTATTTTCAAAAAATATGCACCCATATTTTCACATTAGGAGCTCAACATATTTCATACACTATGCAAAGCCTTTGAATAACCATCAAACAGTGAGAAATAGGGTTTTGGTGTTGTTTTTTTTTTAAGCTGAAGAAAGAAAAGGGATTCTAAAGGTCAGTACAAAGAGCAGCCCAATCACAGCAGCTGGAACGATCTGTTCCACACTGCGGACTTTCAAAGTGTTGCATCTGATATTTGGATGATGTAGTAATAGTTTGTGACATTTGTTGTCTCTCTGATGTTTACACTTTGTGTTAAGCTTATAAGTACGGAATCTGTCAAAGGAAATTAAAACTAGCTCTGTGTTGGTAAGGGATTTAATTAGTTAGTGTTTGAGGCCAAACCCATGAATATAGAATGCAAGCACATTTAGGGATAGCTCAGTTTATTTAAAATAATAAAAATATTTAGCTATGATCTATCAGAATAGTCTATATAATATATAGTAGGCTTTGTTAATTACTCATTTGGGGATTAAAAATAATCCCAAATAATCCAAGCTTCACATCCATTTTTCAGGAGAAAATTCTCCTTTTGGCGTTGTTTGAAGAAGTTTCATGTGTCCTTTTGATTGGATTCTCTTGTGTTATATATTCACTGCATAAATAATTAAGAAAGCCAGAGAAGGTCAGACACTGATTTCCCAAGTCAGGACTACGATCACTACTATATTGGAAATATTTTATTTCCTTTTATGTTAGGACAAACTATAATTATGAACATTTGAATAAAGATATAATATATATATTATATAGCACAGAGGAAAATAGATGATGTGTAACAGCAAATAAGAGGTAACAGTACTCACATGTCAAGCTTGAAAAGCAAAAATGTGGCTGAAGTACACACACACATATATACACACATACACACACACACACACACACACACAGAGAGAGAGAGAGAGAGAGAGAGAGAGAGAGAGAGAGAGAGAGACCGACTGAGGAAGTATCACACACTAAGCTAGAGTGAAACTTTAGCCCCAGATGTAGATGAACCAGCTGTTGTGTGTGAAGGATTGAGATGGGACAGGAGGAATACGGAGGGAGTTATGGGTGAGAGGTTCATGAGCACAGACTTCCTTCTGCCCTCTCAGCCTCCCTGTGCCTTCCTTTTCCCATCTATACCAGATAGTCCTGTAAGCTGCAGTCCTTGCCTATTCTCCCCAAGACAGCTGGCATGTGGGAATTTGGTCCAAACTGAAAAGAGATATCTGACACAAAGATTTCCTAATTCCTAGATCTATGATCCATATCACCTAAACTCCTATAAAGTATGTGAGTTACTTAGTCATACACTAAATCTATAATGTAAAACACTTTTATGTTCATATACTAGCCCATACTATTTTTGCCAAAAGCTTTTTAAGTCAGTTATTCTAATTTCAGATATTGCAAAGAATTGCCCTAGATATGCTGAAAGTGACATGCCTAGGAAATAATGGATTTCAATTACAATCAGCATCTATATTATTATATTTTATTTTTTCTGTAGAATTATATTTCTTTTAAAGCTTTATCTATCTTAATTGTATGTGTATTAGAGTTTTCCCTGAATGTATGTGTGCACATTATTTACTTGCCTGTGGAAGTTAGAAGAGAGTCTTGGGTTTCCTGAATCCAGAGTTACAGATTGTTATGAGCTACCATGTGGGTGCTTGCAACTGAATCTGAGTCATCTGCTTAAGATATTAATTTATCTCTCCAGTCCCTCCCTGGATTATCATATATGTATCAGATTTCTATGAAATATGGTTATGGGATAAACTTATTGGTTTTTAAGCAAAAGAACATTTTCACAATCAAATTAAGCACTTATAAAGGTACTTTCTTATAGCATGAAGTTATACCACAGAGCTTAAGAGGAAGGAGATCAATGGTAACTTCTCAAGTAATGATGGAAAAACTTAGTCAAACATGAAGAGGATTGGGATCCCTTTCTCTGGCATTGGCCTCCTACAGAGGTAGAAGGGATTCAGTGGTCTCCTGCACCCCTTCTTTCCCTGCCACATATAGTCTGAGTAGAAGTGGACTGGTCCCATTCACCCACACATCTTGATCTCAGATCTCTTATCTGAGCAGTATCTCGCCTTCTCTGGCCACATCACCACATCTGCACTGCATATGTGGCTCAAGAGAATTCAATCAAAATAATACCTGTAACTTCTTTTGGTGTGGAAACTGGAGGTATGCTTCTTTTCTTGAAAAAAAAAAAAAAAAAGCAAAATTTGGAGTGCTTGCCACTTTTTCATGAGAAAACTCGATCTGGGTCAAAGCCAATAAATGTATTGAAGAAAACTCTGGGAAACAAAGCCCAGGGTGCACTGGACCCAAGTGTCCCATGGAGGGGTAAACTTCATGATCCTTCTGGAATAGTTACTAGTGTTCTTTCTAAGAATTATCATCCCATTGGCCGAAGTCTTTGTCCTACAAACTGCCTTGGCCATAGATGACTCGGTTAATGAGAACACATGTAATTTCTTAGATGAAGGTTTAAATGCTGTGTGTAGCTCTATTTCTACTTGTGCACTATACTGTACCTTGGCCGGGAGTTCTGATCCCTCAGACTGAGTCTCCGGATGGAGATACACATGAAGAGGTCATGTTTCTTCTGACACGTAACAGGAGTGACATAGAACTACTTTGCTTGCTATCCCAGTTGTAGTTTTCATTCTAGAGCACACTGTCATCAAATCTAGCTGATAACAAGCCCTTAAAAGCTCCCCATTTAACAACCCAACAAATGATATCAGTTTTATTTTCTACTCAAAATATATTAACAAAAAAAATCCATCATCAATCCATCATCAATCTTGTTAACTCTTTGTGGTATGAGAAAATACTTTTAATTTTCAAACCTCGTAGAAATACATTACAATATAATCTAATGTTTGCACGGCCAGATACTGATTTAGGGTTAAGTAGTACTGAATGGAACTCTTCATTTTATGACTGTTTCTTTGGACAAGCAGATAAGGCAGAAAACATTGCCAGTTTCTGCAATGTTCCTGATGAATACAAGCAATGTGAATTTAATGCAGAGCATAGAGTTTTATCACTGTGCCATCAAGAACATTTCCCCCATGTAAAATATGTTCTCTCTCATTACCACATGGAATCAAAGCTAAGGCACATAAGGAGATCTCTTTGAAGTTTATTTCAAAGCATTTTAGAAAATTAATTACTGTAATATGCTGAAAAAATATTTAAGTGTTATTATTTCTCTTCCATGCATGGCAACCTGGACACTCTTAGTATCTTTGTTCAGACCACACAGTACGTTTTTCTCAGAACTTCATTGACCTATGTATTCTCAGTGTGATTTGAAACCTCTTTATACATTTTTTTAATGTGAACCTTCTGCCAGCAGTAAACAACAGAATTGCTTTTTTATCATTTGCTACATTTACATTCTGCTTTGAGCCTACCCTTAAGGTCAGCAAGATAGAATCAAGTTATTTTAAGCACTTCCAAGGAGCCACTGTCTCTTCTACAAGTATTCTGGCAAATCCTCATCATCATCTACTGAATTGCCCTCACTGAGGCAGACAAGACCTAGAAAAACAAAAATATACATTCCCACACAAAGAATGAAACATCTCATCATAATAATAGAAGCCCTACTAGTACAATCACCACAATGCCTGTTATCATAGCCTAACATTTTACATTTTGAATGATAGCATAGTTATATGACCTAATTGGTCTACTAGATTGTGTGACTAGTGGAGAGTGGAGAGTTAATACTTTTTAAAAAGTTAATTTAATAGAATCCAATGAATTCCTGCCACTTAGGCAGAAACTTCTCAAATGTCAGCGTTATTAAAATAAATCTGTACCCCTTTACAGAAAGCACCGAGGTTACCTTTTAAACTCTGTAATTTCTTCTAAGTCACAACAATATAAATCTAGAGCTACAGACCATTCTGCCTCAATCCCATCCCAATATTAATACTTTTCCTAAGTATACTATATTATATTTCAAAATATCACCTACATGATTGCATCTAATTGTTAATTTGCTTAGTCACTTTATACTTTTTTTTTCTACGTCAGGGGCATCAGCTATCCAACTTTGCTCTGTAGAAAAAATACCTCCTTTTCAAACTATAACAAACACCATGGTTGGCTTTTAAACATGCTCTGGTTTCAAACTAAACATTTCAAGCTACCAAAATGCTTATAAAAAAAACAGTAAAAATTTTGTTGACTTTCTCAAAGAACCAGCTCCTGGTTTGGTTAATTCTTTGTATAGTTCTTTTTGTTT
>NW_022196910.1:24931219-24950233 GCF_008632895.1 Mastomys coucha | reverse complement strand
CTTTGTTTTTTGGAGGGGAAACTGGGAATGGAGAAATTTACATGTAAATAAAGAAAATAAAAAAAAACAATAAAAATAATGTTATATTTTCAAAATTAACACAATTCTTTTTTTAGCATTAGTTAGCATTTTATTCCTTTTTCCCCCTTAGATATTTATTTACATTTCAAACATTATCCCCTTTCCTGTTTTCCCCTCCAAAACTCCCTATCCCCTATCCCTCCCCCGCTCATCCACCCACCCACTCCCACTTCCTGGACAGGGCATTCCCCTACACTTGGGCATAAAAGCCTTCACAGGACCAAAGTCCTCTCCTCCCTTGACTAACAAGGCCATCCTCTGCTACATATGCAGCTGGAAACATGAGTCCCACCATGTGGTTTACTCTCTGGGAGCTCTAGTCGTACTGGTTAGTTCATATTATTGTTTCTCCTATGGGGCTGCAAACCCCTTCAGCTCCTTGGGTCTTTTCTCTAGCTCCTCCATTGGGGACCCTGTGCTCAATCAAATGATTTGCTGTGAGCATCCACCTCTGTATTTTTCAGTCACTGGTGGAGCCTCAGGCTTCTGTCATCAAGCACTTGTTGGCATCCTCAATAACATCTAGGTTTGGTGACTGTATATGGGATGGATTCCCAGGTAGGGAAGTCTGTGGTTGGTCATTCTTTCAGTCTCTGCTCCACACTTTGTCTCTGTAACTCCTTCCATGGGTATTTTGTTCCCCTTCTTAAAAAAGACCAAAGTATCTACACTTTGATCTTCCTTTTTCTTGAGTTTGATATTGTTTGTGAATAGTATCTTGGGTATTCCGAACTTCTGGTCTAATATCCACTTATCAGTGAGTGCATATCATGTGTGTTCTTTTGAGATTGGGTTATCTCACTCAGGATGATATTTTCTAGTTCCATCCATTTGCCTAAGAATTTCATGAATTCATTGTTTTTAATTGCTGATTAGTACTCCATTGTGTAAATGTATAACATTTTCTGTATCCTCTGTTGAAGGACATCTGAGTTCTTTCCAGTTCTTGGCTATTATAAATGAGGCTGCTATGAACATAGTGGAGCATGTGTCCTTATTACATGTAGGAGCATCTTCTGGGTATACACCCAGGAGTGGTATAGCTGGGTCCTCAGGTAGTACTACGTCCAATTTTCTGAGGGACTGCCAAACTGATTTCTAGAGGGGCTGTACCAGCTTGCAATCCCACCAGCAATGGAGGAGAACTCCTCTTTCTCCACAACTTTACCAGCATCTGCTGTCACCTGAATTTTCATCTTAGCTATTCTGACTGGTGTGAGGTAGAATCTCAGGATTGTTTTGATTTGCATTTCCCTGATGACTAAGGATGTTGAAAATTTCTTTAGGTGCTTCTCAGCTATTTGATATTCCTCAGCTGAGAATTCTTTGTTTAGCTCTGTACCCCATTTTAATAGGGTTATACGGTTCTCTGGAGTCTAACTTCTTGAGTTCTTTGTGTATATTGGATATTAGCACTCTACCAGATATAGGATTGATAAAAGACTTATCCCAATCTGTTGGTTTCCATTTTGTCCTATTGACAGTACCCTTGGCCTTACAGAAGCTTTGCAATTTTATGAGGTTGTATTTGTCAATACTTGATCTTAGAGCATAACTTATTGGTGTTCTGTTCAGGAAATTTTCCCCTGAGCCCATGTGCTCAAGGTTCTTCCCCACTTTCCTTTCTATTAATTTCAGTGGATCTGGTTTTATGTGGAGGTCCTTGATCCACTTAGACTTGAGCTTTGTACAGGAGATAAGAATGGATCAATTTGTATTCTTCTATATGCTAATCACAATTGAGCCAATACCATTTGTTGAAAAATGCTGGCTTTTTTACACTGGATGGTGGATGGTTTTAGCTTCTTTATCAAAGATCAAGTGACCGTAGGTGTGTGGATTCATTTCTGGGTCTTCAGTTCTATTCCATTGATCTACCTGCCTCTCACTGTACCAATACAATGTGGTTTCTATCACAATTGCTCTGTAGTACAGCTTGAGGTCAAGGATGGTGATTCTACCAGAAGTTCTTTTATTGTTGAGAACAGTTTTCATTATCCTACATATTTTGTTATTCCAGATGAATTTGCAAATTGCTCTTTCTAACTCTGTGAAGAATTGAGTTTGAATTTTGATAGGGATTGCATTGAATCGGTAGATTGCTTTTGACAAGATGGCCATTTTTACTATATTAATTCTGCCAATCCATGGCCATAGGAGATCTTTCCATCTTCTAATATCTTCCTTGATTTCTTTCTTAGGATTCTTGAAGTTCTTGTCATATAGATCTTTCACTTACTTAGTGAGAGTCACACCAAGGTATTTTATATTATTTGTGAGTATTGTGAAGGTTGTTGTTTCCCTAATTTCTTTCTCAACCTGTTTATCCTTTGTGTAGAGGAAGACCACTGATTTGTTTGAGTTAATTTTATATCCAGCTACTTTGCTGAAGTTGTTTATCAGGTTTAGGAGTTCTCTGTAGGATTTTTGGGTTCACTTAAGTATATTATCATATCATCTGCAAATAGTGATATTTTAACTTCTTCCTTTCCAATTTGTATCCCTTTACTCTACTTTTGTTGTCTAATTGCTCTGGCTAGGAAAATGGTGTTAAATATTGTCAAATGCTTTCTCAGCATCTAATGAAATGATCATGTGTTTTTTTTTTCTTTGAGTTTGTTTAGATAGTGAATTAAGTTGATGGATTTCCGTATATTGAGCCATCCCTCCATCCCTGGGATGAAGCCTACTTGATCATGATGTATTATCATTTTGATGTGTTATTGGAGTCAGTTTGCAAGAATTTTATTGAGTATTTTTGCATCAATATTCATAAGGAAAATGGTCTGAAGTTCTCTTTCTTTGTTGGATCTTTGTGGAGTTTAGGTATCAAACTGTGGTTTCATAGAATGAATTGGGTAGAGTCCCTTCTGTTTTTATTTTGTGAAATCGTTTTAGGAGTAATGGTATTAGGTTTTATAGAACTTTGCACTAACCTATCTGGTACTGGGCTTTTTTTGTTTGGGAGACTACTAATAACTGTTTTTATTTCTTTGGTGGATATGGGGCTGTTTAGATCATTTATCTGATCCTGATTTAACTTTGGTACCTGATATCTGTCTAGAAAATTGTCCATTTCATCCAGGTTTTCCAATTTTGTTGAGTATAGGCTTTTGTAGTAGGATCTGGTTATTTTTTGGATTTTCTTGGTGTCTGTTGTTATGTCTCCCTTTTCATTTCTGATCTTGTTAATTAGGATACTGTCTCTGGGCCCTCTAGTTAATCTGACTAAGGGTTTATCTATTTGGTTGATTTTCTCAAAGAATCAGCTCCTGGCTTGGTTGATTCTTTGTATAATTATTTTTGTTTCTAGTTGGTTGATTTCAGCCCTGAGTTTGATTATTTCCTGCCATTTACTCCTCTTGGATGTATTTGCTTCATTTCATTCTAGAGCTTTCAGATGTGCTGTCATCCTGCTAGTGTATGATCTCTCCAGTTTCTTTCTGAAGGCAGTCAGAGCTATGAGTTTTCCTCTTAGGACTGCTTTCATTGTGTCCCACAAGTTTGGGTATGTTGTGGCTTCATTTTCTTGAAACTCTTAAAAGTCTTTTATTTCTTTCTTTTTTTCTTCCTTGACCAAGTTGTCGTTGAGTAGAGTGTTGTTCAGCTTCCACATGTATGTGGGCTTTATATTGTTTATGCTGTTATTGAAGACCAGCCTTAGTCTGTGGTGATCTGATAGAATGCATGGGAGTATTTCAATCTTCTTGTATCAGCTGAGGTCTGTTTGGTGGCCAATTATATGGTAAATTTTGGAGAAGGTACCTAGGTGAATGTATATTTTTTTGTTTTAGGATAAAATGTTCTATAGATATCTGTTAAATCTATTTGGTTCAGAACTTCTGTAGTTTCACTGTGTCTCTGTTATTTTCTGTTTCCATGATCTGTCCATTTATGAGAGTAGGGTGTTGAAGTCTCCCACTATTATTGTGTGTGGTGCAATGTGTGCTTTGAACTTTAGTAAAGTTTCTTTTATGAATGTAGATGCCCTTGTATTTGGAGCATAGATGTTCAGAATTGAGAGTTCATCTTGGTAGATTTTATCTTTGATGAGCATGAAGTGTCCCTCCTTATCTTTTTTGATAACTTTAGGTTGATAGTTGATTTTATTTGATATTAGAATGGCTACTCCAGCTTGCTTCTTGGGACCATTTGCTTTGAAAATTGTTTTCTATCATTTTACTCTGAGGTAGTGTCTGTCTTTGTCACTGAGGTATGCACCTTTGTCACCTGTATGCAACAAAATTTTGGGACCTGATTATGTAACCAGTCTGTTAGTCTATTTGAAATCACTCCTGGGTAGAACAGCTCTCCTGGGGGAACCTGTGTACAGCCGCTGTCCACAATTCATTTTCTAATATTAAAATTCACTCCAATCTAACCAAGAAAGAACATATAACTCTGAACTAAACAATATTTCCCTTTTAATTTCCAGGTATGAATGGATTTTTAATAAATTCATATTTATAAAATATTATTAGATATTTCAAGTAAATAGTGACCATAATCTTCCCAGTAAATGATACCTGCATTTCTTATTTTATTATAGGAAATTGTCACCTAAGTATAATATATCTAATGTATTAATTGGCAGAATGATTGATCTAACACAAGCTCTTGAATATAATATTTTAAAATTTTGCTTATCTATCTCAAAACATTTATATCATTTTAATTTAAAATTTTAATAAGCTAAAGTGTTAAAATTGCATAAGAATGTATAACTTTAACATACCAAAACAGGGAAAAGTTAAAATTCTACTTACTTAATTCAAGGAAAATAGAACTATTTTCAATCTTTATAACTTCCTGAAGGGAAACCTTTACAAGTTTCTCAATCTCATTAATTCTTGGAAATATCCCATGTAAAAATATCATATCTTGCTTTAGTTTTCCCATTTTGCTCATTTTGTATCAGACTATGTAAATTCTACCAGCATCATTATCTAAACCCAGAGGTGTACTAAAGTACTAGAGTCAGAGAAACTGCACATCTATATATAAAACAGAAGTCAAAATTTTCAGAAGGCTCCACCTAAGAGGCCCCAGTGTAGCATATAGCACAGCAGAATAACTCGTTGCTCTTTTCTGATATGGACATCTGTTAAACTAAAGTGGAGGCCGTAACAGATAAAAAATTATATGTTGCTACATTATTATTTTACAATTTTCATGATTTTTCTAAAAAGTCAATTACTATCTTTTTGTTCTTTCAAACATACTCCTGTTTCATATTATGACAATGACTCCAGCTAACTATAAACTCATGTCTTGTAAATGTCACTTTGGAAAGATCTAGATATTACATAATTCCTTCTTTGCTCCAACTAGCTCATGCATGATTTAATAACTTTTAAATAAAGAAGCAAGAATGGTATACCAGCTTTTAGGAAAAGTGTCAAGGTGTTCACTACCCCACTGCTTTATCAATAGATGCTTGGAGAATTTATACCTTTATAAACTTAAATTTTGTTTCCATATTTTATGCAGTGTATGGAGCTAGGAAAGCATCAAGAAAGGTCTTTAGGACAAAGACTCAGCAGTTGTTATGGGATAAAATACTGGCCTGTAAGTTGCAAATATATAATAATCTTGTGTTTATAGAAACCATCACTCTCTAGAAGTCCATTTGTATTTGTCAAAATGTAGCAATGGAAAGGGTAAATATAGTTGCAACTGCAGATAGCAGGATCTGAGTTCTATTGAAATATCCATACCTCCAAAGAATGGGAATTTCTAACACGTGCCTTTCAGCACACGATGAAGCTCCATTGTTTATATCTGCAAACAAGTCTCATAACACATTCTCTTGGGGAGTAAAGAATCATGATATGAAATTCAATTTAAAAATAGATTGTGAACACTGAGAAAATAAAAGATAATTTTACCCTTGTGCGATTATGCAGGCACACACAATTTTACTGAGGGCTCTGAGCCTTCAAAGGTCCAGGTAGATATTATTTTCATATGTATACATTTTAAATTAGCTCTCCACGATTCTCCAGGAAAGAGGAATGTGGGAGACGATAACTATGGGATCCTCTATTCATCAAACATTACTTTATGGCAACTATATGCTATGTCCTAGAGATACAAAAAAGACATCAGCACATGGCTTGTGGCTCCTGTATTCCCATAATTTATTTGAAAGAGACATATAGCATGCCAAATGTTATCTTCAAGAGTCTGTAAACATTGCTAAAAGGGATAAGAAAAGTAATGTTCTATTCAAATCTGATTACTAAGGAATTAATTTTTAAATGTTCTTTTTTTCCTCTGCTCTGAATTTAACCAAGGAACTTAGCTATGTTAGGCATGTGTTCTTCCACTGAGATATGCTTCTTAGTAGAACTCTTTTTTTATTTTGAGACTATGTTTAACAAAAACTTGCTATATAGTTCAAAATTCCCTCTAACTCATGATTCCTTTACATCAGCCTCCAAAACAGGTAGGATTGCAAGATGTGATATCTCATTCAGGTAAGAACATAATTTGTATGCTGTTGGCTTGCTGGTTTGCCTATATGCCATAGCCCAGGGATATTAGTGGAGATAACTCCCGGCAGAGGGAACAAGATGTGGTTGTTGTATAAATGGTTTGGTGTGGCTGCAGAGGTACTAAGTGCTCAGAGGCTAAAAGAGGCATCAGCTCTTGCATGTGACAGTGAGAGGATAGGTAATGGAATGACCTCAACATAGTGTCAGCCTCATGCTTCAGATAAGGTTTGATGTGAGCAAAGTTAGTGTTGAAGAATAGCAGATAGATTATAAGATGACCAGAGGCAGACATCCTTTTTTTCCTTCCAATTCTTCTAACACATTTAGCAGCAGATCCAGCTAATGGCCCAATCTACAATAGAGTCTTTGTTTCACTGTGTCTTAATCAGGGTTTCTATTCCTGCACAAACATCACGACTAAGAAGCAAGTTGGGGAGGAAATGGTTTATTTAACTTATACTTTCACACTGCTGTTCATAATTAAAGGAAGTCAGGACTGGAACTCAAGCAGGTCAGGAAGCAGGAGCTGATGGAGAGGCCATGGAGGGATGTTACTTACTGACTTGCTTCCCCTGGCTTGCTCAGCTTGCTTTCTTATAGAAACCAAGACTACCAGCCTAGAGATGGCACCACCCACAGTGGACCCTCCCCTCTTGATCTCTAGTTGAGAAAATGCCCCACAGACAGATCTCATGGATGCATTTCCTCAACTGAAGTTCCTTTCTTTGTGATAACTCCAACTTGTACCAAGTTGACACACAAAACCAGTCAGTATACATTGTTTGTTTCTTTGTTTGTTTCTGTTTGTTTCCTTGTTTTTTGCTTACTTGTTTGATTGTTTGTTTCTTTCCTTCTTTTTTTCTTATTTCTGTATGTCTGTCTTTCTTTTTTATATTCTATTTAGATTCAGCTTTAAGTGGCATACATAACCGCCTCTGTCCATAGAAGTTACAAAGTCTTATTCCTGAAGTTTCCTTCATTAACACTAGCAGACAGCAAATTTCAAAAAACTCAGTGAAGGTATCAGGAGGTCCAGGAGAGTTGTAAATGACTTAATTAACACATTGCACCCTCACTCGGATTCCAAGATCAAAACACTCAGGGAAGATAATTTGTAGATCACTCTTTGGCTCAGTGAGGTGACAAAAGAATGGAATGAGAGGAGAGAATGACACAGGGGGAGACAGTTTAAATTTATAAAATATCATAGGAAATGGGGGTTGAATGCAGTCGGGAAGACACAAATAAGGATGTGTGAGCCTGAGGAGGAGACTTGAACTGGGCTCCCCTGCCATACTCAAGTAGAACAGTGAAGATACTGCAGGGTAAGATGAACAGAGTATGAGAAAGGAATGAAGTTCTTACCCAGAGGTCTGGATCTCCTTTCAAGCTAAGACTTTAGAATCATATCATAACTAACTTAATCTTTGGGAAAGATGCTTATATAGAGACAATGTTTTGTTAGATAGAGATATCATAGGAATAAATATTAAAGGAGGAGTGTTGCTCTCCAGCGTGTAAGTGTACATGCCCTCTGAGCTGAGCCTCACTCCATTCTCAGATCTCCTTCTGAGAATCTCATAAACAAGATTCTAAAGCTGGTTTACAGTTAAACTTCTGTATTGTCATCCTTGTGACCAGGTAGTGAGGATGCCTTTGATCCTTGTGACCTATGACTTGATCTTATCTTATCAACCTATAATTCTGTTCAAGTCACCTCAGCTGCCACAGTCTGTTCTCATTCCTGAAAAGAAAAGTACAGGTTCCTGACTAGATGATTTATTTAGTCAGTGTGACTTCCCAGATGTAGACATGGCTGTTGGAAGACTATGCCTAAGTCTTGTGTGGAACCACTGTTTCTGGAGTGGTTCCCTCCCACCCCCCATAAGACTGTCTGACTGCCTGTCTGTCTGTCTGTCTGTCTCTATGTGTGTCTGTGTCTATCTTTCTCTGTCTCTCTCTGCTTGCATATCTATTATATCCACTCTAGAATTATTTTGCTTTTTTAGATTTAGTTTTATTTGCATTCACTTGTGTACCTGCTTTGCATCCACATATGCATCCTGAAATTTAATCCCAGCTTCATCTGGGGGAGGGATCTGAGAGAAGAGCCCAGTGTCCACTCAGCAGCCTCTAGCTGCCTCTTCTGTAGTCACTCACAGGAGTCCTAGAAATTTTGAAGTTTTATCATATTCATGACTCAGTTGTTTCTTTTTTCTTAGCATAAGAAAATTACTTAATTCTCATGATCTTTATGTTTTGTTTTGTTTTTTTGTTTGTTTGTTTTGTTTTTTGGTTTTTGGGGTTTTTTTTGAGAGCCATGATGAAGAACTAGAGAATTTCTAAGTGTCAAAATTCTTACATCCTTACAATTCTGTTCAAGGAGCTTGTAAGTTATAATCTTTGCTTCTACTCCATCTCTCTACATCCTTCCATGAAGTATCAAATATTTCTTCTCCCTCATGCAAAGAGTGGTGGCACTACTTTATAAACATTATTGCCTCACACTTTATGCATGTATGGAAAATTAAATTCACTTTAAACAATGATTTCATTTTCTTTTGAGTGTATGGGCATATATGTATGTGTTGGTGAACTTGCTTGCAATCCAGAGGACAGTTTATGTAAGTTGGTTTTCGCCTTTCCACCATGTGGTTCCTGAAGATAGAAATTAGGTCCTCAGGCTTGGCAATAAGCACCTTTACATGCTGAGCCATCTCATCATCCCTGAATTAATGGCTAAGTGGAAGGTCATTGTGAGTCACTTGACTTTGTCCTAGATTCCAGAAAGGGTTTATTAAGATCAGAACTTCTTTGACAAGAGGATTGATTTTACTTGTGGTGGGTCCTAGAGTCACGACTAAGTTTATACTGGTGTTGGAAAGCCCATACATAGTTTCTAGGTAAAGACTGACTGTCCCAAAAAGACCAGTATCTTTTATAAATATTTGGAGTATAGAGTCCTATGGCAACAGTGTGACTTTTAATCTAATCTATGGTGAAAGGATATGGGTAGAAGATTGTGTTCATTCATGCGGTCAAGGGTTCCCTCAACAGTGCTTATACAATTGAACAGTAGGAAGGACAACAGGCTTCCTTGAGTTTCCTGATTGGTAATCAAACATAGATGAATGGATTGAGTCTGAGTGGGTCATTAGGAAGTATCCTGAGCACATAGTGCCTTCTCTTTGGGTAATCTTCTCAATTTTATTCTATGTGAATTTTGGTGGCTAAAATTTGCTACAAAACCAAAACAAAACAAGCATTATATAGTAATTATTTCACATATTCATTTTGTATGTCTATTGAACAACTATCAAATATAAGGGGACATTGAGAGTCCCCTAGCTGAGATCAAGTCATCAGAAAAACAGGAGTCCTGAGCATCTCCCAACTTGTGGCTGGTGTCTGACATGAAAGCAGCTTGGTCAGAGGCATCTAATCCATGAAGTCTGTGCAAAAAACCATGTAGTTATCATCACGATTTCATTATAGAGGCTTTGGGCTTAGTGAATAGTCTAGCCAACTAAAATTGTTAAGAATGTAGAGTTGTGGGCTGGAGAGATGGCTCAGTCGTTAAAGACTAGGCTCACAACCAAAAATATAAGAATGTAGAGTTGTATTTGTTCAGAGAAATAAAGTGCCACTGGTTCATCACAGCATGACAGAGTTAAATGAACATGTGACAGAAGCTGGAGCCTCTTTATGGGAGAGAATTAGCACTACTGACTTAGGGCAAGATGAAAAACTAAACAAGAAACATGGCAACCGTCAATTAATTAAGGAGGAGGCTGAGAACAGTATTTGTAAAGAGGAGATCAGGTATGTTGTAATTTTTAAGAAGATGATAGATGTTAAAAAGAAAATAATAAATAGTAGTTTATACCAAGATTCATCAAGATATTATAGTAAGTTCAACTCTGAGAAACATTTAGAGTATAGCTTACCAGGAAACCACTAGGCTTTTGTTGTTGTTGTTGTTTTGTTTGTTTTTTGTTTCTATAAATCTGGAAAAAGGGGGGTTCTAGAGAAATTTCATGACTAATTTCATTGAAATCAATTTCTAAATAAATTGGTGTTTGTTCTATAGATAAGGAATGTTGGTACACCTGGGAGATGCGAGGGGAATGTTTCTCATATCACAGATTATAAATTTTGATAAAAATAAATGACACCAGACTAACCCACATGCCTTTTCATGTAGTCAGTTCTTCTGTAATGCAGACAGAATGCACACTGGGTTTCATGGTGCTGTTTGCTTTGGAGCAAGGAAAATCTATTTGCAACATCACAGGGCTCATTTGCAAGTGTGTTTGAAGAGGTACTTTGTTTTTCTAGACAGAAGTGTTGTACTCTACAGGGTAGGCTTTAATTTACGAAAGAGGGCAATCCATTTGATATGATCACAATCTTGGGAAACTAGAGGCAAGAAAGTAGAGAAAGATGAATCACTCGAAGTTTTATCAGATTCTGCTAAAGTTTCAGAAGTTTGCCACATGTTCAAAATAGCACTTCCTAACAAAAGCACTGAGTGTTCAGGTGAGTCACTTATCTGGGCCCAAAGCTGTCATTCCAGGCTCCTAGTGCTTATCTCCTTGTGAAATGGGAGTGTTTCCTCTAAAAGAAAATGTCCCAGTGACTCGTGATAACTGTAGCTTAGCAGTGTGTGATCTGTCTACCATATTGACAGTCACACTATGACAACCCTCTTGCTCAGACAACACTTAGGTAGCAGCCTTGTACCTCTGTAAAATGCCTATGACAGCCATCTCACTTCAGCCCTCAATGTAGGCACTGTCCCACCATACACCATGAGAGGAATGAATACATTGTAATAAGCTATTTTGAAAAGAAACAACATTCATGTGACTTCCATTACAATTGGTTGTTTAATTATTAGTTGTTAAGATCACACTGTGATAAATTTGTCATTAAACTTTACAATACAATGCAAAAACATCATGTATAGCCACAGTTTCAAAGATCTATTTAGGGTCTTAGAATCGTACTGGGGGTCTTATGAAAGGGAGAGAAAGTTACCCCTAACATTGGTCTGCATTTTCTTGCTTAGTATTTTCTTTCAAAATGTCTGATATAACCACATGTTTGCCCACGGATCATATGTGTGGATGAGTTCATAGTGGTGACTTTTATATATCAGTTTTACCGGGCTAAAGGTTGAAAAACAGCCAGTAAGGAATTTCCACATATAAGAATGTCTTTGGATGAGACAAGAACCTCAACTGATGAGCTGAGTGGAGGAGATGGTCCTCGTGAAAGCTTCATCATCCAATTCACAGTGCCCAGTTAGAAACACAAAAGTGAAGGAAGGGTGAGCTTGTTCTCTCCTCCAGAGAAGAGACAGGCATTTTCTCCTTCCCTTGGACATCAGTGGGTCTACTTGGACATCAGTGGGTCTACTTGGACATCAGTGGTTCTGGTGTTTGGGATAGTTTTGGGACCATGAAATCTGTTCTCATTTCTCTCAAGCCTTTAGATCTCTTGAACTTCATATTTCTTTACAATATTTTATGAATCTTTTGGCTTCTAGAACCATTTGTTGAAATATCTCTTCTTCTTAGCTATATGTCTATCATTATCTATCAATTATCTATCTGTCTATCTATCTATCTATCTATCTATCTATCTATCTATCTAACCATTTCTCTATCACTATCATCTTATTGGTTCTTCCTAAACTCACCTCTTCATCACAGTAGAAACTAAATTTATGTATCAAAGAGATCCCAACAGTCTGACTCAAGGAAAATAATAAAATAGGAGCTTTTACTTATTTATTTTTTTGCATATCAGATTACCAAAGCAGACAACTAAAACTATGGTTGGTTGCTCTTCTACAAAGAGACTGACAGCCTATGTCATTGATAAAGTAATTCAATTTCTTCTCTACTGCCCTCATTTGTTCCAATTTTTTGCATTGTTGAAACTGGGTCACCTCTGTCCTTGTTCCAGGTTTTGGTAGGTAGGAAAGAGAGGGCAGAGAAGATCATGTTCTTTGAGGCTTAGAAATGTTGCCTATCATTTTGCTATCTCAGTTATCAGACAATGTCAATGTGAGCTAATCCACAAAAGGAATCTGGAATCATAAAATAACTAAGGACTTCAGGAATCTTATATGACCACTATGGACATAGTATGGTTGATTTTAATAATACAGAAATGTTGAGAGGAGGGGAACTTAGGAAATAGTAATAATAAACAGATTGGTCAGTTCAAAGTTAATGTCCTTTTAAGGCCAAGGGTCAACAATAGAAGAGTAACTAAATGTTCACTATTAGGATCCTTCAGGTGAATTTTCTGTAAGAATGGCAAACAGAGAAAACTTTACCATTCAATGATTAGGACTGAAACGTGTCTTCCACCTGTTTCTAATGTCTAGGAAGATCATGTGTTGAGTTTCTGTTTACAGCCAGGAGAACTCATCAGAATCACTCCATTTGGATGTCTTCTAAGTGCCAGTACAGGCACCTCGTCCAAAATGGGCTACTGTAACTTTCATTTCCCCAACATCGCTAGTTAGTCATGTTTCTGTATTTACAGAGATGGCTGTTTCTGAAATCAGCTCAGGGAATTATAGCTTCTATCCTTGGGAATCCATGTATCCATGACCATCACAGCAAGCATTTGCCATTTACCTCCAACATTGTCTTTGAAGAAGTAAGCAAGCCAAAGCAGGAAACAGCTTTCAATCATTAGCTTTTTAACAGCTTGACTCACATGAAAACAGAATTGAAATTCCCAGAGTTGTAAAGGAGGGAGGTAGTTGTTCTTCAACTACTTAAATTGGGAAATAAAAAAAAAAAAAAGACCAACTTTCGTTTATAAGATCCTTTGAGGTAAACAGTGTACTTGAGGAGCTGAGGGAGGGACTGAGAAGCTCGAGTCCTTGATGAACTGAATGTGAACTTTTGAACCTCTCTGAGCTCTTGAAGCTGATCTTCTAGCCATGCTAAAGACTCCAAGGCACAGCATGTCTTCAGTGTGTCTGCCTGCTTGTTCCTCTGCTTTCGAATGGCTTTGGTGCCTAGTGTGTATGTGTGTATCTCTTTTTCTTGCCCCAAACCCCCTCTTTTTCAATTCTCCCACATTTCCTCCTTCACTTTTCAAAAAGAAAAAAAAATGGTTCTAGGCCATTCTAAAGCATTCATTTCACACTGGCCTTTGCCTGACCCACTGGCCTTTGAGGAAACTTAACATCCATGGCAGAGAGAGTAAAATGTAAAAGTTCAACCTCTTCTGCCTTGGTGTGTTCCCTGATTAAAACATAAAGCTGGATTTATTTCTTCAGCATTGCCACTGTAGTCTCCATTTGAGAGAAAACTGTATTATGATGATTATCCACAGTAACCAGAAGGCTCCAGTGAATGGCAACATTGTGCAGGGAGCTTATTGAATTGCAAACAGCCTTCTCAAAAATCACTGCCTCCCTCTGATGCAAATCAGAGGCTTCCATAATACTGTTTCCTCAGCAGTGACAAAGACTCCAGGGATTAAGATGTCCTCTAGCTGTAGAGGTCCAAAGCTTTGCTGTCTTCTTGCTTGAAGCAGAACACTTTGATGTACTAACTGTTTTGACACAACACACGTCTAAGGATAGTAAATGCACCTCTATTTCTGGGAAGAATTTATCCTAAATCTCTTTCCCAGGGATCCAAAGCTAGACTGTGTTTCTATTCTTTCTGTCACCCTATTTTATGTGCCTGTATATTCCTGGCAACACTTTCTATAAAAATTCTTATATATGTTTACTGGGAAAAAAAAAAACTAATTCTGGTCACAGTAAGAAGAAACTAACAAACCAGCACATCTTCCTCACTGGCTTTCACAGATTAACATGACCTCATAGTATTGATTGTACAGATGTGGTGCAAGATTGTTTTTACAGACAGAATACTGAACCACTGGTCACTGAACCAGTGACCCAAGCCACTTTGAATAAGGAGCAGATTTGAGTCTGATATGTTCTATGCATGCTGTACATGAAGAAAAATGCATACTTGTTTACATGTGTGTGCTCAGTCGCTGGCTTCTGAGTCAGAGCTCTGATGTATGGCATCTACTAAAGACTGGGATGTACTACCCACTGTGGAGTCCACACAAAGTCAAGTCCATTTCCTCCAAGATTCCCTTAACCTTTCTTTTCTCTTCTTTCTTCTCCAGTGTTTACCCCTGCTCTGTTTCCTCCTTCCTTTTCTCCCCCTCAATATTTCCTCTTTATTCATATTTTCCCCTATCTTATTAGACTAAAGACCTCTTTGGAATACCATTGTATTTTATTCCTGTATCTTAGTATTCAGTGCCTGACTATAAAGAGCTTTCAATAAACACTTATTAAATAAACAACTGGTGCTGAATGTCTAATATTACTTGTGTATTCTCCTAGGAGTCTGCTACAGGCCAATGCACAGCTGTTTTCTCCTTTGTCACTGTTACCAGCATCTCTTTCACTTTGGACATAATCATCATCATTACCATATTGATTGCTTACTCTCCAATCCCTAAGTGTCATAATTACTACATTATTTAATTCTATATGACCTCGTTAGTACCCTCATCTGGAAAATGGAAATCATAATAGCACTTTCCCAACAAACTTCCTGTAAGGATCGGGAATGGAATGACAGGCAGAGAGTGTACGTTGTGTTGCTTGAATATTAAAGAGTCTGTGCAAGCTACTTATTGATATAATCATACCTTGAAGCCTTATCTAACAACTGAAAAATATAGGGCAAGGATGGCAGGTCATTGCCTGAAGATCTCTCATCTGATAATTGTCAGACACTGGAAACAAATCCTTGCTTTTAACTTTATAAATCAAGCAACACTGGTGTCACCTTTCCATGACCAGAGTCTAAAGCTTGAAGGCTTAGTAGTTCTAAGTCAAAACCAGGACAGGGTAAAAAAGCAGGGAGGGGTCTTTCCTCATAAACAGTGAAAGAAGTAGAACAAAATTCTCTTTGAAAGAGTCAATACTGACAAACTTTTACCATGAAAGCCTTCATCCCAGGCTGGGAGAAGAGTGCACCAATAGGTATATCAGAAATTTACCCATGACTTCACTCTTTCTGCCATAGAATTATTACCCCAACTTATGATTTTGTACTTTGAAATCAAACATAAAACCTTGAAGAGTTGGTAATGTCAAAATGATGGAATGCATTCAGAAGCAGAAAATAGCCTAACTTTGTCCTTTGGTTTGTTGTCTTCTTTCTGGCTTCATGGCCTCTGATTTTGCTTAAACATTTTTGCCATGGGGATCAAATTACAAAGATGGTTATAAGGTAAATGAAATCCCAAGGATTTAAGCAAGCATTTGAAGGAAGAACCAGGAAATTATCATTTAAAATATAATAAAAATCCTTCCACTTAAACTGAAAGTTTCCAAAAAAGAAATGAATAGAAATGATTGAACCAGCTTCCTGGCAGGAAGTACTTAAAGTATACTGCATGTCAATAGAACATGCCTCAAAGACCCCATGCTACTGAGTCTTTTATCATTCATTACTAATGGGATACATCTCATTTCACAGACAATTGCAAAATATATCCAGCCAATAAATGATGCATGATTTCCCATGTGTGTGCATGTATGCATGTTGATGTACATATCCATGCATGCACATGGAGGCTAGCAGTGAAGGTCAGGGGTGTGCTTAGGCCACTCTGCCCTACACCCTATTTTGAGACATTTCTTAGGGAATCTAGTGCTCACTGATTGTGTAGACCTGCTGAGCAGCACCCACTGAGTTAGAGCTGGAGACATATGCTGGTGGCCATGCATACCTTTTTATGTGGATACTAAGGTTTCTAAACTCAGGAGATTGTATTGCAGGTAAATTCTTATCTCAGTCCCAGCACATGCTTTCTTAGCATTTACATTTATAAACATCAAATTCTTCAAAGCCTTTTCAGATTTATTTGAACATAAATAGTGATAACATTGGTCTTGCCTCAGAATAGGAAAAAAATAGAATGGCACAAACTTGTCACTACTTATATTAATAAGACGCGTGTGTTTTCTGGTACATAATTGCAGAATTTCTGTAGGAACTTCCTTTACAATAAGCTTTCAGTTCTAGAGAGACCAATGCTTTGAAATGCTATGTAGTTTTAATAGTTTTAATGAGTCATTTCTTTTACATTGTGACTTCGAACAGATATTTCCATTCTTTCCTATTTTGTACTCTGACACAGTCAACTTTGATTCATACAACTGTTCACAGTTCAAGGGATCAAGCTGTGTGTGTATGTGTGCATGTGTATCTGTGGGTATGGGTGCCTGTAGTTGTGTGTGTGTGTGTGTGTGTGTGTGTGTGTGTGTGTGTGTGTTTGTGCGCACGTGCTCACACTATGTTGCTGGGGTCAGAATAAGAGGTCATGTGTCTTTCCTTATGTCTCTATGCCTTATTGACTTGAGATACAGTCCATTGATGAGCCAGGAGACCACCTTAAGGCTTAAGGCTAGGCTGGCTATCCAGAGAACTACCTGGATTACCCTATCTTCACTCAAAAATGCTGGGGTTACAGGTATGTGCAGCTATGCCCAGCTTTTGATGTGATGCTCGGGATTTCCACTCAGGTTCTCATGCTTCTTATGTACTGAGCCATTTCCCATAACCCTTAAGGACATATTTAAAAATAGTTACTGAATTTAAATAGGAATATATTATTTGTTAGTACTGCTTTTAGTCTAGCATCTTTTGAGCGACAGCTGGCACTCATAGATAAATTTCATTGCATTTATTTTTAAAGGATGTTGAGTTTTCCAGGTAATGCTTGATACAAATAAATGGAGGAAACTTGTTTCTGTAAGATTTTGGCATACATTTGACACTAATCTGCTTCAGCTTAATATCTCCTAATAAATCTTCATTACCTTGTAAACAATCTTTGAGAAATATGAAATCCCCTTTTATAATGCTGGGCCCAGATTTCTGCAACTATAAAATGAGAACATATTAGAGTTGCTGATAGGATTTCTGTGAAGTTGAGATGATTATACTCTAAGAACACAGTCTCTGGAACATGTTGTACACTGTATTTGTTAGGGATGATTAATGTCAACCTAAGTCAATACTCAGAAAACCTTATGTACATTCCAACATGCACTCCCCAACCTCCTTCTGTCTTTGTTGATTTGTATCCTCTCCCTGCAGAATTCAGCTTTTCCCACCCAGCTTTGGATTGTTTCCTGAGCATAGCCATTGTCACACCCACTTCTCACTGTAGAAGGAAGCTCCTCCTGGGGTGCTAAGTATCACATGTTATAACTGTCTGTCCACTGCAATACGTCAGCTTTATAAATTCTTTGAAGACTAGACCATGTCAGCTTCAAGTCTTGGTTGTCTAAATTCAATGTTTGGTGAATAATGGAAACTTGTGCAAAATTTCAGCAAATGAACAGACAAAATAAGAATATCTGCATAAATGGAAAATTTATCAAGACGGTCACACTAAAAAGTTGCATTCCTAACTAGTTGAACTTCTTGAATTAAAGTTTCAAGGCAATGGCTTCCAAGGAAATGCCTTACTGAGGATTCAATGAAGACTTTCAAAAAGTGCAAACATAAGAGCTTTCTAAAACACAGACTCCTAGGCTGTGGTCCAGTCATCATGCCTTAGAGCTTTGGATAACAGCTACTTAAAAGAGACTCCTTGTGGTTTTTCTGGCATGGCTAATAACCTATGCTCTAAAGCAAGCATGCCTTTTATGATGGGGTGGGTTCTGCATTTTCACCCCAGCAGTTAGTTACACTTGACTCTTTAGAAGAGGCTTCTAAGTGATCTATTATTTCAGTTTAAATCAAGCACACTCACTCCTTCAATGATTCGTCGAAGCTATGTAAATTTATTCTGAGATATTCCTATTTAAAAATTCTACCATTTTAAAAGATTTTTTTTCTTTTCTTCCTAACAATTGCCATTTTATTTTCCCTACCCCAGGCCCTTAAAATAAGTATAAAAGATTTCCATATTTAAAATGTGCCCTTTCTATGAACCACACCAAAGTAAAAAGACCAAGTGTGTGTAGGTGATTTCTTTCAGTGTAATTGCCTTCTTTTTATGTGAATAAACGTGGTCTCGCATGCCTACTTTCTTGGCTCATCCATATAACATAAGCAATGGTGTCAACATTCAGCTACCTTAAATGAATGCCAGCCACTAAGGTGCACATAACAAACATTTCTGTTTTCAATAACCATCTTATAAATGCTTCTCTGCTCACTGTGCATATTAAAATGCCTCCCTTCCCACTCTCAAAGATGCCATGCGTTGAAAAGAAGATAAATACTAAGTATTTGTTATGAATGCTGACAAATGATAACACATTACATAGACGACTATAAGGGAAATCTAATGAAAAGACCATTTCACATCAAAGTCTTTCCATCTTCAGTAGGCCCAACCCTCATTC
>NW_022196910.1:24928576-24931209 GCF_008632895.1 Mastomys coucha | reverse complement strand
CAACCTCTGGGTGGTGAAAGAAAAACAACACAGTTGAAACACAGTTAGCAAACTAATTTGGAGGGCATGGGAAAAGATGTGGACATTCACTTCAAGATTTGGATAGAAATGGTACTTTTCCTCATTTAACTTTAGTTGGAGAACTTACAATTACAGTTGGCTGTAAATAGGTCTTAGTAGTTAACAATACTTCAATGTTATAAGAGCCCATTCTTACTGATGGAAAAGCAAAATATCATTTCTGTAATTTGAAGAGTGCTGAGTGCTTTGGCTTCTCTTTTGTAAGTCAATCATCAATTAAGAGGAATGTGTAAAAAGAGAGTGTGGAAGTCCTTCCCTTGAATGTCACTCTCATAGAATAAATTTCCAGCATTGTGTTTCTATGAACAGATGTGATGTATCTGTGCTAGGGTGTGTGCTTGCTCATGTGTATGTGTGTGCCCTTGTGGGCACATGGGGTACATTTCATATAGAAACTGTAATGGCTTCCATAAAGTTGGTAGAACCTTTCTGCCAGGATGTAATGGATATAGTCACATTACTGAAGGGAGAAAAGAGATGCTCCTAATTGCCTATCACATTACTTTGGGAGCTAAATGGGTGATACATTATTCAGGATTAAGGGATACATTTCTGAAGAGCAAGATGGATGCCTCAGCATCCCTTCATTGGCTCCAACCACTGCTCATTGTTTGCCTTTTCATTGTTTGTCATTGCTTCCCTGAAGGATACCTTGGGTGCACGATGCTGTTTGCAGGCAATTTTTTGCTACAAAAAGGGACTAATTTTTTCCTGCCATTTCCATTTTCATCACCAATTTCCAACTGTCATGACAGTGAGCTTTGTTTTTACACGACACTCCACTCTTATTACCGTCTTCATCCCAAGAATGAAAGTCTATAATGAGAGCAAAGCCATAGCTGGCATCTGAGAGCTGTTGTAATTCACTCTCATGACAAAGGCAGTAATGAGAAATGACAGAGGCACAAAATGAATCCTTTCCGATTCCAGCCCCTTGGACGATAATGAAAACAGAAGATGCCACCAACTTTATTCATCTTCGTGACACCTATTGTGACAGGATTGAAGGCTGCAGCAACATACCCATCTGAGGAGGCTGCAGCTCCCAGCCTCACTCCCATTGGATGTTTGCTGAAACTTAGTATCACCACCTCTCCTGGGATTCCAGACATGGCAGGCTCTGAGGGGTTGCAGCATTTCTTTAGTGTCCATGAGGCAAAGACTTTAGCAGAGGAATAAGCACTTTAAAGCCTGCAATTATTTGTTTTTCCCCTGATACAATCAGCTTAGCAAAGCCTGCAAAGGAAGTGGTGGAGAATGGAAGGAAATAATATGAAACTGAAGCCATATTCTGAAATCAAAATTAAATTCTATGACTCTTCCGAAATACTCAAGTTCAAGGTGTAGTTATGAAAGTCACTAATTCAAGCTTTTACCCAGACTCGAATGCTTCCCTGCCCTCTCCTGCCTCCCTCTGTGCTTTCCCCTCTTCTCTCTCCTCTTCCTAAAGAATGGTCCCCAGTGAAGGAATTAGAGAAAGGACCAATGGAGTTGAGGGGTTTGCAGCCCCTTAGGAGGAACTACAATATGAACTAACTAGTACCCTCGGAGCTCCCAGGGTCTCAACCACCAACCAAGGACTGCACATGGAGGGGTCTGATTGTTCAGGCAGCATGTGTATGGTAGAGGATTGCAAAGTCGATCATCAATAGGAGGAGAGGACCTCTGCCCTTTTAAGGTTCTGAGCCCCAGTGTAGGGGAATGCCAGGGCCAGAAAGTGGGAGAGGGCAGGGTGGCAGGCATGGAGAAGGGGGAGGCAACAGGGGTTTGGCTTTGTTGTTTTTGTTTGTTTCTTTGTTTTTTGGAGGGGAAACTGGGAATGGAGAAATTCACATGTAAATAAAGAAAATATCTAAAATAAAAAAAAAAAAGAATGGTTATACCATCATACAATATAAAACTAAATAAAGTTAGTGCAATCTTCTCATTTCATGGGTGAACAAAGGGAAATAAGACAGGAAGCCACAGATCCACAGCTACAGAGAGAGTGCAGGCATGCCTCAGTCATATAATTTTCAAACTGAGGTTCCAAGGGTATATGATTGGATTGAAAATACAGGGCAAAGAAGAGGCACAGAATACATGCATGCACACATATGCACAAACACACATTTATGTGCATACATATTTTAAAAATAATGGAGAAGTACTATTCCTTTTTCATCCTTAACATTTTTAGTCTTTAATCAAGCAAATAAACTGTATTCTTTAATGTACTTCTTCATGAGCTTTTTGAGAAATTCAGACTGCAGTGTATCATTTAGAAATCTTTTGTTTTTCTTCTGATCATCGTAACCTTTCTGCACAGCTCTTAGAAAGTACAATAGCAAAACCCCCTCCAAACAAACAAACAAACAAATAACCTCACTGTCCTACCTTCTTCTAATGTGGAGGTTGCTGTGAGGCTAGGATGTGTCAATGGATTAAGGAGAGGGTTTCACTCAGAATGTTTTCCATATGAATTCTCTATTCCTCTGCTTTTTGTTCCTTTACCTTCCTGGCCTGTTCTTCAGCCCTTTACTTCTTGATTTTTTTTTTTTTTTTTTTTTTTT
>NW_022196910.1:24873423-24928045 GCF_008632895.1 Mastomys coucha | reverse complement strand
GTATTTCTGATTTTTTCTGTAATGAACCTGTAGTACTAGTGCAAAGTGTCACTTGAAGATATAGGATAAGTGATATTTTTAAAAATACCTCATACTTTCAAAGGAAACCAAGTCCATGATGTTTTCATTACTCATTTTCATCTTCACTGTCAAAAGAAAGGAGACTGCTATTTTTTATTTGTTTTGGGGAGTTCTTTCTAACGGAACTTTGCTTATTTACATCATCTTCATTTTTTTTCTTCTTTTTGGAGCTTGCTGTTAAACCTGAACACTTTTCATCTGAGGAACGCTTAACTGGTTTTCGATACACGATTCTTCCATCAGCTGGAGGTGGTTCTTCATCTGCTTTGGCAGCCTTTACTTCTGCTTTAATTTTCATGACCTCTACAGCTGTTAGGTCTCCCTTTTTTAAAACCACTACTTGAGGCTGTTCATCTTCTTTGTCACTGTGATTGTCATCTTCATCTGGGAGCTGAGGCTGGATTTTCTTGGTCTCTATGGTAGGCCCCTCCTTGTAGCCGACTCTCTTTGAAGCGGGACAGGAAGGCGGGCTCTGCAGGCCGCACATAGGACACTTGGTTCCGCTTGCTCATGGTGGTTCTGACAAACAATAAAGAGCACTCACCAAACTTGGCAGCGTACAAAGCGTTCTTCGCTGGTGCCGACTTCTGACGTACTGTCTGTTTTATTTTTTTTAACTTCTCTCTCTTTCTCTCTCCCTCCTTTCCCTCTCTCCCCCCCTTTCCTACATCACTATTGCAAACCTCTTCAGGAGACATCCTGTATAGGTGGTCTGTGTATCTTTGTATGAGAGGGAAGATCTCTGCTTGAATACTGCTTTGAGAGCTGGCTCAAATCCCCTTCTCCTCTTCTCTTGTAGGTTCAAAGGTTGGCCAAACTGCTCTTGACATCTTTTATTTCTGGCAGGGGTCTGACGCAGCACTTTTGGAAACTTACCCATATCCACTGCGACTATTAGCTCCAAGAGGTACCATACTTACAAGGAATACATTTTTCATTAATGTGTACTCAAGGGCAGAGCTCTGCTGCTGGTCTGCCAGGGCCAGCCTCTCTGCTAGCCCCATGCCACTGTCTCACTGTCAAGCCAAGAAAGGTGAGAATGTGGATGGAATGGATGAATCTCATTTCTCTAACATACCCCAATCACTTGTTAGACACTGATCAACTCAAAAATGGCACAGTTAACCTCTGATGCTATACCACAATTACCTCGAGCTTCAAGGTACTCCTAATAATGTGAAGGCTCTTTCCCCTTATCTGAACAATCCTGAAGGACAGAGATTTTCAGGAGGCAGCCATGTGTCAGGGCATAAACATGAGCTGCAGAGGATATGTAAGGGTCAGGTGGTATTGGGTTTTTAAGTGAAATACTTTGATATAGATAAGTAGCCTCATTTAAAGATTCTTGAAAGGACTTAGATGAGGTTCCAGTCAGGAAGAGAAATAAACTATTTTACGTTACTGTCAGAAGGGGGAAAAGGTGAACTATAAGTCATTGAAAGGATACATTGCCTATAACATGAAATGGAACAGGCCAGAGCTCCCCTGTAAGGGGATGATGTTGACATTCTATAATGTTCATTTTTTTTTTAGCTCCTGACAGAATAATAGGAGAAAAGAGCAAGGAAGAGGTGAATATTAATTATTTTAGAAATGTTTCATTGTGAGGACTTTTCTTTTTTTTAATAGAAGCTCCTACTTTTTTCTATTCTTTTTTTTTAATTAGATATTTTCTTTATTTACATGTCATAATGATTTTTCTTTTCCCAGTTTCCCCTCCCAGGAAAAAACAAACAAACAAACAAAAACAACAAGAACAAACCCCTGTTGGCTCCCCACTCCCCATGCCTGCCACCCCACCATCTCCCACTTATTGGCCCTGGCATTCCCCTACACTGGGGTGCAGAACCTTCACAGGACCAAGGACCTCTCCCCCCCATTGATGATTGATTTTGCAATCCTCTACTAAACACATGCTGCCAGTACAATCAGCCCTACCATGTATACACATGGTATGTACTCTCTGATAAGTGGTTATTAACCCAGAAGTTTGGAATACAGGAAGAACAACCCACAAACCACAAGAAACTCAAGAAGAAGGAAGACCAAAATGTGGACATTTCATTCCTTCTTAAAAGGGGGGACAAAATACACATGGAAGACGTGGCAGAGACTAACTATAGAGTAGAGAGTGAAGGAAGGATAAGCCAGCCTGATATAGCTGTCTCTTGAGAGGCTCTGACAGTACCTGACTAATACAGATGTAGAGGCTCACAGCCATCTATTGAACTGAGTACAGGGTCCCCAGTGAAGGAGTTAGAGAAAGGATCAATGGAGCTGAAAGGTTTTCAGCCCCCTAAGATGAACCACAATATGAACTAACTAGTACCCTCAGAGCTCCCAGGGACTCAACCACCAACCAAGGACTTTTCTTTAGTTGACAGATCATTCACTGATAAACTGTTGGAAAGCGATGGGACTGTGGAAGACTGGGTCTTTTTTAAGGAAATAGTGGATAGTCCTGGCCACTTCCTTTTTCTTTTTCTGCTGCCTGGACATAATAGAGGGTTTTCCACTGCCATACCATTGCACCATGTCATTCTGATTCATCTCAGATCTGGGGAAAACACAGCCAATAGCCACATCTTGATTTCAGAAGCACAAGCCAATAGTAATTCTAGATTCTTAAGTCTTTTAACTATAGGTTCATTTTGACTCTTTCAAGTGACTATGTGATGTTGCCCAAGAAGAAAAAGCCCTGAACAGACAAAGCTAGTTCACATTCCCTTCCATACATTGTGTGAAGTTGGAATCTGAGCATGGGAGATACATTAGATGTCACCTGATTATCTTTGTTTAGTGACCAAATAATATTTAAAAAACAAACCAACAGACGCCTATTGCCAGACTCATCCCGTACAAGAAATATCTCATTTGAGTTATATACTGTGGGGCTCTAAGTACCTATAAAAAACTTCCAGATATTTGACTAGAGCTCAAGCATATATTCTTCAAAGCTTACCATGGAAAATACAAAGATAGAGGTCACCTCTGATGTAACTGTTGTGTTGTCAGGTTTTCTATGGAAGCTATTTCCACAGGTCCCAATCAGAACCCTTTGGAAACAGATGGCTTTGTGCAATTCATTATCATTAGAAATGTATCTTTGCTATAGCTTAAGTCATTGAATAGTTTTCTGTTCACATAAGCAACAATGACAGTTATGTCAACCTAAAATGCTGTTGATATGTTCAAATAGTCACTCAAACTACATAATCTTAATATTCAAGAATATGAAAGAATATAGACTAAACACATAGAAGAAATGTTGGGCCTTTCTTTCTGAATCAATTTAAGTGAAATAAAACATCCATAAGAAAAACTCACATTCATGCTTGATTTCCTTGTTTTCTATGTATAGTATAAAAGATTTGATAGAAGATATATAAAATATTTACATACCTTGGATAAGTTAATTGTATTCTTAGGGATTAAGCCATTTATAAGAATTAAAAGAACAGTCAGAAAATTCCATTTCTGGTGACTGAGTGAAACCATAGTTAGCACTTTGTCTTCCTGCTACGGTAAATGCATTGTTCCTGCTATTCAGTTTGCTATGAGGATCGAGCCTTAAGGAAAATGCGGCTACAGAAACTTGTTTGCAATTACTCTCCTTGACATTCATGCGAAATATAATTAAATGGTTTGAATTGTACAGGTGCTAAAAAGAAGCATATTGCAAAATAAGCAAGTCATAATATCAGAAAGCTCAGCTTGGTATTAACATGTTATGATTTTAATTATGACATTACAGAGCTATAATGCCAGGTCTATTTCTAAGGAGAGGAGGTTATAAATGTAGGTTGTCAAAAATCTTCATCAGAGAGATGTTTTAGCATTATTTTCTTAAAAGAAATTTACTATTTAATTATAAAGGTAATACAACTACAACCAGGAAAACATGTAAAAGGGTAAAAGGAAAATTAATTGCATATTATTCTAGCATCAAGTCACCATTGTTATTGTTAGGTTAAAATGTCTTCCAAATTTTCTTCATATGCTTTGATTAACTATTTTGTTTACAATTCTAATGTACATATACCACATTTTGTACTTAGTTTTTTTCCATCATGCTATGGGATATATTTAATAGGTTTTTATATTTTAAAATGAGCCCAGTTGGGATCTTTAGGGTAATTATTTGGTAACAGAGTGGAGTCAGCAAGGCACAAGCCTCCATTGTGGACCAGAGGTAATTCCATGCTGCTATGATGTTTGAACCTGCTAACTCATCTTCATCCCTTGGAACGATTTTGTGAGAAATCCTTTGCTCTGCGCTGAATACTGAACACAAGACAAAGTCTCCATCAATTAAGGGTTGGAAAGAAGCCAGACCTAAACCACTGGGGGTAGAAATTTTGCATCTCAGCTTCAACAAGGAGTGTTGTACAAAGAGAGGAGATGATACAGGACACCTTAATTGCTGCCCACGGGGGTCAAAGGAGGTCATTTGCATCGACAGAGATGAAAGCTCTTCTTTCAAGGACACCTGAAGGCATGTTATGAAACCAAAGGCTGCAATAAAATTAAAATTACTCAGAAACCTAACTGTAATGTATGAAACATAAATGGGTACGGCTTGGTCTAACAGCACATAGGAGGGATGAAAACTCTCAGAGCAATTGTGTTCTTTGAGAGAAAAGGAGGAGTGTGCAATTGATCTCATGACCACATGAGTAGCAGCTATACATTAGGCTTAGTGAGAACAGTAATCTGTAATATAAACTATACTCAAGTCATTTTCTTTTTAAGAAAAAGGGTTAAAGTCCATGAAAAGTTTCATAAGGACTGAAACACTCCAAAGGTGCCAAATTGCTCCATTCATCATCCCCGAAGCCACCAGAAATGAAAGATTAAGGAGCCATGGGGATCCCACTACTTAGAATGCCAGAGTCCCCATGATTCAAGGGCATAGGAAAAGGCACAAAATCTCTGCAGAATAGATTGAGAATTCACATCATAATTTAAATCTTATGAACTCTTTGACCCTATAATGACAGCTTTTTGAACATCTTTTCCCCTGTCCCAGTGGCTTCCCCTATAAATTTCACCATCTTAGTAGTTTATTATATTCCTTCACTATGGTTTAAACCTAAGAAGGATGTGTACACTTTTTTGAATTTGTGGCTTGATATTATTGCATTTGAAATATTCTCCTACAGTTTTTTCTGCAGTAATTGGCTCTTTCATTAACCATTTCTGAGACACTGACTCCTGTATTTTGTTTGTTAGGCACTTTTCTAGGTACCTATCTCTGGTGCCTTGCAATAGATACATTCCCTTGACCTTTTGTATAATTGACCTATTCTTTTATTCTTTCTCTTTTGTGCTACTTAATTACTATTAGTAAGCTCTTAATTCTTCCTGTGTTTCCTATTTCACTGTGTGTGTCTGTATGTGGGAGGGCTGGCTTTTGTCTCATTAAGTGTCTGTTAAAATTTCTATTTTTCCTGGGTTTTCTGGAACTATATCAAGAATATGTTTATGCTTATTCTGTAATCTCTGGTAACAAACATATGACTCAGCCTTGGATTTGTTTCAATTGTTCATTTTGTTCAATTGCTCCCGCATTTTGGAATACCTTTAACTGTTAATTTGATAATTAGTGTTGAAAAGTCTTCTATCTGTGGTTAATGTTCACTATGGGCTCTATTCTCTTATGAGCCACTATAGTCTAAGAACATTTATAGTGGGGTTGTAGCCATCTTTCATGTAGTAACTATGTTGACTATGTTCTAGTGTCTTCCAAATTCTTCACAGTACAATTTTCTCATTTTAATAACTGCAATGGTAATACAGCTCATTCAGTAAGATGACATCATCATAATGGGGACTGGAACTCTAGACCTAAAAGAGAAATTAATCAAAGAAAACAATTAGAGAAGTGGCAAGATTTAGATATATGGCTAATCTACAAAACCAACAAATTGAAACCATCAGTGAGAAACTGGAAGTAACCTATAGATTTGCTAATACCACATTATTTAAATAAGTTATGATTTATCCACTGTGAATCAGTAATGTTCTCAGCATTAAAGATGAGACCATAAATTTCCAATGTTATTAAGCTATGTGTCTGTGTGTTTTCTATATCAAAATTTATATCACATGAGCACAAATATAAAGATCAAGAGTTGGATTGAAATTGTCCATAATTATCCCCAGCATTTCAGCACATACCTACTTGTGTTTACCTTGAGTGATACAGAGTGTATGCATGAATGGTCGATGATTCCCCAAACTCAGAAAGAACCACAGTAATAGGTCTAGGTGACCACATTGCTTGGGATAGCTTCTAAACATTATAAGTGCATCCAAAAGTCACTAGCATTGACATTTCATGGGAGATGTGTTGTCTCTGGTCCCCCTGATAATACAAATATGGGATCTGGGATGCTACTACTAGAAACGGTATCACTGCTGCTTTAGAAAAACAGAAAAGCTGCTTTGATCACTGTGGAAACTTGTTCCTGAGATATTCTGTAATTGTTCCTTAATCACTATGACTCATTTCTGAGAGAGAGGAGTCTTTCTAAAACCAACTAGTTGCAGGTAATTTATATAATGAGAAAGCCAATCTCATTTCCATGGGTGTCAACAATCCTCTATGTGATTCAGGGTTATGTGCACATAAATTATTTAGCATTTGCTCCAATGAGCCACCTGAGACCGACACTTTAAGGATGCTCGCTCTCAGTGTTCTGCTCCTCTGCCCTGCCTGCTTGAAGGACTACTTCCTGCCTTTTGCACTATCTGAACATGATTCCACATTTAACTCAATCTTCTCAACTACATTATCAAGCTAAGCTGTATGCAAGCAGGGAACCATCAGAACCTCAACTTAGTCCAGGATCATGGTCTTTAATTTGGTAAATGGGCCTAAGTTTTTTTTCCAGCAATATTTAGCCAAGGGCATTTTCTGTTGGAAAATTTGCACTTCCCTTTATGACAGTCATAAAGTTAACAGCCCTTTTCACATACTTTGGATATTTTATTTGTTTATTGATATATAAACTGTTATATAGCCTGAAGCATGTAGAATACTTTAGATACTTTAAAAACATTTGCCTAGCCTTTGTTTTGTGAGTCTGATAGTCTCTAAGTTTATTGTTTATGCTAATTTCTAACACATGGGCTGTCATGTGACTTTCTTAGAAGATAACGACAGGGGCATCTCTGTCATTTTTAAACTCCTAAATTAGTTAATACATGTGTATTGACTTGATTGATAGGTATAATAATACTAAATTATTCTCTGGAGAGTAAATCAAGAGAAATTCATTTTTGTCTTTAATTGAAATTTTATATAATCCATCACCAAATTATAGATTTTTATGTTACTTATATCCATCATTTTGAGGGAAATAAAACTTCTCTTTTAATATTTTGGTTGCTGGGTACCATCAAATAGTGAGGTTGTTGGTACAAGTCAAACAGAACATTTTTGTATGTAGTATACATGAGCACTTCAAAAGGACTGCATTGTAGGTTTTTGATCTTTCCTCTATCTACATAACTGTTAGAACTTTGTGCAGTAATCCTAACCCTGCGCACTTGGTATCAACCTGTAGTTTAATGAGAGCCATCAGAGGCATGCCATCAGCAAGCCAAGAGAAAACAGATACATTCTTAAAATCCCATTTTCTCAGAGCTTAGGTGAAATCACATTTATGAAATCATGGCAATTAGATGTGTGTAGAAATCACTCACCCCTCCAACAACCTGTTTTATTGAGATCTCTGCAGAAATTATAGCTTGGCCATCAGCTGCAGTTAACAAACATACTTGAAGAAAGCATCCCTGGTTCCTCCTGAAAGAAATTGAACAGAAAGTGGAGCAAATCTCTCAAATTCCTAACTCACCAAAGTTGTTCTACTTTCACCAACATTTGATACGAACAGACTTTAAATTCTGTCTTTTCATTGGATTGATAGTTATAATTCCTTATTCTTTTGAAATTTTATGGTACATCACTTCTCTTTCATGCAAAAAATTGTTGGAACTGTGCCTTGAAGTAGGTTTAATTTTAATACTGTTGTAAATAAACCAGTATGCTTCAAATCAGAGAAGCCAATGACATCATTCTGTCTGAGACCATAGGTCTGGGAACGTTGGCTATAGGCATAAACTGTAAAGTCCAAAGCCCAATGTGCCCAGACACAAACATAGTTGAAGCAGCTGCTTTCCTATATCTCTGCTCCTTTGACTTTTATTTATCTTTTTAGTCAATGGGGTGGTATCTATCCACATGGAGATGAGGCATCCTGGGTATGTCTAATCAAACTTGTGTATAATTTCCTCTCAAAATACTTCCCACTCCCACTCAATACATATTAATGCTTTATTAGGTGTCTAGTTATTCAATAATCAAGTTGGAATCATCTTTGCAGGATTAAATTTCCAGACCATGAACAGGATATATTCTTTCACTTATTTATCTGGTCTTTAACTGTTCTCATTATATTGTAATTCTGAGTGAAAATTTGGACATTTCTGTGGTTTCAAGATATAGTTCAGTTCATGTGTTGAACACTTGGTTCTTGTAATGGTTAATTTTTTTATTGTTGTCTTGGCACAATCTAGAATCATCTGAGAACATAAAAATGAATCATTGCCTATAAGAAGCTGTCTAAGGGCATGTCTGTTGGAGGATAATCTTGTTTATATTCATTAATGTAGCAGTACCACTTTGGGGTCTAGAGCTCTAGAAAGAATGAAGAAAAGAGAGCATGTGCACATGTGTAGTTCTCTACTTCTTGAGGATGGATATGTGACCAGTTGTCTTAAGTCCCTGCCTCTGTGACTTTCTCACAGTGATTGATTGTGACCTAGAATGTTGAGCCAGGATAAATTTCTAATCCCTTAAATTACAATTGTCATGTTATTTTATTACAGCAGTCAGTAAACAAATTAAGACATTCCTCTACTCATGAGAGGTAGTTAGATCATGAGAGTTTCAGCATCCCCACTGGAGAAAGTGGGTCACTGGGCCACAATGCCATTGAAGAGCATTTGTCTTAAACCCTTCTTTGATTTCTGGCTGTTGTAGAGTAAGCAACTTTCCTTTGCCATGCCCTCAGTCATGTTATTCTGCCTCACTGTAGGCAAGAATCAATGAATCCACATGAGAATGGGCTCAAATTTCTGAAACTAGGAGGCAAAAACTATCTTTCAAGGTTTTTTCCAAGTATTTTTTGTTGAGGTTATGAAAACTTGAGTAACACACACATTTTAGTGAAAAGTTATAGTTGGTGTCTGGATTTGATGATTGAATATGGGAAGGATTCCCAGGTGGAACAGTCACTGGACTGTCCTTTCTTCAGTCTCTGCTCCATAGTTTGTCTCTGCAACTCCTTCCGTGGGAATTTTGTTCCCCCTTTTAAGAGAGAACGAAGTATCTACACTTTGGTATTCCTTCTTGTTGAGTTTCTTGTGGTTTGTGGATTGGATTTTGGGTATTCCCAGCTTATGGTTTAATATCCACTTATCAGAGAGTGTACACCATGTGTCTACTTTTGTGATTGGGTTACCTCATTCAGGATGATATTCTCCAGATGCATCCATTTCCCTAAGAACTTCATAAATTCATTGTTTTTAATAGCTGAGTAGTACTCCATTGTGTAGATGTATCCATTTCTCTGTTAACGGACATCTGGGTAGTTTCCAGTTTCTGGCTCTTATAAATAAGGCTGCTATGAACATAGTGGAGCATGTGTCCTTACTACATGTTGGAGCATCTTCTGGGTATATGCCCAGGAGTGGTATAGCTGTGTCCTCTGGTAGTACTATGTCCAATTTCTGGAGGAACCACCAAACTGATTTCCAGAGTGGTTTTACCAGCTTGCAGGCCCACCAGCAATGAAAGGAGTGTCCCTCTTTCTCCACAACCTCACTAGCATCTGCTGTCACCTGAATTCTGATTTAACCATTCTGACTGGTGTGAGGTGGACTCTCAGGGTTGTTTTGATTTGCATTTCCCTGATGACTAAGGATGTTGAACATTTCATTAGGTGCTTCTCAGCCATTCGGTATTCCTCAGTTGAGAATTCTTTGTTTATCTCTGTACTCCATTTTTAATAGGGTTATTTGGTTCTCTGGAGTCTAACTTGTGTATATTGGATATTGGCCCCCTATCAGATATAGGATTGGTAAATATCTTTTCCCAATCTGTTGGTTGCCATTTTGTCTTACTGACTATGTCCTTTTGCCTTACAGAAGCTTTGTAATTTTATGAGGCTCCACTATTGTGGATGCCAGCAAGTGCTGGCTGACAGGAGCCTGATATAGCTGTCTCCTGAAAGGCTCTGACAGTACTCGACTAATACAGAAGTAGAGGCTCATAGCCATCCATTGGACTGAGCACAGGGTACCCAATGAAGGAACTAGAGAAAGGACCCAAGGAGCTGAAGGGTTTGCAGCCCCTTAGGATGAACATCAATATGAACTAACTAGTACTCTCAGAGCTTCCAGGGACTAAACCACCAACCAAAGAGTACACATGGTGGGACTAATGACTCCAGCAGTATATGTATAGCAGAGGATGGCCTAGTTGGTCATCAATGGGAGGAGAGGTCCTTGGTTCTGTGAAGATTCTATACCCCAATGTAGGGGAATGCCAGGGCCAGGAAGCAGGAGATGGTGGGTTGGTGAGCATGGGGAGGGGGGATGGAACAGGGGTTTTTATTTTATTTTATTTTATTTTTGTTTTTTTTTTCAGAGGGGAAACAGGGAAAGGAGATATTGTATGACATATAAATAAAGAAAATACCTAATTGGAAAAAAGTTATAATTGGAAATTTGATATTCTTGGGTAATCTTTTAAAGATTAAATTTTATTGTCAAGTATTAATTAAAAATATCTACAGAAAGGAAAAATCAGCATATAATTCATGCATATTTAGAATTTATCATAATTATACAATATGCAAGGAGATAAAAACCAGAATATAAACTACATCCCTAGATACCTGTATCATTACCCATTCTAAATGTTCAAAATGGCCCAGTCTTCTTTGTCTAAAGCTTACAGAGATAAAACTATATAGTGCGTACTTTGTTGTGCTTGCCTTCTCTCTCTTGACTTATTTGTGAAAGTATTCACATTGTTTCCAAGCCTCAGAATAATTATGCCATAATTCATTACTCTAAATGACTGCGAGAGAAATTGGCTTATCCTTTATATTTACCACTAAAATGATGCTACCAACTTATATTTTTATAAAAATATTTTAAACACTATACATATAACATGCACATGGATCTTTAGTGTCTTGAGCTGTCTATCACTTCTCTCATTTGATTTTAGAGCTTGAGAATACTCAATGCTACATGCCTACATCTTTGAAAGGATGAAGATTTTCCAGCCAACATTTAGGTTTCCAGTGCCATATTCATTAAATCTAAAACCCCAATTTTCATCATATGACCATGTGGTATTTATTATTACTTTCCAGCCTTGTGCTGACTCTTTCAAATTCAACAAATATCTTCAGGAGGTAAAAATCTTATACCTAAGTATTTTCTATTATTTATGCATGAGTCTATCTTCTCTAATCTCAAATAAGAGTTTTAATAACTGTTCAGCTTTCTAAACCCTTAGGAAGAGTATTTTCTTCGTTTTCATAGGTTTTCCTTATATAGAAGATTGTCTTGAACTTCTTAGACTATAATTACTAGAAACAAAATCTGTCCTAGAGCACTTAAGAGGTCTTTACCAGCAGGACAAGTTTTTCTCTGAAAATAACTCTGTTGTTCCATGTTCCATGCATTCACACACATTTCAACTTAATGCTTTCCAGCTCCTGTTTGAAGAGTCTTTCTTTTCATGCATACCCACTATCTATCTTTTTCTTAAGCTACACAAGATTTTATATGCCCTATGAAGAGATATAATCAGCAGAGAAATGTCACAAAATCTGACCCTAAACATGGGAAACATTAAGGCCTTGTGTCGACGACTTCAGAAATCTTAGTATTATTGGAGGCGATATAATTTATCACCCAGTCATCATTCATAGGAAGCCCATATGGCTGCAGAACAAGAATCATGAACATGCCTGTGTTCCAGACTTGAATGAGACAGAAAGAAAAGATTCCTCTTGCTGTTCAGATAAAATGCCTTGTAATCTTAATGGGGAGAGATCTATGACTCTTTCTGTATTTAATCAGAATTCTGCTCCTGCCTTTTTTCCTGAGGTATTCACCTTTCTTCTTAAACTAGGAAATTTTGTTTAAAGACAGAAATGAAAACACTTATCTTCCCAGAGGAGTTAGGAATTAGCCTTAAAGTGAGTCAATGAAGGGTGGAGAAAGAGTTCAGAAATGAGAGACACAATGACCATTTGTGAATCCTGTAAAACACTGCTAGGTAACTGATGGGGGTGGGGGGAAGAGGTCAAGGTGAGAACTCAGTCATACCTAGTGATTCCATTGCCAAACCAGGATGCTCTGCTCTATTACCCTGAGCTGAGATAGTGGGCTGGAAGACATGATAACAGTGATGCAGATGGACAGCTGTCACAAAGAGACCAGTGATCATCTCCAGTGAGATCAGGGATTCTGTAGGATTCCGTTTACAGCTGAGTGGTCTATTATGGCTCATGTACCCCACAAAAAAAAATCTAGGGAAAAGAAAAACAGTGGAAAAAGGAAAATACATCTCTGTTTAAAACTTTTGTGTATATTTAAGCATCCAAACTAAGACTGGTTTTAAAAGGGCCAAAGAAAAGAAAATCTATGTATTATAGACTATTATTGTGGTAACACACTCAGCCAAGTTACATGAATTTGCATACACATAATGTTACTTGCAGCTAACAATGGTGTCCCATCCTCCCAACCCCCAATAAACATGGACTATCACATCGGGCATTCTATATTACTTTTCTGATCATAACCATACAATGCTTAATTATACAATAAAATTAATATCTCAGAATATATTTTCCATGTTCAGATTTTGGGGCATGGGATTCTTAAAAGTCTTCTTATTGATTGCTTAATTCTCACTCAAAAGCCCAGCACCTCTCCTACTCTCCATATCACCTACCAACCCCTGACTTTGCCAATGTACAGGCAAAGAGCTGTATCTAAACATCCTACCATTGTGATCTTGAGAAATTATATAACTCTGAGTAAAACTGTAAAACATGATCCTAGGTTTCCACGAGATAGTTAAACACTGCCACCTGCACATCTGGTCTGTGAGAATCTTCTCTGGTCTTTAATCAGCAACGCAAATGCCTTGGGCATTTGACTGAGAGGGACTCCACAAATTGACTGCAAATAACCAGGTCTTGTCAAAACTTTACTTGAACACAAGATGACTTAAAGAGACAAGCTATCTACTCTTACATTTTCTTTGAGCTGTAACTTATGTTAAGAAATATAATCAGAAAACCACACTACTGAACAGCATGATCCATCCTCCTAAAGTTAAATTTGTGCTAAGGGTTTGTGATGAAAAGTAAATTTGTCATTACAAAGACATTATAGATATACTGATTTAAGCTATTTAAATGCATTAGTAAAAGAACTTTGATTTGTTATTGTCCAACTATTATACAAAAAATTTTATGATCATACATGAAATAAATTTATCTTGGAAAGTAGAAACAAACATAGTAATCTTTCTAAATGATGTTATTATATATTACCTGGTGCACAACTACATAATCTCATCCCTCTTTTCATTTGGTTGTTAGGAAACCTCAGACATTAACTTATTCCTTAATCTGTACTTATTAAGATTTACCTCTTTGATAATAAACAACAAAAACAAGACGCTGTTCAGTTCAGGAGCAACAAACAGTTGGGCCTAGGCAAGGTTTCAGTGTAGCTTCTTGGCGACAAAGAGTTTACTGAGAGAGAACAAGGCTGGGAAAATAGTTTTTCCAGTGGCTTCTGAAGACAGAGCTTAAAACACATAAAAGTAGAAACTATTAGAGTTGAGATTTTATTATTATTATTACTATTGTTGTTGTTTTGTTATTATTATATTATTATATTGTAGAAGAGATTCACATTTTAGGTTCTTGTTGGTGCTTAAAGAAGTGAAATGGATTGAAGATGTGAGTGACTCTCCTAGAAAAAATTATCAAATGGCCTTATTATTACTAGTCAGAAACATGCGTATGATTGAAGGATGGATGAAAATACAAGATGAGTTTTTCTGTTTAGTGTGCTTGGCTTTGAGAGACAGGGTAAAAGATTTTATTGTTTTCATATTTCATATCTTGTGTTCTAATGGAATGATTTATTGTGTATTCTCTTTATTAAAAATTAGTATTCAATGTAAAGATTCCATTCAAATAGTGATGGATTGTCTCAGATATGTTCTGAGGGTAGTAAGAAGTAAAATACTAGATAAAATATTGATATTGGAGAAGGAGAGGTGGCTCAGAGCATAGCATATATACTGGTCTGTCAGAGGACCTGAGCTTGGTGCTCAGCACCTGCATAAAGTACAACCACCTGTAACTCAGCTTCAAGAGATCCTAAGCCACTTTGCAGACTTGACAGGCAACTACATTCACATGTACATGCATGTACATACAACACATGTACATAACTAACAGCAAAAATCTTAAAAATATAAAAGATATAAGGAAAAAGAAGCTTTAAGCTTTAATAATATTACCATAAAATGTAATAGCATTCAAAATAATAACTATCATAAGTAAAAGAGAATAGCAGAGCATTTGTAGATTACCGGAAAGGCAATATTCAATGTATATTTTATGTTCTATTTAGTTAACATAAACATATGGTTAATTATCATTTTATCTCAGTGGTTTAGGGAATATTCTGAAGGTGAAAAGAATCAAATAGCTTTTATAGTAACTCCAAGGTGACAAGTGTTCAAATTTAGACTTGAAAGCAGACTCTGCAACTACTGGTCATTTCCTTCCAGGAACACTGCCATCACCATGATGACAAGAAACCACTTTGCTGCCATTCTCAGCCATTGGTTGATCATGCTATCACAAACTGACACAAATGTGCCATCACCAGTATGCATTTCAGAATCTAAATTGATGAATTAATTAATTACTTAATTCATCAATTAAGCAGTCAGAGAGAAAAATCTACGACGTAAAACTAGGTTGTGATGTATCCACAAGGGTGTTTAATGTGAATCTAACTTTTCATGGGATTCAACAGACACAGAATGGAAACTTGGGCAATGGGTTTTCCCTACTCTTTCATTTCTTTTTATGTATGATGAAGCTGAAATGAATGAAAGGTTTATGATCAAACCATCCTTTTAGACACAATTTCTTAATTAGATTAACAGTTCTTTATAGATAATGGCTTACTACTATTATCTTTAAAGTAGCCAACCAACCCAAGAGGCTGACTTAGCACTTCGCAAAATCAAAGACTGAGAAAGATTTCTCGAAAGCCAGGAGACACCAAAGCTCTTTGGATCTGAGAGATGGATTTGCTCCACTTCTCATGTTTTGTTGTTTTCATCAATGGAAAGTAATGTGATTAAAGTTTCTTCTTCCCAGAATTCAAGCCTATGGACTGATGAAGCTTTGGTCTTTCATAGTGTAATTTACTGTCATGACTATACTATTCAATCACTTGTATGTGTTCATGCACATTTCTATGTAGATAAAGCAAAATGAGTACATTGAGAAACTGTGCGCAGAAGTATCCCTGTCTTCCCTTGGGACAGTCTAGTTCAAACACTCTCAGAGGCTGTCAACTACCATGAAGCAAAGTGCAATGTCTTTCCATGGCATTTGGAATTTTTAACAGTATTTTTGTACCTGGCTTTCCCAGTATTTAATCCATATGGCTCTTCAAGTGTATACCATATTAACTGAGTTTAAAATATTTTTCAATTTCTCTAAAATCCCTGCACCTTTTAAATCTGAGGTTTAGATTTCAAGTCCTAGATATATGAGCAGATCAACCTAAGTTTTATCTGTTTATAAATGCAAATGTGAATACAATCATGACTCTACATCTGACCACACGATTAGGAATAATAGTCACATCTACCTCTCCTAACTAGGCAACTCTCTTGTCTCTCTGTGGTTTCTGTCATACGGCGTAAGAAGTCTCAGGTGGTTTGGATTTGAACTCAGAAGTTGTCATCTTTGTTGTGACATAGACTGGGCCATTTTAGTATTTTAGCAGTCCTTCTGGGCTCCCTAAAACTGAAAATGTGCTATGTGCCAGAACGCCACTGTAGTACTCCAAATTCCCTGTGACTCCCATAGAAACCACCTTCTTGTTCTGCCTCTGACATACTTTCGTACCTATGCATATAGATATGTGATTTGTGACCACTTATCCCTGCTCAGCACTCCAGCTTCCATTCCTGCCTGCAGCTCCAATCTTCTATCTCTTGATAGTAAGCCTACAACAAGTTTATATGAGCAAGAGAAATTTCTGATTTTCTTTGTACAAGAGTAAAGTACTTTCTTTAAATTGATTATACATGATAAATGGTCACTCTATATTCTTTAACTCTACTGTGTTTAGTGTCAAGATTATTATTTGTCTTACGTAATGTAGGAATACTCATTCTTTGGCAATTGGTTCCTAAACCAGAAAGGATTCTTTGTATTGAGAACACGTCATAGAGAAGGATGCTGTATTTGACTATAACTGACTATTAAAAAATAAGATTGTCACTTGTTGTACTTTTTAAAACTCCACAGTCCCTCTGAGGAAAGGCCAGTGACATAGATTTTCAGTTGCAATTCCCAGCTCCACTTGCCTCCAAATTTACCTGCTGCAATGATAGTTCTTGCAAAGACTCCATCTAGCTCATTCAAACACAAATCCGCAAATGGTTTGCCATAAGTCCCATTAATTCATCCTAAGGACACAAGTTTAAGCTGTGTCTTTAAGCAAAGGCAAAGCAACAGCTGGGGCCCTTATTTCAGTATCTTACATGAAACATTTTCCTTCTTTCTTATTTTATAATCTTTAGAAGAGAGGATCAAGTCATCAGCTGCTGCACTCCTAAGATTTCTTGTATATATGTTATAAATTTCTTAATTATAGCCATATTTATCCACTAAAGCCTATCTGTTCAAGTTAAAGACAATTAGATATGTTTTATATGTAACCTAAAATTACTTAAGAAGGAGCACAAAATCATAAACATTTCCAAAAATATAAAGCTGTTTTATTTTCTAATCTGAAATAGATAGGTTTCCCCCTCCTTATTCAGATGTATGACTGTCAAATTGCCCTCAAAGTTCCTGCTGAAAGCCATTAGATACCATTACAGGGCCATCTGATGGAAAAACAATGATGTTACTGTAAATTATGTGATATTAGACAAGGCCTGATTAAACCATCAGCTCCCTAGAATTTCTCTTGAACCACTGCCATCTACAGTAATTCAATGGAAATATAAGAGCAACTGTGTTTTGCCCAATAAGGGGATATATTTGGGAAGGGACCTTTTCAATGCAAGTTAGACTTGAAATAACATTCTCTTCAGAATAGTAAACCAATATAACCAGACAATGAAATTGAGTTGCAGATGTATTAGGCAAACAGAAATCCTTTGTGTCGCTGTTGATGCAGTTTCCCATGGAATGCATTGGAGTAGAGCCCTGCTTGCGGCAGACCTCAAAACAGTCTTCCTGTTTAGGGATGAGACTTTGAGACTTGGCAAAACAGGGATTGGGCTTAGGAAGAGTCAGTCTGGATCAAAAGCAGATGCCCCAGGAAATATATAGGCTGAGACCATGGAAATTATAGTATACAAGACAATTTTTCAAATTTAAACACCAGTCACCATGCCAGTCATGTGCCAGTCAGACTCCCATTCTCACTAAAATGGGCTGATCTCCAAACAAAGCCTGTAAGCCTAGCGGGTCCATTCTGAAAATGACATGCATTCCTTAAGACAGCTATGAGTTCAGTGTTCCTAGTGACTTGTTCTTGTTGACTTTCCAGGGCTCAGCAGCTTGCCTCGCCCCACCCCACCACACACACCAATTTTATCATTACCTATATGTAATGTACTGGATGGAACAATGGAAATTTCTAAAATTGATATTTATTTATGATCTCTAATCTTTTCAATAAGTAAAGAGGACCCTTTCTCTCTGAATATGATAGATGGTAAATATTGACTTCTAAATCCATTCACTGTCTCGATAGGAAATCCTCCCCCAGGGAAGTAATAGTCCCTTGAGCAGACTCTATAGAGGATACAACAATGCAGATATGCTCCACAAACTCAGAAGCCTATGTAAAATAACAAGAATTCTAAAACTGAGGTGAAGGTACATTTGAAAGTGAGGGATTCATTAAATTCTAGTCTTGATTTAATCTCTATGTGTTCACTGTTGATTAAGTCCCCAAAACCTTGGACAAAATGAGTTCTTGATTGATTGCTCTGGTCAGAATAGGCCATGACTGTCAGTCTGAAAGACTCCCCCCAACCACCTCCATGCTGGTGTGTGGGTCATCCATGTACTATTGTAAAACTTGACTGAGTTAAGTCAGCCAATTTCTTGAGCATGTAACATCTTCCTGCCTGAATGCTCCTGGATTACCATACTACCTGAGGTTAAACAAGCTTAGACAATATCTTTCAAAAGAATAAACATTTGTGCTTTATATAACTTTCCTAAGCCACCAGTTGCTTTCCTGATGCTTAACGCGCACTGGCTAAAGATGTCCAGGTAGAATCACACTGGGGTCTCCTGATGCTCAACGTGCATTGGTAAAGATGTCCAGGTAGAAGCACACTAGGGGACACTTCCATGATACTTCCAAGAGGAAAGCCTCCGAAATCATGACTCATTATTGCCAAAGTATGAAACTAGTATTGTTTCCCTGATGACAAATAAGTATTAAATTGAAAACTTATTTTTCTCACTCAATGAACAGAATCCAGTTTGGTATTATGCAAAAAAATACTTTTCTCTTCTAACATAGTACTTACTGGTTTTCCTCCTACAGTGCAAAAGATCTTAGCTACCAACAAATCCAGATTTTTTTCCTTTAAAATTGAAATTGAAGCTATTAGTTACTTTTTAATATGTTCTTAAGTTTTTTTGTTTTTGTTTTTGTTTTTTTGGAGACAGGGTTTCTCTGTATAGCCCTGGCTGTCTTGGAACGCACTCTGTGGACCAGGCTGGCCTCGAACTCAGAAATCTGCCTGTCTCTGCCTCCCAAGTACTGGGATTAAAGGCATGCGCCACCACTGTCTGGCTCTTTTTAAGTTTTTAATTTGGGGGGATAGTTGCTGAAAACTAACACAAATTAAAAACATACCTGAAGAAGAGGGGATTTAAATATGACATAGTTGATCTATGCAGTATTAGAGATCAGGCAGCGTATGCACAGAAAAGAATGTTCTGATATCCTCCATGAGGGCTTTTTTAAAATCTCAACAATATCATGGTGTCACTCTAACATATTCCATATATTTTAATATAAGAATAACATTCATTCTAAATAATATTTCTGTTTAGCCTCAACTAACAGGTGCTAACAGCATCAACGGTGATCTATTCCTTGTCTACTCAAGAATAATCTCGCTGGTCAGTGGTGGCACAGGCCTTTAATCCTAGCATTTGGGAGGTAGAGGCAGGTGGATTTCTGAGTTCGAGGCCAGCCTAGTCTACAGAGTGAGTTCCAGGACAGTCAGGGCTACCCTGCCTCCAAAAAAGAAAAAAAAGAATAATCTCAACTCTCAAGGCTGACAATTGTATCAAAGCAAAAAGATTAATTAAGGAGTGGACATGAGGTAAGGCACGGTAGTATAGAGAGACAATGGAGCAGGGATCATGTCTGTTTTTATGAAAAGGAGGAGAGAATACCAGATGGATTCTGTGGCCTGGCATCAGGAGGAAGAGTGTGTGCAGAGGACGCAAATAAAAGAGAGCAGCTGGAAGTTAAAGGAAAGGAAATAGAGGCTCCAAGAAGCACCATTTTCTGAGCTCATTTAAGTTTAAGGTCAGTTTGCCCTCTATGTAATAGGAATTTGTGAGTATATCATTCCAATAAAATTACTTTCTAGCATCTGATGTCTTAAGTAATAGGCTTAGCCATCAAAAAAAAAAAAAACTAAATAAATTCACTCTTGAGAGGCAGAAATTGTGAGCACATTAATGATCTCCAATAGCAATCTCCTCTTGAGCTAGGACTCACTCCAGTGGTGAAGGCTCAAGAATAACTATTTTCATTTTTGTAAATGATAAAGCAACTCCAGCATATGAACTTTCTAGAAGGAATGGTACTTAAAGGATGGGATGTCCCAAATCAGGAACTGTACATCTAAGTATATCAAAAATCAAAAAAAAAAAAAAAACCTCAGTTGTGGTAGAAATATGGACAAAATACAATGGCCACTGCATTTGTTAGTTTTCTAATCACATGCCATCTCACAGAGGTGTATAATCATCAAAGCTGGCAATGCAAAGTTCAAAGACAATATATTTTCAATAACTAACGAGCTAACATATCAGCAGTAATTAATTTGATAACAAAAGTGTATAAATTATACTCCATAGTATCCATAGAACCAACAAAACATAGATATAAGTTAAGAGAAAGTAGATTGGTCTTTAGGAAGAAAACTAAATATCTTTTGTTGCTCTGGTTCCCAGTTTATGTTCTTTAGTTGGAATACTTTATTAAGTTATTAATAAATTCAAATACTTTCAGGCTTCTCTTTTCAGTGATTCTAGAGTCTGTCAGGTTTAGAGTAAACTTTAACCACAATAGCCATTAAAATATAACATAAGGATACTTCTTAGAGAAAAATTTCTACCATGAGTGCTACAGCACACAAATGAACTTTCTTAACCTATTTGTGCAGCTCTAACAGAATATCTTACACTGGGTAGTTTCAATAGCTGGCAACTTTTTTTCAAAGATCCGGTTTTAGGATCTGCTAACAGGTGTGACTTCCTCCATGGTGATTTTCTTTACTGAATGATCAGAAGAGAAATGCACTGACTGCAGTCTCTCTAGCTTGTTAGAATAAGATTAATCTATTCTGAGACCTAGAAACACTTTCCGAGAGGCTTGGGTTTCCAAGTCTAAGTTCTGGAGAAGACAAAACATTTGATCACTAATATGGACTAATTTTTAGAAACTACCGACTTCAGGACAATCATAAAGTAGGGAAAGTGTGGATTCTTGTAAGATGTCACTGATGACATTTTCAAATGCAAAAAAATAAAATAAAATAAAACTGGATTCTTTTTTTTTTCATTTAACTATTTACATGGTGTATATTTTTCCTTACTTGATTTTTCTTTTTTTTACTTTATATCCCACTCACTGCTCCCCTCCCACTTGGGCCTTCCTTTTTGTTTAGCTTCTTTGGGTCTATTTAGTGTAGTATACAGGTATCCTGTATTTTATGGCTAGTATCTACTTGTGAGTACATAGCATATATGTCCTTTGGTGACTGGGTTATCTCCCTCAAGATGATAGTCTCAAGTTTCACCCATTTGCCTTCAAAATTCATGATGTCTTTGTTTTTAATAGCCAAAGAGTATTCCATTGTGTAGATCTACCACATTTTTCTGTATCTATTCTTCAGTTGTGGAACTTCTAGGTTGTTTCCAGTTTCTGGCTGTTAAGAATAAATCTGTGCATGAACAGAGTTGAACAAGTGTCTTTGTGGGATGATGGAGCATCTTTTGGGTATATGCCCAGGGGTGGGATAGCTGGGCCTTGAAGTATAGTTATTCTCACTTTTCCAGCAATGAAGGAGTGTTCCTCATCCTCGCCAGCATGTCCTATCTCTTGAGTTTTTGATCTTAGCCATTCAGACCAGTGTAAGATGGAATCTCAGAATTGCAAAACTGGATTTTTCTGTAAACAACACAAGCATGTGACCTTTAGTCCCATGGTGATAATAGAAAAAAAAATACAGCTAACAAATTTACATATAAGTAAAAGATGGCTTCCTAGATGAAACTTAGAGAGCAGAAACTATAAAGCAAACAATGATTAACTGAAACACCAAAATTGTGATTTCTGTTCAATGCTTTGGGTAAAGCTCACACATGAGACTGGGAAGGTTTGTTTGACTATAGAAAACTAACAAGGAATTAAAGTTTCAAGGGGATTGTACATGGGGATGAGCTGGCTACCATCTAGGTATCTGTCTGTCGCTAGAAGTGAGGGTGAAAAATGTCATGCTTACATTTTCTAGAATACCATGCAACAGCCAGAAGCAATAGCTTAGATGTACCTACAGCAAATGTGCAAGCAGAGCATGAACAGACAAGATATAAAATATGACATACTATGAAGTTGAGACATCTTTCAAAATAAAAATCTACACTTGAGAAGCATAAAGTTTAAAATTAAGCAGAAGCCCATTAAAGTTATTAATTGTTAGGAAAGAAGAAAAATTTAATAAAGAAAAAAATGAAAGAATATGTGTGGAAAAGTCATCAGAGTGCTTTGTGTAAACAGTGATGAAAATTGATTAATCAATCACCTGACCCCAAAATCCAACCAAACTAAACAAATCCAACAAACCAACAAACTTAAGAAGGTAATTTCTACTGTACTGTAAAACAAGATTCTACTCAAACATTATTGCCTTTGAATTTCTGTGTGGCATGTGAGCATATAACACATGCACACGCTGTGTGTGTGTGTGTGTGTGTGTGTGTGTGTGTGTGTGTGTGTAAAAGGACACAGTTATCACTGGAACAGTACAGTACTTCGCTAGTTTATTATAGAAGCTTAAAAATAATTAACCACAGAATATAGGGTAAACTTCATTTTAATAAAAGAAAAACACTCAAACATTATATAACGTTAATGTGTTTGAGCCTCACAGACAATGACATGAATACCAAGATTTAGCTACCAATAGTTTTATTTTCCTAACTTATTGAAAAGATAAGGAAGAATTAACTGAGGAAGTCACCAAGTTAGTGCTTCATTTATTCTTACAAAATATGGAAGTTACATATATAAAAATATTTTCCAGACACGTGTAACATAAAGTCTCGAGGAATCATATTACTTTATATGTACGAAAAATTAACTGTTTGTGTGTTTGCACGTCCGTGTGTAATTTAAGCCACATGAATTGACAATGCTCTCCACGAAATATAAATGAACAAAATTTCCAGGGTAGGTATTCCAACTGGCTCCCAAAACAATATAGATTACTGCTGTAGACTTATTTACCTGTCAGGGGTTACAGTATGTGGGCTCCCATTGACACCACACACTTAGGACAGATGACTCATATGATTCAAGTTGGATCTGACATAAAAGCCTCTTTCCTTTAGTCTAGTTTCTAGAGTCCTAGAAAATAATATGCAAAATGCCAGGGGAAAGAAGTGATAAAATAGCTTTACCCATCTGTAACACCTGTGAACCCTGACAATTATCAGCATGGTAACATATGGATAAAGGTGCAATAAGTGACATTTACATGTTGGTGGTAATTAACAACTACCTAATTGGATGTGAGGTCCACTCAATGGAGGAAAATCATGCCTGGTACTGGAAACCTGGCCAGATTCCTGAGGCCATTTTGGCTATGGACCTTAAAAAGAACCCATTCCTGCTGCTTTACTAGGGCTGTATAATTCCTCAAGGCATTAAAAATAACGCAACTCTTTAACTTTATCCACACCAGTTTGATATTTCCTTTGCTAGGTTGTTTGATTCAAGTATATGGGCAATAAATGGTATGAGTCAATATTACAATGTCCCATAAAACATATCGAACTCATCTGTCTCTGATAGGAATATGACATCAAAATCTTATACTTCAGTCATATGTGAAAGGCATTGAATAGAGGCATTGGCATCAGGGTTAACTAATTGCTAAATCTATTCCGCTCTTGCCAGCAGCCTTCGTCAGTAGTTTCCATACTTTCGAAAGGAAAACATTTTCTTCTTCTTGTGATGTTGTTTTACAAAAAGAATGTAGTGAATTGTTTATTTGAATAGATGAAAATTTCAATTAACAATTTGAATAAGGCACGGGTCTTGTGATGAATTCTATTGGATGACATAGATTCTCCACACTGAAAACTACATCATGAGATGTTGGTTACACTTTCAGGAAAAAAGAAGACCTCATTGCCTATTCCCTTAGACTTTGGGAGAATTAATTCTGTTTAATCAATGATACCTTTTCTCCCTCCTTTGTTTGTTTGTTTGGTGTTAGAGGTGTTTCATTTTCTTAATAAATACATTCTCTCTGTTTGCCTTTGTCTCTGTCTCTATCTCTTTCTCTTTCTACATCCTGACCTCAATGCACTTTCCCTCCTCTTCTCCCAGTCCCCCTCATCTCTCCCCTGCTCTCCTATCCACTCTTACTCTGTTTCTCTTCAGAAAAGGGCAGGTCTCCAATGGCTAGCCACCAACCATGACATATCAAGTTCTAGTAAGACTAGGCTCCCTGCCTAGCAATGAGACTGGACAAAGCCAGTCAGTAGGAGGAAAGGAATGGGGACAGGACATCTCTGGGGAAATCTAGGCAATAGAGAGACGCATTTGTGGGGTAAGCTAGAAACACACATTTTCACAATGGAGTAGTACCTGGATGTTAAAAAATTGTATCGTTAAAAATTTCGGGCAAATGAATATAACTAGAAAAAATATCACACTGAGTGAGGTAATCCAGACTCAGAAAGGCAAACATGGTATGTACTCACTTATAAGTGAGTACTTATAAGCTATAAAGGGTAACCGTGCTACAATCCAGGGAAGCTAAGTAACAAGGAAGGGTGGTGGGAAACTCTCATGAATCTCCCTGTGAATGGGAAATTGCATAGATATCGGAGGGATCGGGGAGTAAGGGGCAGGGAATAGGAAGGAGAGACAAAGTGGACAAAGGAGCAATAGAGTTCTGGGAAACATGATTGGAATGGGCAGGGGTGGGACATCCAGGCAAGAGCTAGAGACCTTTGTTTTGTTTTTGAGACATGTCCAAAACATGACATATACAGCCCTGGCTGACCTTGATGGAATTCACTCTGTAGCCCAGACTGGTTAGGAACTCACACAGATCTGCCTGTTCCTGCCACCTGAGTGCTGAGATTAAAGTGGCATGCTACCCCACCCAGCACAGTTGGACATTTTAATGACTAGACTTTCCTTAGATGATAGAATTATAGGCCTAGAAGAAACATTAGATATTTACTGCAAGCTCACCCCTTCCTTTACCCCGTCTCACAGATTCACGATGAGAAATGGAGGCACTGGCAACCATCAATCTTGAACAGAGGTCACGAAGTTTTTCTCACTTAGCTGAGATCACCCCACTGATGAAAGGCAGTCAGCAATAAATCTTATCTCACCATGTCTTACCTCATAAAGCCTGGTACTTTCCTTACTACCCTGTACTCTCATGAGAAAGGAAGTAGAACATAGCTTTTTATGGGAGCATTTCTTGAGTTTCAATCATCGATAATAATGTCTTTACTGAGTCACCATAGGAATCAGCATCTGTCCTAAGCCCTGAAGTCTCCTGCTGCACTCTGTCAACTCTCTGTTCTGCAAACAACCATGGGACTTTCTGTGAACCATCCACCTCTTACCTTCCCAACACGGAAGGGAATTCATGGCTCAGCTGAGCTGAATAGCTGAATGCTCTCACCTCTTTGACCACTCAAAGCACACATTAAATAATAACTGCCCACAAACGATACTCCGGCTGTTCCCAGTGGTTTTGTTTCTCCCAAAGGATTCAGAACTTCAAGGGTCATAGTCATGTACCATACAGCACACTTTGAGTGTTCCTAGTGATAAGTCAGAACTTTTAATAACAGTGACATTTTAATAAGAACATTTCACTTTTCATGTGCCATGTTTTAAGGTACTTCATTATAAGCATTCCTGTGAAAGTTTTTATTAATTCTTCAATTTTAAGCCCATGCTTTTTTTTCCCCCTCAAAGAATGACGATCCCATCAGAGATGCTAGTAAAGGCCTGCTGTGTACATAAGGATGAAAGAGGCCCTTGTGAAAACTTGACATGAACTACGGTTCTTAGATAGATGATGCAGCAACTTCGTTTCAACAGTCCCTTCAGCTCTAAACATATGGTAATGATGGATAACATATAAAACTGATATGGTTGGGCTCACATGTAAAATACACTGCTCTGTGTGGAGAAAGAACTCCTGTTCAGAGCCAGGGCAGTCAGGCAATCGGAGTTCATGTCCAGACACAAACAATAAATGAGCCAAGAGCTCAATTCCTGCCAAGGAGAAAATCAAAAATACTCTGTCTGCCGCTTGGGAGCTGAAGCCTTCTTTCTCAGTGAATCCTGAATCCTTACTAGATGGCAAAAAGCCAACAAGAGGCCTCTGCCAATGTTAAGGCACATGGAGAGATGCAGGCTGATGGGATACTAAGATATGTCAGGCCTTGAACTGGGCCAGCCCTGTGGCTGTATTTGTCTCTTCCCTCATCTTAGTAGAGATAAAAATAAATAAATTATAAAACGAGAAGCTTTAGATAGGGGCCTCAAAGGAAGTTTGAGAGAATGAAAAGATAAAATGGAAACAGAAAAATTTTAAAAAGACAAAAATAAAACACCCTTCCCTCCTCCACACAGACCCTACAGATCAGCGAGCACCTAAATTAAAATTAGCCTTCTAAAGCCAATCATGAAAGAGAATAGTTACATTTTGATAAAATTCTATTTATAAAATTTTTATTTATAAGAGTCAGGTAAGCATTCAGATCAGAATGGAACCTGTGAGGTCATAATTGTCATATTCCCACAAATACCTAGAGATTCTGTAATGTATATGCTTAAAGGATTTCTAAATGCATGGCTTAGGTTACAGTGACGTGAGTTTATACTTTAAGGGTATAAATGAAGAAGAAACCAAGTCTAAAACCACACCTGCTAACCTGAATTGATTGTCTCATACCCATACAAACTGAGACAAGCAACGAGTCTGTCAAATGCCAGAATTCAAAGAATCTAGTGTGAATTAAGGACTCTTAAACACACTGGTTCTTGAATAAACTGTGATATGTTAGGAAAGAAACTTCCTTGTAAAGAAAGAAATGTGTCTTTGCTTTGGTGTATCATAGCAGCCATAGATGTGAAATATTTTTGAGTTTGTTTGTTTGTCATATGTTGCGCATTCATATTATCTGAAGAATCAGGACAATTTGATGCTAGTTACCCTGTCAAACTGATCGTATCTTCTATGTTCCTGAGAAAGGGAAATAGAGGCCCTTTGTAGGTTGTGCATTTTTAATACAGGACTCAAGAAATTCCGCCAGCAATAACCAAGCAAAAAAGATTTCAAATAAACTAAAAAGGTCAATAAGTAAACTATTATGAGCACATGGCTTTCTCCTTACATTGCTAGTTATCAAAGGATTCAGATGTTTCCACTTTAATCTGTTGTTGGCTACAAAATACACGGCTGAGAAATTGGGGAAACCCTGTAGATCTTTTGACAGTCATGTGTACCTGTAGAAGTAAACACTACTAGTCAGAGATTGACAGACAGTATGGACTTAGGAAGTGAAATGGACTACATACTTAAATAAGGGCTAACTGAAAATACATTGACTGTATCATGCAAATATTCTCAAAGCCCAGGACCACATCTTCTCCAGCTAGGTTTGTGCCTTAGCTCCTTCCTAGTCTGCATAAAGACTCACCTTTCAACCCTCTTACTGATTTTTAATTTTCCATCATTAATATATGCTACTCAGTAAAAATAATCTGCCAAGGAGTAAATGTTGAAAGTATGCCAACAGAAAATAAAAGTGATAAAATAGATTAATATATTAATGTTATCACACCAAATTTTAAAAAGGTATTATTCAGCTATAATTTCTCAATCATCTTATTACAGTTTAGATATTAAGTATCTATTCTATTCTGACTTAGAGAGATACAGCTGTAAATGCTGTATTTTTACAAAATTTATTTCTGCACAATTTGCCTTTATTAATTGCATATGCAAAGATGCTTTTTCATTACTCTATGTATCAGACCCCTTAACTGACCACTGATTATTAATTTTTCTCATTAACCATTGGTTTCCAAATTCCCCAATGTTAATTTTTTAAAATCATCTTCACTTATGCATATTTAACACACAGCTATAGATAACTACTTAGGACCCTGAAGAATGCAGTCCTCAAAAAGTCAGAAAGTATTAAAGAAGAAAGCACTCAAAATATGGCAACAAATACTTCCTGTAGGAAAGTTAATTGAGTAGGAAGGATAAAATCAATTTCAAACCAAACATGAAGATACTGTAATGGTTATAGTGACCATCCATGAATGTTTGATGTAATGATGAGGTAGAAATTGTAACATTGTCCAAGTTCACCAGATGATATTAAGCTGGACTTAAAAAAAAAGGAGAAAGAAATTGGGGCATTCATTCATTAATATGTATTATTCCTGATAAAAATGAGGCTCATTTAATCCATTTCCTTAGATTTGCTGAAATACTTGAAAGAGTGACACATCCCTAAATTCTATTTAAAATATTAATGAAGCTTACAGTGAAAATGTTTTCTTTGTCTCATTCTAAATCCTTCAGCTGCAAGTTAAGCTTCTTTTAGTCAGCCTGCTCTCTCCTTTGCTTAATTGAAGTTTACAAATGATGCTCATAATATAACTCCTAATGATATTCTGCTGTATTTGTAGACCAGTGCCTTTCTCAACCATCTTCTGCATCATATATTTCCAAGGCCCATTTCCACTCATGAAAGTTTGCTAGTGTGAATGCGAAAGAAGTCCAAAGTAACTCTGAGATGGGCAAGACTGTGTTTGTATGGCTAGATTACAAGCAAAAAAAAAATGTCCATAAACGTCTGGTAGGAAAAAAAATCATAGCATTCTCCATGAACTTTAAATGAAATGTTTTCTATCTTTCAAATGTCTTTTCTACAAGACATTTCAGCAAAGGGAATAAATGAGAAATTTTGTGATTGTAGACAAAATTTGAAAAAGATGTTGTCTCCAAATAATATCTACTACTTGGTCATTGTAGAGATTCTATGAATAAAGAAAGGCTCAAAACTATAAACCTTGACAGGGAAGAAGTAGACTTTGCAAGGTCTCCAAACTCTCTTTGAAAATTTTTTTACACGATTAACATATGAATGTCTAAACCTTGTAGAGATTGGACCAGGACAGTAGGCTGCAGAGACCCAGAATTAGTTTATAAGAAGAACAACCCTAAATGTTTTTGTACCTGGAAAAATCAGGTTTCATAATACAAATGAAATTTTTATTACCTTGAAGAATAATTCACAAATCTTAATGGCAGAAGAACAAATATTTTTTGATGTTTGTCCTGTGAAGCAATAAGAACTTTACTCAAAGAAATCATCTCAAAAGGATGTTCTTATAATTTCATAAAAATTACTTTTTTGTATGCTTACAACATCCAAGTTAGATAAAGATGCTGCTAAGTCTTATCATTTGATAACTCTGGACATCAAATTTTCCTCTGCTCAGTCAAGGATGAAAAACTGAAAAAGCATAGAAATCAAGTCACTTGACCATATCAGGAAGCAGTGAATAACCAATCCAAGATTAGAGTCCTGGAAAATTTGTCCTGTACTCATCCCATAAGAGCAAATCACATTTGAATAAAATTAAGGTCCCAGAAACAAAATATTTCAGACTCTCATAATATTACACAACCATACTTAAATAGAATTTTCAATGGACAAAAATATAAATTTTGTAATAGAATTTCCTGTTAGGGAGCTCTGCTTTGTAAGGGATGAGAGTAGTTTATTGTCAATATTCCAATACTTTAATTCTAATCACATAAATGTACATAACAATTTTACCTCATTTTCTCTAATTCTCAACTTGACAAGAAAATTCTAGTATTACAAAAATTTACCCTAGACTGCCCTTAAAAATACAGCTCTCAGTACTGATAGTTTCAGGCAGTATAATATGTAGCTTTAGAAATATATTAGATATAAAGTCAAGAATATAAGTTATATTGAAAAGGAGGAAAATATTTTGTTTATCTATTGGTAAGAAAAGTTAGTTATCTTAGTATTACTCTTCTTAAAGTATGTCACTGTAATATAACTCCTAAAGACATTCTGCATCAGTGCCTACTCAGATCAGTGACTTGCTCAGCCATCTTCAGAGATGTTTTCTCCTGCAATGGGTGAGAACAAATATACAGACCCACATCCAAACATTAGGCAAAGAGTGAGAGACCTTGGTACCTTCAGCCATAAAGGGGATGTCTACATCAAATCCCTCTGCCAAGGAACAGGGAACCCCAAGGAAGAGGAGAAAGAAATAATATAAGAGCCAGAGAGGATGGAGGACATCAAAGAGACAAAGTCTTCTAAAGCAAATGAGCAAAGCTCATATGAAATTACAGAGAGCAAAGTAGCAGACACGGGGCCTGCATGGCTCTGCATCTGGTCCTCTGTGATGGCTTACAGCTCACTATTGTTATGGGATCCCTGAGTGTTCATGAGTGGGTCTCTGAATCTTTTATCTGCTCATCAGTTCTTTTCCCACTGTTGGTCTTGTCCAACTCTGATATGTAGCGTTCATTTTATTCACAATATTAATTATATTATATTAATTGTTTTGTGATCCCTTAAAAGCCTATTTGTTTTCTAGTGACAGACAGAAAGGGAGTGAATCTGGATGGGAGAGGAAGTGGGGAAGAATTGGAAGGGATAGAGGAAGGGGAAAACATAACCAGAATATATTTCATTAGAAAACAACTATATTCTTTTAAAAACATTTATTTATTTATCTATTTATTTATTCATTCATTTTATGTGTATGAGTGCTCTTTCTCCATGCATGCTAGCATGACAGAAGAGGGCATCAGATCCCATTATAGATGGTTGTGAGCCAACATGCGGTTGCTGGGGATTGAACTCAGTTCCTCTGGAAGAACAGGCAGTGCTCTTAACCACTGAGCTATCTCTCCAGCCTAGAAAAAAATTAAAAAAACAACAACAAATTATTTTCAATGAAAGGAAACTATGGCAAAAAGGAGAAAAGTCAGTTATGTTAATGAAACTAACTATAAGAAAGAAAATGATTTGGTAGTGACTACTCATCTTTTTAAAAGTTATCTTTGAGCTGGATCCCACTTTGGGCCTGTTGCTGGACCTACTTTTCCTCAGGCTCCTCTCCATTTCTATCCCTGTAGTTCTTCCAGACAAGAACAATGATGGCTCAGAGTTTTGACTGTGAGATGGCAACCCCCTCCCTCACTTGATGCCCTGTCTTCCTAATGGAGGTGGACTCTATAAGTTCCCTCTCCCTACTCTTGGGCATTTCATCTAAGGTTCCCCCTTTTCAGTCCAGAGAGTCTCTCACCTCCCTGGACTCTGGTGCATTCTGGAGGGTCCTCCTAACTTCCTATTTCCTAAGGTTGCCTGTTTCCAATTTTTCTGCTGGCCCTCAGGACTTCAGTCATTTTCCCTCATCCAATACCAAATCAGATTCCCCTCGTTACCCCTAGTTCACTTTCCCTCCCAGGTGTCTCCATTCTTCCCCCCTTGTTATTGCTTTCTTCTCCCTCCCAAGTGGGACTAAGCATCCTCACTTGGGTCCTTCAGCTTGCTGACCTTTGTGAGTTCTGTGGACTGTAACTTGGGTATTCTGTGCTGTTTTTATTTATTTATTTATTTATTGGCTAATATCCACTTATTAGTGAGTACATACCATGCATGTCATTTTGAGTCTGAGTTACCTCACTCAGGATGATATTTTCTAGAACTTCTAGAACTTGGGTACAAATAATGAGAGCTGTATTCAGAACTTATATACAAAGTTGGCAATTAAGGTATTATTACACATAACAAAAAGTAGCAAAGAACGTTGTGTCTTATGATGTGACAATAATTAGAAATTCTGTTAAATATATTTTATAGACAATTATGCTATAATGTTCTTACAACTCCTTTATGGGTTCGATATACAGTAGACTTTCAGAATGCTTACAGGAAGGGCTTAATATATATAGGTACATAGATTTGTAAATGAAAAATTACTAAAATAGTGGACATCCACAATAAAATGTTTATTTGTGTGATTATTAACAAACCGTATAGTTGTTTGCATTGCATTATACATCTGTTCAATATATGTACATATGTGTACATGTGGATATGTGGATATGTTTTTCCAGCCCTATGTATTTTATCAAAATTAACTTATGCTGTTACAGGAGGGTCAGGTTCCTAAGAGAGAGTTTCAGCAACAGAGTCATCAATAATTTTTTCTTGGTCAGTCGATATCCTACAGGAATACGAGTCCTTCAGTGTATGTTCACATCTATGTTAGATGATAGTCCTTTTGCCAATAAGACAAGTGTTTGACTGGTTTCACAGGCCTGGCGTTTTCTGGAACCGAAGATGTTGCATATGCTATGTTGGTTACACTTTCCCCTTTATCTCGCAACAATTTAACATGTATTGCAGTTCTTTAGGCACTTAGAGCTAATATTCTGGTCATATTCTCTCTACAATAATCTCCTCTGAGGGACTGTTTTGAGATCAATATCTACAAACATCATAGCTTTTAACCTTTACCCATTTTGTTGTTGTTGTTGTTGTTGTTGTTTTAACATTAGGTACCTGAAGGTCTTGGAGGTTGAGATTTGCTCCTAAAACCGCAGTGAGTAAGGCCGAAATTTAGAAGTATGAACTCTTTTTGCTCATGCTCTGAGCTATTGCTCTGTCGGAAGGGCCCACAGTTTATAAGTTGTGCTTGCACTTTGCATTATAAATATTACAATCATCTTGATGATTATAACAAATAACAGATAAGGACCCATTTATGAGGTAAAGTTGAGCTAAATTACACCTTTTTGAGACAAATTTTGCATCCCAATATGACAAATGTCATGCATTGCAACAAAGCATGCAGTGGGAAGAATAATAATTTCATATACTTGAATGATTGAAGGTTAACTTAATCATGATGTGTTTGCTCTTGTTTCACACATGTAGAAAAGTAAAATATGTTTATATCTAAATTAGTAGTTACTCAAACCCATTGCATTTTACCTCTGTAAATCCAGACAGACCTGAATCAAAATGTGTTATAATAGTACACATACTTATTTGCATCCACAATTTTATTCTGTATTTACAATAGAAATATAGATAAATGGTTGGAGAGAGGAGTGGGCAGTTAAGAGCACTTGCTGCTTTTACACAGTGACAGGTTTGCTCTGAGCACCCACATGGTGACAGACAATTGTTTGTAGCTCTTGTTCTAGGAAATTCAATGTCCTTGTCTGGCCTCCAGGTATGTACAGAGTGTATATGTATATATATATATATATATATATATATATATATATATATAGAGAGAGAGAGAGAGAGAGAGAGAGAGAGATAGAGAGAGAGAGAGAGAGACACTTGCACATATACAGAAAAATAAGTCTCAAAACCTAAATGCAGTTAAATTCTAAACTACTGAATTAAAATAGGAAATGGTACAAAAGATTGACAGTGAGTGGAAATACACTATTATGTCTATTAGGAATAAGCTTTGAAGGCATAAGCTTGTTTTTCTATAAGCAGTTGGCTTCACTCCAGGTACTGCTCAAAGCTGTATTTATCACCACAAAATCTGTCCTTACTGATTCTCCAACAATTCCTTTCTTTTCTTATACCAAAAACACATTGATAGGTGACACAGTCATGAACCACTCAGTGTAAATCTACTGTTTTAATACGTGCCAAACAGCAGTACCATGCTGATTCCAGGAAGGTCACTGCTGCACTAGAAAGCCTTCTCCTGCCACTCCAGAATGTTATGTTAAAGGCTTTAGGAGTTAAAATAAAAGCAAATGCCTTAAGCCCTTTCAAAAGACTGTCCCAGAAAATAAAAGCCAAATATTGACTCCCTACAGGATAAGGGGGAGGTACCTTTGGCCAAGCTTGAAATATATCTCTAGAGAGATCAGTTTCTACTGGTTGAATGATGCTAAGTAGCTCTCTGAAGACTCAACAAACAAATTTAGGGTTATTTCATCAGTAGTGTCCATTCTAGAAGAGATAATGGCTGTGTGCGCATAAAAATATCTCACATTACTTATTTAAAATATAATTTGGCATAGGCAGCTTTATGAATAAGTAAAATTAAGCCTCCAGTTCCGTTTCAATACTCTTTTAGAAAAACAAAGCAAAACAAGGCATGACCCATCTCAACCAACAATGACTTTCATTATCTTCTGTTCAAACGTAATGCCGTGGGAAAGCTAAGCTGCCAGAGCACTGCTCTAGAGAGCTAGGTGTTTACTTGATGTAAAGTCTGGGCCTTGCACCAAAAGATTTACATAATTGAAAACTCAGATGTTTGGGTGTCTATTAATAATGGCTTCTCGAAGGTTCCCAGATACTTTTACTGTCTCAAGTTTTAATAGACATTTGGTTGCAGAGTTTTAAATATATTTGATAACTGAAAAGCTCCAAATGACTGTGGTCCACTTTTTCTCACTGAAATATTCATTGAAATGGTTTGGGTGAGACTCCAAAGGAAGAAGCCCCAGCTTTGGAGCTGAGTTTGCTGCCAATCAGGAGTGGGAAGCCAGGCTCCCCTTGCCCCATCTGGTTTCTTTTCTCTCTTCTTTTGTCTCTTTGGATATAGGCAGTGCTAAAAAAAACTGAGAGTTGAATTGACCCCACTTATTAAATAAATATTTTTAAAGCTTCAGTGTCGTAAGCCTTTCAGTTTGGTTTGTTTTCTCGATACAACCCACCTTCATAGCAAAGGGCTGAAAAATATTTTACTTAGTTGAGAATCAATCTATAAGGCAGAGTGATTCAAGCATGAATAATTTTTTAACCAGAATTGGAAAACTCTAAATCTTCTTCGGGCTTCTTATTTATTATAAGAGCATATTGAAATTAATGAGGTCAGATGGTAGCTCACCCATAGGCTTCTCTGCTACCTACACATTAAGTTGATATTTCAAGGCTAGTGAATAATGAATTTGCAGTTATCCTTATGGGAGCTATGACATTTTTATAATGTCTCTTAAGAAACCTTAGGTGGGGAATGGGGAGATGGTTCAGTGAGCAAAGTGCTTTCCCCTCAAGCATAAGGTTATGAGTTTGGACCCTCAGGATCCCTGTAAACTGTTGTGGAATACAGTGATGTACATCTGTATCCTTAGTCCTCAGAGACAAGAACAGCAGGATCACAGAGGCTTGCTCACGGCCATCCAGTCTAGTTGAATCATAATGAGTTAGTTCACAGTTCACAGTTCACAGAGAGACCCTGCACCAAAACTATGGTGGCACGTAATTGAGGAAGACATCTGATGTCAACTCCTGTCATCCACATGACAACACACCCATGTGCATGCTTGTATGTACTAAACACACATATACACACGTATAGAAATATAATAAATGAGGGAATAAATAGAATGGAAATCCTAGTTGGAATTTACATCAGTGGAGAAACTCTGAAATTAGTTGGCAGTTATAACTCTTCCGTTATGACTAGCGGGGCTTTTCTCATTTAATAAGACACCAGCCTTTGCTTGTTATGCCAATGCAAATATGACCCTATCTCTACTGCTCTTTCCTCTGTTTGATCACACAACAATGGCTCATCTAGCTGCAGATATAAAGCTCTTAGAAAGAGGGACCTGGGATATTACTCACTTTGTGGCTTTGTTTGGAGACAGCCTTTAAAAGAGGGTTGTTTCAATTCCTAACATATTCAATTCCTTCATTTGGCTCTTTTCTTTTCCTCTTTCTAATTTTCCCATGAAACGAGGATAATTGTAGGAAGCTGGAAATAACAGTGGAATCGGAACAGGTTGCTGATTTTAGAATGTGTTTTAAGCACTAAAATTTTGTTTTCTTAGGAAAGCTTCAGCAAAGCTTTGAAGCATAAGAATGATAAGTGTCCTGGCACTTCCTTCAGAAGTGCAATTAGAAAGCTCAGAGCTCCTGGAAATCTAGCCACACTTCTCCCTTCTGCGGAATCACGGGGCTATATAGAAGGCAATTTTAAAAGCAACATTGTGAATTATATGATAGATTAATAGAATAAATGAAAAGGTTGGTCTAGAAGTACACTTTAAGCTAGTAAAGATGTTGCTTGTAACCGATACGCTAGTTCATGGGAAATCTTACTAATACATAAAAATTTGTGTTAAATGGCTGTGGTGGTTTTAATGAGAATGACCCCCATAGGCTCATGCATTTGAACACCTATTCTCCAGCTAGTGAACTTGTTAGTGAAGGATTAGGAAGAATAGCCTTGTTGAAGGAGGTGTTATACAGAGGACATGCTTTAAGGCTTCAAAAGGCCACACCATCACAGCATTCTCAGTCTTTATTATCTGTCTATCTATACACCTGTCTGTCCATCTCTTTGTCCATTTGTCTGTCTACCTATCCATCCATCCATCCATCCATCCATCTGTTTGTCTGTCTGTCCATCTGTCTGTCTGTCTGCCTATCTGTCAGTCTGCTTGTCTGACTACTTATTTGCTTTATGGTTATGTTTCAAAGTATGAGTTCTTGGCTACTGACATGCTTACCATCGTGATGATTATCAACTCCCATCCCTCTGGAGCTGTAAACCCCAAATTAACTCTCTAATAAAATGCCTTGGTTGTGGTGTCTTATCACAAGAATGACAAAGGCATAGATTAAATGTTGTAGTACTAAAAATAAATTTATAAAAAAACTAAATGAAAAATCTATATGCTTGGACTGAGTATAGAAAAGAACGATGAACGAGATTAGTAGTTGGTCACTAATTCAAACATTTGGCAAAACAAAGAATGTTTTACAAATCTACTCTGCATTTGGAATTTTGGATGTTAAGGTGTTTGCAAATAAGTCAATAGAAAAAGTGTTGACAACTGGAGAGATTGTTTAGCAGTTAAAAGCATGGGATACTCTTTCAGAGATCCAGGGTTCAATTCCCAGCACCCACTTGGTAGTTTGTAACCATCTGTAACTCCAGTTCTAGAGATTCTAACATTCTCTTCCAGCATCCATTAGCAGCAGACATGCAAATGGTTCAGTCATTCATGCAACAAAACATACTTGCAGTTACAGAGAGAGAGAGACAGAGACAGAGAGAGACAGAGACAGACAGACAGAGAGAGACAGAGACAAAGAGACAAAGGCACAGAGAAAGACAGAGACAGAGATTTAATAAATGATGAAATCTTCTCTTCATTAGAGATGAATATAATTAATAAGAGTTAATGTAGTCATTGAATTTAAACAGAGTATTCAGATTTTTCTCATATATTTAAGTCTTAAGATCATATACTTGCCCCAAAATATTGATGATAAAGACATGTTATCTCCAGTAGTAACTGTTTCTTCAGTCCTTTCAAATTCATCTTGGTGATTAGAACACAATTATTTAGGCAAAAGCATGTGCCTCTCTCGTTTATAATCAGTAACCGATTTGGACTCCAAGGGCATCACAAAATATTTGTAACTTTTAGATGAGTTCCTTAAAGATAAGAATTCTGGAGACACACAGATTTCTCTTTCCTACCCTTTCCCAGAAACAACAGCTGTGGCATTTCTTGAAGCCAAAGATGGAACATGATAGAGCTAACTGGACTGAGTTCTAGGAAATCTTACACTATTCATGAGAAAGAATTATTTTATGTAATTCTTGGCTTACATTTTGATGTTTGTTTGTGATGTTCCTTCAGACAATGTCTCAGCTAATAGAGAACACAGCCTCTTTTATGCTGCAGTAAACATTTAGAAAGAGTAATAACTTTACTGAAAAGAGAGCCATATTTGTCAATTACAATGCTTTACATTAGTTATTTTTCTTCACATGTCTGCTTGCAAATATGTATGTGTACCCACATGCATGAAGATGCCTGCATGGGCCAGCAAAGGCCATTGAGTTTCCCTCAGAACTGGAGTTAGTGGCAGTTAAGAGCCTTTCTGTAGGGAGTGAAAAAAGCTTTGAGAGAATGGGTAAAGAGTAAATGAAGTCCTAGTGAATGTGTATTGTTAACATGGGCCGGGCCATTTCAAGAAGCAATGTAGTAAGCCCATAGGAAGGCAAAGCCTCCCCCTGACCCAGATAAGAAACGGAGGAATGGCAAAGCCTTACTCAGTACAAACATGAATGTCATAAGCGTGTAAATCCCAGCAATGGCAGCCTTCCTCCCTGAGAGACCCTGAGAGGATTTACCTACAGAGACTTCCTACCACCACTAGACGACCCTTTCTCCTCGGCTGTACATAATAGACTCACTGTGGTTCTGGGTAGCTGCCTTGTTGATGGCCCTCCATCAGAGTCTACACAGCTCAGCTAACCTTAGACTTTCTGTGTCCATGTGTCTGCTATTTCTTTAATATCTGTCCTCTCTTCATTCCCTCACTGGCCCAAGCCATGTAAAGGTGCTAAGCAATACAGGACCCTACACTTCCCTATGCATCTGTGGGGAATCGAATCTGGCTATTCTATAAGTACAGCAAATACTCTTTACCAATGAACCACAGCTCCAGCCCATTTTTAATTTTTTATTTGTATTTTTATTCACTTAGCATTAGTTATTCTTAATATCTATTATTAGTTGCCACATGGTTAAGTTTAGCAAAAGGTCTATAAACAATTGCTATATATGAGAGAATCAAAGAACAGCAAGGTATTTCCCTAATTATGGGGGAAGAAATATATAGAATTACAAATAAAAGGTACATGGATATAAATTATGAATAATGTGAAGAATCACTATTCTTCCTCAATATTTCAATTATGCCATATAATTCCAATAAACATATCTTTATACTGAACTATTAGCTAATAAATTAGTTTATGTGACCTAAGTTATTCCTTGTTTTAACTTTAATCAATTAGAAGGCAAACTATTTGGTTTTGGGGAAAATTGCTTTATTTATTACTTAGATATTTATTCATTTTTGTCTCTTCAACCTTTACAAATCATAAAAGACCAATTATTCCATAGTTGGCTGAAATTAGTTTGGATTATTCAAATAATTATATACCTACTATGGATGGTATACCATTTTTGTCTGAATTTTAGGACTCATCAGTTCACCTTTTCATTTTCATATGACAGAGCTTATTTAATTATCTATTTCCACAGCTGAAATTTCAGGACTTTCTCAGTAGGTTGTTTTTTTTAAGTCTCTCAGAACCCATAGGTACAGATGGTCCATTAATAGCAATAAAGAGGAAAATTAGAATTATGCAAAACCCTTTGGAAAACAGTTCACTCTACACTTACTTCAAGGAAAGTGTCTGTGTTTAAAATCTAATGTGATCAGACATCCTGTTGATGCTAGTCACCCTAAAAAAAAATGCTGCATTTTACAAATTATCTTCTTTTGGCAAGAAAACAGCCTATGTAATTAATTTTAATAAATAATAGCGATGAATAGGTTGCCAGCTTGTCAGGCTCATGTCCCAAATACTTTAAGTGATTTGACAGGTGATGACATTCAAAACTACAAGCTGCTAAGTTGCATGTCTGCTACCTAATGATGACTGTTGACATGACAGAAATCTTCTATAATTTAGATTAGTTGCATACATTAATACCTCTGCAGGAGTTGTATGACTGTATCAGATATGTCAGGGACCACGTCATCAGCATGTGTAGTAGTCCTATGAAGTTTTTGACTGAGACACTATGATGCAGTCAGTAGAGTAAACATTAAGATTAAATTCACACAGGTTAAGAACCTCACCTCACTATGTTACCTGTAAGATTACCTGTTAATTTATTTATAAACAAAATAATTAAATTATTTATAAAATGATAATAATTAATAGTGAATTTTAAAGAATGCTTTATAAAAGGCTAACAGGGCAGGTATGAGAATATTTCATTCCTTTTGAAGTGCAAGTAAAAATCAGTGCTCTGCATTTGGAGTGAAAATACCAAAGTCCACAGCAGCTGGGTACCAAGGTTTAACTTCCTGTGTTGATTCTCATAGTCTGAGGAAGAATGTGAGAGAAATGTGGGTGCAAGAAAGAGGGGACTAACAATAAGACTCTGAAGAGAGGAGCAAATGGAAATCAAAGTAGAAAAGCATCTAATGAGGAAACAAGAGAAGCACATCCAGGTTAGTTTACAATTAGGGAAAGTGGATCCCGTTCTTAAAGAATTCATCAGTAGACATGAAAATTTACTTTGGAGACTGAACACCAAGAGACACTTCAAGCAATGCACATAGTCAGGTTATACTGATTGCGCTTTAACTGCCTGTGTTTTCCAGAGAAACTTCAAGCAGTAACGAGCATAATCAGGTTATGCTAGGTCAATCAGAAACCCATGGGGGAGGTAGATTTTCTTTCAATTTCTGGAGTAGCTTCGTAGTAATTAAGTCATGATTAATTCTGTGTGTGTACATGTGCATATATGTGTGTGTGTGCATATACATTTGTGTGTGCATGAATGTGAATGTGTATGTGATTGTGTATGTGCATTGTGTGTCCATATATGTCGGTGCATATTTCTGTCTGTGCATATGCATATGCATCTGTGTATGAGCATGTGTGTATGTGTGTGTGTGTGTGTGTGTGTGTGTATGTGTGTGTGTGTGTATGTGGTGCATGCATGCGCACGCACGTGTGGTGTGGTGTGGTTGTTTTTACTGCTTCTTACAAAGAAACAAAACCATCTTAGTTTCCAGGAGGTGGTTTGGAGTTTATTATCAACTATAGAATGCTGACATAGTAAGTTTGGAGTGACTTCCTATGTTATTTCTTAATATGGTACCATTGAATTTCAGTAAATCCTTTTTAAAAACTGAAAGCATCCATTTGGGAGAGTTTTTAGGGATATATTTGTATTCACAGCATGAAAAGGAGCTTCATGGTAAATGTCTTCATTTAAGGTGTGACTAGAGAACTTTTATGTATCTCTAGGAACCCATTTTCACTTAGCGTATCACTGGAAGCCCTTTGGAAAGTTATCTGGGGTCAAAAATTATCACTAGCAGGAACTGGGATCTTGTGAACACAGCTGAGGTAAGCTGACAGACTTCTTTCCTTGGTGTTTATCAGCATCGGTTTTCATTGTTCTCTTAAATATATAAAAGCTCATAATTCAGGTCTTGTCTAGGCCAGAAAAATGTCTGAGAGACACAGTCTCACAGCAGACCCCCTGGGTCTCTGTTTGGAATCTCTCAGACCCCTCCTTTACTGTATTCCTTGATCCCCAGGCAAAAGAGGTATGTTAAAGATGTTTTTCTTGAGGCTTGAGTGCTTCACAATCTGTCATTCTCTGCATTGTGTCCACTGTGGTTTTCTTTAATTATCTCTAATTTCTGTAAAGAGAATGGTTTTTGATGAAGGGTGAGAGCTATTCTTATCTGTGGGTATAATGATACATTTTAAAATGTAGTTAGTATTGTGCTGGTCTACTAAAGTTGCAATAGCTGGCTAGGTCTCCAGTAACAGTCATGATTATCCTCCTGTTGGGTGGGTCTCAAATCCAATTCCAGAATAGTTGATTGGCTTCAAGATATTAATATCATCACTATTTCACCTTTAGAGACTTTTTTCATATTTTAAAAAGATATGGAAGCTCTTTAGTGTCAGAAATCCATTATAGAATTGCTGTTAAGGAAAGCTGAGGAATTTGAGAAATAGTAATGTAGACATTATTTGAATAAGGCAGGTATACCTAATGATGACATTTTTATTTGAGCTATACTCTTCTTGATGTGAATCCACTCCATCTCTGTCTCTGTATGTATCTGTCCCTCTGTCTCTGTCTCTCTCTCATACTCGTGTGTGTGTGTGTGTGTGTGTGTGTGTGTGTGTGTGTGTGTATGTGTGTGAAAGTAATTGTGGAACATGGGTACTTATGATCATTGTTCAAGTTAATTTCATTAAGGAATCCTGGCATCATTTGTTTGTGAATTATTTGTGTTCACATAACTGCATATTATATCAAAAAACAACAATGTTCAGAGTATTAATCTGTCCTTTAAATTATTGTACCTATACCCACACATCAATGCAGTTCTCTGACCTTGTTAGAGAAGATCCTATGTACAGTTAATTCAGAAACTTATAACTGGTTGAAGTCCAAAGAATAAGTGTCAGTAGAGTGCCTAATTACATACAGAACATCTATATCACCACTGACACACTTGTTGAGGTAGGATCAGAGCAAAACAGTGTCTTCTGGACAGGAAAGGACTCATGCACTCATGAACTCACAGCACCTGTGTTTGCCTGCTCAAAACCTAAACAAGACCAAGTCTTGAACTCCCCCACTCCTAATTGAGATGCTATGGACAAATGTGTTTGATATGAAAAAAGAGGCAGTTTCCTGTAAAGAGTATGACCCAACTATGCTCCATTGTATGGTCTCACACTCACAAGCATGCTGGCAGTAAGTAGTGAGAATTGTAGTTTCTTTAAAAACCCAGTTATGTTATGTGACTATGTTTTTGTTTTAACCCCAGGTGTGGGGTAAGAGTCTGCTTCACAGCAGGTGATTATGATTTGCCTCACGCTCTAGCAGAGCTGTGATATTTACCAATTGCAGATAGTTTAATTCTGAGAACTCTGTAGAGGGTATAAATGAGAGACCCCCTAAGAGGGTTTTTAGCAGCTACTGCTCACCCTGCTGCTGTCCCTGCTGTTCCTGGTGGCTGCTGTGGTTTGACAAGAAGAAGGATTTGAAGATATTCTTGAGATGAAGATTGGACTTGCCCCAAAGAACCTAACAGCCCTAATCAACAGGAAGGAACCTAAAGAGGTCTACATTCCCTTTTCCTTCTAACCTTTTTTCTCTCCCACCTACTGTTGAGGAGTTGGAAGGGAGGTAGAGATATAGGAACCCAATAAGATAGCTAAAAACAATAGTGTTAATAGCAGTACAAAATTCACTTATTTGTTTATTAAAAATAACAAAAGTTTAGACAAGTAACTGGGTCTAGTAAGTGATGGTGGATCTGTGAAGAATTATAGGGCAAAGTTGAAGATAATATGATCAAAATGCATATAAAATGCTCAAAAATTAATAAAAGTAAATCATGTTATGAAAATTTAAATGGCCTTCTACAGAAATCCTCCAAATATACTTCACTAATATTTGCTTTGTGTTATGGTCCTCACTGGAGGCAATCAATATTTCAAAAGAACAACATTTTGGAATGAATTTGAAGAATGTGAAATAAATTAAACAATGTCATGAACTGCACAAAGAAGGAGTTGGTGCCAATCTCATACCACAAACTTGTGGCAATATTTGAATTCAGTAACAATAAACTGGAGTCCACACACACTGCAATTCTTTTTTACTACATCTCAGGGACAAAATTCTCAAAACTGCAAAATGAAAGTTTTGAACCCCTATAGTAATTTTCATGGAAAAGATGAAAACTGATTATTGAAGATCTGTGTCTCCCCATAAGTCACTCTGCCTTTACCAGGGTATAAACCAGCATCCCATTTCCTTCCTGGAGCCAATTTAGTAATTTTAGTAGAAGCCTCATCAAAAGATGAGTTCTACAGGGAAATGTGATCAGCAAGGGACTAAGGAGAAAATTAGATGGGGCATTTTCACAGCTGCTCACCATAAATACAATGGTGGTTGGGTGGAGGAAAATGGGAGACTCTTACAAAGTACGTAAGTCAGTTACAAACCATTCTTAACATACACTTATGAGATCTCTTTGTTGATATTAGTTAACTGTGAAAGGAGAACAAATTAAAATTTATGCATTAAAAGCCAAAGAGATGAGTCAACAAGGATAGATACTAGCCATCCATGCCTGACAACCTGATTTCGATCCCCAAATACCAGGCTAGATAGAGAGAACTGACCTCCAATTGTTGTCCTTTTTCTTCCAAATGAACACCATGATACCTGCACACAAGCATACATATTACACAAACACACACACACACACACACCACCACCACCACCACCACCACCATCACCACTACCTATCATCATCACCAATGATGATGATGATGATGATGATGATGATGATGATGATGATGATGATGATAAAGCCTACTTATAGCAATTATTTTTATTTGTTGTAAAATGCCATGCCCCAAAGTGGCCAATGGAAGAAGTTACTTTGATTCATGCTCCCAGCCAGAGTCCATAACGGTGCTGGAGACCTAGCAGAAGGCAGCTAGAATAGAAGGCTGAGAAATGACATCTTAAGCCACAAACATGAAGCAGAAAAAGAACCCTGGAAATGGGTTCAGCTACAAAGTCTCAAAACCCACCTCCAGAGATGCACTTCCTCCAAATAGACCACAGTACCTCCATTTAGTCCCACTAACTACAGCCAAGTAGTTATTTTTCATTCAAGCCAACACCTAATTTTTGGTTTAAGAAGAACAAGGAGGAGGAGGGAGAGGAGGAAGAATTAATGCAATTGTGTTAGTGTAACCTTCAATCAGGCTCTTGGTGGATTTAACTCCAAGAAATATATTGAAGGAGTTCAGAGGGCTACCCTGAGAACAGGTTTGGATTTCTAGTGTATGGTATGTACATGTTACATAAGCGAACATAGATAACAAACAGTGTTACTGCCTAGAAGTGGCAAGAGATGAGGGTGAGGAGACAGAGCAAGGATTAATTGTCCTATGTAAAACCGCAGAAAGTCACAAATGAATATATATGCACATATGTAGCTCACATATATGTGCATATAAAAGAAGCATATTCCTCATCAATATTTAATGCTGCTTTTACTGTCCTCTAAATCCTAACTACAAGCACAAGAGCAGCACAGTTTACAAGTTTCTTGATATCTCTTCCACTGCTCTTAAATAGGAACTGGCCCTCAGTGGCTTCTTTATTTGGACATACTACTTAATACTTCAGCCAAAGTGTTTCCCAATCATTTGGATTATGATAAAGTTGCCTTGTTCGAGTACAGCAAATTGATAAAATTAAAAAAAAAAATCAGAGTTGTTCCTGGGGATAAGACATAGCTTTAACCAGCAACATGACTTAACTATAATGTTCCATGGTGTGGCTGAGGTCGTTGTATTACCATTTAACTTCCTATCCATTGCCCATTGCCGCACTATTAGAAAATCACCTTCTTTGTTTGTAGAAACGAATGCATATGTTTAGAATGATAAGGAACCAAGAACTAATGGAGTAGACCTAAGTGTAATTCAAACACACTTATCCAAGTTTCGAAGAAGCAGGATTTCTGAATACCATAGGAATAGAAGTTGAGTAGAAAAAAATAGGTTTTTGCAAATATAGTGGATGTAGCCTTGTTTAACAGGATCCTGTGTAGCAAGGCAACTGGGTTATGCCTTAACAATATAATCAACACCTTTAAGAAAAATCATATTGCAGGATTCCTTCCCTGTCAGACATGCTTTCCCCAGAGAAGTTACATTCCCCAAGTACCTTCACTGATTTATTCTTTAAGCAAGGGTGGCAGGATAAATAAATTGTAATGTTACTAGCTGGCTCAGAAGTACCATAGGGAGAAAACTGTTATCATTTAGAAAAATACACTGGTATTCTCTTTTAGATGTGTGAGCCCTGAGGACGTGATGTGGAAGGATGATACCAAGAACAAAAGGTTTAATTTTTACTCAAGAACTCTAAAAGACATTTTTAAAAAGAAATGCTTGAAACAGAAAAGGCAGAACTAGACCCCTACATGGATAAAGACTGATGCAGATAGAATGTGGTGAGAGGACTGAGAACAAGCCAACAGGATCAGAAACTAGAAACATTGAATTGTGGGTGCCACAAATTCCTGACAGGTGACTGGCAGCCAAAAGATTAAGAGCATCATTAAATAGTTTGGGCATTATTGCTGCCCTCTAAGTCTTTTCTTGATAAAATCTACTGTACTTACAAGTTATTTCTCTGTGTGGCCATTTTGGAGAAATAGGAGATGGATAGTACAGTCTTGGTTAGCACAGTGCAGCGTCCTGAACAAGAGTAGGTTTTGAAAAACTCAAGAATAAGAGTTTGGTGCAAAGGAAAGCTCTAGCAAACATGACCATAATAATTTCAACAGAATGTTGTTACAAACTTCAGGTTTGCTATCAAGAAATATTGGTTGCTCCAAGTTTAGATCAATGTTGAGTAAGTGAAAACTTAGCTGGCATCAGTCAAACTAAGAGTGACTGGGACAGGAACAGACACTGGACTGAAACATTTCTCACCAGATCATTGTGCAAATAAAGGGAAGAAGAAGAGAGAAAGAAGGGGTACAAATACACCGAGGAAAGAAAAATAACCAAGTTCCAAAGAAAGGAAAAGCTAAAATAGCTAGAGCCAAATGACAAGGCTAACATGGCAACATAAGGGTTAAAAGGGCCACAAATGGCATCCTGGAAAACTCGAGTTTTCTGTTTTCTTAATGACCTAAGGATTCTTTATTCTTGCTTTAGAGCAATTTAAAGGTTCCTAGGAATTCATCTCAAGTTCAGTTGTCACTATTATATTGTCAGCATTACAAATACATCTGAAGAGACTCATAAGAGCTTAACTCTGATTCTAGTAAGCAGCTAAAGATAAAGCAAGAAAAATGTAAGCAATTCTTACAAAAAAAGTAAGAAGAAATTTTCCTTAATATCTATATTCTAGGAAATTAAATTCTTAACTAAGATGGTTTAGAAATAGAGTTGTATTGTGAATTAATAGTTAATAGACAGCAGAAGACAGAGAAATGAAAGTTACATGGGATGAGCATGAGGAGTACATATCAGAAAAATCTATGACTTCTATTGTCATATGAAAATCTATGCCTTTGATTGTCCTCATTTAGAATCATATGACTCTCCTAGACATTTGTAGAAAGGGAAAATCTTTCATGGGGCTATAATACCAGGTAATGAAAATATACTACTGAGTGGGCAACGTTGTAAGATCATAACCTAACAGTAGCTGAAGAAATAATCTATAAAAAGACTTATAACACAACTTTTTAAAATTTTTTATTAGATATTTTCTTTACTTACATTTCAAATGTTATACCCTTTCCTGGTTTCTCCTCTGAAAACCTCCTATACCATCATCCTCCTTCTCCCTGCTCACCAACCTACCCACTCAAGCTTCCCTATCCTGGCATTCCCCTACATTGGGGCATAGAGCCTTCACAGAACCAAGGGCCTCTCCTCCCATTGATGTCCAACAAGGCCATCCTCTGCTACATACGTAGCTGGAGCCATGGGTCTCTCCATGTTTATTCTTTGGTTGGTGGCTTAGTCCCTGGGAGGTCTGGGGGTCTGGATGTTTCATATTGTTGTTTCTCCTATAGGGCTGTAAATCTCTTCAGCTCCTTCAGCCCTTTCTCTAGCACAACTTTTTAAGAATATTAATTTACACCACATGTTTTATGACGCACTAAATACTCTTCATGTGTTTTTCAGTTCAAACAAAAATCCTATGGATACTATATTTATTTATTTATTTTTACTCATTTCTTTTAAATGAAGAAACTGAGGCTGAAGGTAGTTTCTAAGCTTCTAGTTCCCTACCTAAGGTCACCTTATAGTTTAGACACTAGACCATTGCTTGCCCTTGCCTAGGCATCTTGACTCACCTTAAATCCTAGACCAAGTAATTCAGAATAAAATTCTAATAAATCCCTTAGTAATTAGCATTCACAATTTCTCTGTTTTCTTCACAAATCCTTCACTAGTTCAGGCTCTTTGAAGTGTTTTCTTCTCTAAAACAAAATATGTGGCAATGGTTTAGACAATGGTGGTAAGTGGAAGCTTTGAAGGGAACAAGGAATCTCCATGGAAAAGCCAAGGAAATGGCTAAGAAATATTGCAGGTGAGTCAAGGGTTCACTCATCTTGTGTCACAGAGGGAAAAAATTATCAAAATATTTCTTATAATATTGTGTAAGGGCAAAAATGAACCAAATAAACTCCTAGATCTGGGTATTTGGTTTCAACCTCTGCAGAGAATTAGAAGATGCGTGACTGCTTATGATAAAATCCATCCTTGCAAGAGAGATAGATTAAGAATGAAAATCTGGGCTTAGAAACAGAAATCTGGTAAATGGTGGTACCAACCAGCAAGAGGTTCTCAAGGTGGAATAAGTCATGGGGCTAAAGTTCAAGCTAAGGGTTTCTCTCTGAGGTTTGTTTAAACATCTTTGAGAATTAAAGACATATCTCACATGTAAGTCCAGGCAAGTTCTAGAACTACTTCCTGGTAATTCTATGGAAATGTAGAAACAATAAGTTGTCATGCTTTTAAGTTAATTAAACCTTCAAGGTGACTCATGGTAGAGGTCACAAATCCAAGAGTTATTTACAATTATTTTTGCATTTAAATAAAAATCTACTTTGAACTAAAATCTAAATATAAACATTTTAACTTTCACTTGTCCTTTATTTCATGTAAATTAATTAAGTATTCATTAAGATATTATTCATAATTGGTATCCCAATTTCTTTTAAGGTAAACTGGAAAAATGTCCCAATCATTCTTGAAGACAATACACATATTCAGTGTGAAGGAAGTTTCTGCAGATGATGTGTCTAAGGGCTAATGTAGCACCTTTGGGCATATTTGTGTGAATCCATGTGACATCATCGTACAGCTCTTTGATCCTTAGTTTCCTCCTTGATATGAGAATAACACCAGGTCCTCACAGTGGCTGTCCAGAACAACAGTGCTGTGCCTGGAATGAAGCAATATTCACTTCCTGTCAGTTGCGGTTAGTTGTTAAGAAATGAGTTTGAGCTTCCAGAATGTGAGTCAAATATACTCAAGCATTAGACCCATTCCAAAAGAGAAGCCTAGTTCTAACCTAAGACAAAATCAGGGAGTGTAGTATTCCATCCAATGGAACCCAAGAAAGTAATCCATGGGGTAGTTTTGCTAAGCCAACTTGCTCTGGGAATCCCCTGTCTCTGGTTTCCAAAGCTGAAATTATAAGAAAGCCTTCATGTTCAAAAGGAATTTATGTAGGCTCTGTGGATCTGAAACCAAATCCACATACATAGCTGCTCAACCATCTCTTCAACCCCTCAATATATACCCTTTTGGCTTCATTCCTGACAGATTCATTCCACTTATGTAATTATCAGGATCATTGAGTAAGGTCTGTCAGTCTCACTCCTGAAAGTCAGAGTATCTCATTAAGAAGCTTGGAATACCCAAGATACAATTCACAGACCACATGAAGCTCAAGAAGAAGGAAGACCAAAGTGTGGATACTTCGGTCCTTCTTAGACAAGGGAACAAAATACCCATGGGAGGGGATACAGAGATGAGGTGTGAAGCTGAGACTGAGGGTGGGCAAGTTTAGAGACTGCCCCATGTGAGGATCTATCCCATGAACCCAGCCACTATTGAAGATGCCAACAAGTGCTTGCTGACAGGAGCCTGATGTAATTGTCTCCTGAGGGGCTCAGCCAGTGCCTGAAAATTGCAGAGGTAGATGCTCATGGCCAGCCAGTGGACTGAGCATGGGGTCCCCTATGGAGGAGCTAGAGAAAGGACCCAAGGAGCTGAGGGGGGTTACAGCCCATGGAAGGGATAGTAATATGGACCAACCAGTACCCCCAGAGCGCCCAGGGACTAAACCACCAACCAAAGAGTATTCATGGAGGGATCCATGGCTCCAGCCACATATGAAGCAGAATGGCCTTGTGGAACATCAATGAAAGGAGAAACCCTTGGTCCTGTGAAGGCTTGATGCCCCAGTGTAGGGGAATTCCAGGGTTGGGAGGCAGGAGATGGTGGGTGGGTGGGGGAACACCTTCATAGAAGCAGGAGGAGGGGGGATGAGATAGGGGGTTTTTGGAGGGGAAAGAGGAAAGGGGATAACATTTGAAATGTAAATAAAGAAAATATGTAATAAAAAGATAAAAAATAAAAAAAGAAGAAGAAAGTGAATGCCTTGTACTCAAGCTGATCTTACTTGACTTGGCTGGCACAGCAAGTGTGGGAACTTAGAAATAACTCTCCAGAGAGATTAATCTCAGTTCTCCCTTTCAAATTTACTTAAAGTAAACTTCCAGATCTTTTAGATAAAAGCTATTTAAATAATGACTAATGTATAATTATTTAAATACTTGTGATCCTGAGAAAAAAAGAAGGGGGAAATGAAAGAAAGATTGAAGGAAAAGTTAATGTCAGTGAAATGAAATAAATTTATGATGTGGTCTTTGAGGGTTGGCTTAACCTCTATGACTATATAAGGGATGGTACTGATACTGGCTGATCCCCTCTAAAAACTATAGGCCAAGTGATTAGCATCCATTCAATTCTATATTAAAATATGATTTAGCAAAAAAGCAGAACTTATTATCAAATAAAGTATGTAACATAATACGTATCAGTTGCAAAATTGTAGATAAACTCAACTTCTCTGAACCAATTTCTTTATCTTGGAAAAACAAATAGTAATGCTCTTATCAGAAGGATATTGTTACTAATTCAACCTATATATCATGCTGTCTCCATATTTTTAGAAGGGCCTACTGGGTTATATTACTGACACAATGACGTCAATAAGTAGCTCTATTACTTACAGATAAATCACTTGGAAGACACTTTAAGTTCGTATACTGAGATTAAAACATAAGGCTACCCTGAGGTCAAAACACATGATACAGTCTGAAACTAAATAGCAACAGCAACAACAAAACAGGGCATGTTATGCTTATAAGGATTTGTCCAGCTGTGCATACATTGTGTGTTGTGTAACTTCAGACTGTCCTTGGAGAATGGAGTAGAACTCCTAAGACCCAGGAAGGAATTGAAACAAAAAAGGCTTAAATAAGTAAATAAATAAATAAAAGAAACTTAGAAGTTCCTGAAAGTTAAGGGCATTCACAAGGCTCCTCTTGGAGTTACGTAAGCAGTAAATATTGTTGCTGAGATGAGATAATTCAGACCACCAGATCTGCCTTCAAGTTGGGCCAGGTTAGGCAAAGTACTGCTGGGTCACAAAGTTCCTTAGCTGCCATCCTTGCTGGGTTGGCCTTTGCCAGCAGCTTCCTGGAAGGCACCCCAGTGGAGCTGTTGCTTCTCTGACTCAGACTTGCATGGAGTCTTGTCTTTGGTTGTTGTCAGTGCTTTACACAGAGTAAATAGATTTTACTCAGTATCTCCTCAGAAACAGTCCCAGAGCAACATAACTCCCAGACTGCATGAATGGAGCACAATTATTTTCATTTATTAAGATTACTTTAAGCCGGGCAGTGATGGTACACGCCTTTAATCCCAGCATCTGGGAGGCAGAGGAAGGCAGATTTCTGAGTTCGAGGCCAGCCTGGTCTACAGAGTGAGTTCCAGGACAGCCAGGGCTACACAGAGAAACCCTGTCTTGAACTCCCTGCCCCCCCCAAAATTACTTTACCTATTTTATTGTGGGTTTTTTTGTGACGCTGGGAATCAAATGCTGGATCTTGCTCATGATAACAAATAATCTCACATTTAAGCTACATCCATTGATCCATTTCCTCAAGATGACTTTTAGAAAAAAAAAAGACATAAAATATTAACTATGCCTAGTATTCAGCAGATATTTAAGAAACATTTTCTGTTATTAACAAGAAGACTGGAGTTATAAAGAGAAAGATGCTCAATTAGTGTCTTTAATATATGTGTGCTTTATCTGAGTCTCTCTAACAGCCAAAGGGAAGGTCCGATTGCCATGGCTATTTGATAGTGGAAGTAACTAAGGGAACAAATGTTTAAAATAGTGTGTCAAAGTCCTGGCTTCTACTGTGTATGACAGGGTTCAAACTCCGGCCATTTGGCTCCTAGATATGTACACAAATCAATCATGCTGTACTAAGTAGGGAATTCATATATTTACACATGGCTAGGAATCAGAGACTCTTGGGAAAATTTGAAATAAAATAGGAAATAAAATAAACCTGAATAAAATAGATTTAAGGAACAGCTATTTAAATGGCATTGACAACACAGAAACTGTTTGGTTTGAATGATACTGTGAAACTCAAGACCAAAGCCTTCCCCATCCCACCTCCACCCCCACCTCCTGTCTTGTTTACATTCAGTGTTACTTCAGCAAGTATGATCAACCACTCTGTGTTTTTCAAATGTTTCAGTGTTTCATGTGCTGACCTCTTAGGAGGTTAACATAGTTAACTGAGCCTGCGTTGCAAGCCTGGATTCTGGCTTTCAGGGATACAGGAGAGATCCACTCCTCTTAGATGTGGTGGAAAAAAATTAAACCCTGTTTCCCACTGGATCTTACACTTTTGTAACAAAACAGGGCAATTGATTATAGAGCTGTTTCAAAAAAAATAAACAGAAATAAAACAAAACACAAAAAAACAAAACCAAGATTCTCTATACAATAATGTTTCCTGTAACATGAAACATAAAGAAATGTCATTTTTGCATCTAGAGACCCATTTGTATCTCAGATGGAGATAATCGGAATTGTCCAGCCACTATTACCATGTCACTCGTATTTGTCTATAATATGTCTGCTATCACATTTTCCTTGTATTCTCCAACTTCTACCTAGGCATTTCCAATACAGTGGCTACCCGGGAGGATGGTAAAACAGTAGTTTTAAATATAGACAATTTCAATAGACTAAAATGTATTATTAAATATAATTTTACATTTTATTATTTATGTAGTGAGATTATTAGAAAAATTAAAATTATATACTTTGTTTGCATGTCAGACAGCACTGTTCTGGGTTAAATGCACATTTAAAACACTAACATTCACAAACATTGTATAAGATATTTATGGGCACCGGTTTAAAAAAAAAACAGGATTATTTAAAACATATTACAACTTTCAGCAGCTACATGGAATGACTAATTTAAATGGACCTTTCAGTGGAGATTCACTATACATGTTAAATAAATGTATGAAAGAGCAGAGCTAAAAACAGATTCACGAAAAAAAAATATTTCCAGGACTTGAAAACACCCAGCATTTGGAGAAAAGGAGGCTACATTGATGAGAGCTCATGGTTCTGCTGTCAGCTTTCGCTGAAGGGAGCTTCTGACTCCTGAGTTGCAAATGTGCACAGCGAGACAGACAGTGGAGGAAGCAGAATGCCACCACTTACAGGTTAAAGAGACAAACAGATAAAGCAGATGTTCTTTAAAAACAAAACCTGCTGTTCCCTGATGCTGAGAGATAAATGAGAGCTAAAAGTTCACTAGCAGAAAGAGCTCTTTTGTAAGAAGGCCAGCCCCTCAGATGGAAGCTGGAAAATGTTACATTCTAGCAAAGGGCATAGGGGGCATACGAGACACACAGGAAACAGACCAGCCTTCCCCTCCGTGGGGCAAGAGTCATCCCCTTGATATTTATCTGCTCACCAGATACAAATACGTCTCTGACAAGGTAAAGATCGGTAAGCATAATATCATTTTATACATAATGTTCAAATTTCCATAAAGAAAAAACTTCACGTATGACAAAAAATAAAATAAAACAACAATAACAACAACAACAGAGAAACCAAAATATACGAGAATAAAAAAAAAAACAAGGGGAAAAGCTAGTAAATGATACAAATACTGACAGAGATTCAGGCTTAAGAGAAACAATTATTCTGAAACCAAAGAAATGGAAAAAAAAGATTAAAGTCTCAACAAGGAAGTCTTTAAAATGTTTATCATAATACTTATTTTAAAAATAAAACTGGCCGGCTGGCAAGATGGCTGACTGTTAATAGTTAATACTGGCTGCCCTTCAAGAGCTCCTGAGTTCAAGTCCCAGAAATTACATGATGCCTAACAACCATCTATAATGGGATTTGATATCCTCTTCTGGCATGCAGGTATACATACAGACACACTAAATAAATAAATCTTAAATAAAATAAAATTGTCAATATGATGGCTATCATAGTAGATTAAATATAAAAATAGAATAGTGAAGAAGAAAAATAATTAGATTTTTAAGTGTCTAAATTTTGGTGAAATAAATTTTGGAAGTGATTATTCATTCAGAAGGTAATGAAGGGTCTCCTTTTGATGAATTGACACACCTATTATACCATGAGAAGCTTTAATACATAATAGATATGTTTTTAAACATTTTAAAAAATGATTCCTTTTTATTTTTATATGTGCAATGGAGTTTTGCTTGGACATATATCTGTGTGAGGGTGTCGGATCCCCTAGAACTGGTATTATAGACAGTTGTAAGCTGCCATGTGGGTGCTGGGAATTGAACCAGGGTCCTCTGGAAGAACAGCCAGTGTTCTTAACCTTTGAGCCATCCCTCCAGCCCTGTGTGCAGATACTTTATTGACATTGGGAGCAGAAATGTGATCCCAAAACAGTAGACAAGACAATGGTGAGGCTTCCCAAATCTGATAAACAACAAGTCAAATTTCCAAGAATTCTGCATACTCTAAGCACAGCGAATACACAAAAAGCTACCCCTAAATTTGCCACTGTAAGATTGTCAGAAACCAAGTATAGTTAACCTGAGGCACTGAAGAAATGAAATGCAGCTAATACATATAAACGCAGGTGAATGAATGAAGCCAGACAAATAGTTTATTCGTTTGTACCTTTCACAACTACTTATTCATCTAAACTATGCGATATGGTGGCAAGCTTTTTGTAATATTACCAGTTTGCTGCCTGTGGAGAGCTGCGAAGCACCACACCTCAAAGATGGCGCTGGCCGCTGC
>NW_022196910.1:24843902-24873313 GCF_008632895.1 Mastomys coucha | reverse complement strand
AACTGCTGGAGAAGAGCCCGAGAGTGTGTTGCGTCATTCTTGCTGGTCGAGGGTGGTCGCGACAGCTGCCTATTGAATTTGGAGACATATCATGTCCTTCATTCCCAGTTCTGGTCATCTGTTGTTTTTCCTCCATGATCAATATGAATGAAGGCTTATCATCTTCTCGAATAACTATTTTTAATTATTTTTATATTACGGTGCATTCTATTTCATTTATGTCTACTGCTTTGCTCTTATTGCATCCTTTACTCTGCTCACTCTAGATTTTACGTTTCCTACGATTTTCCAGTTAGGACGTAAAGTCACTGCCCTTACCGTCTCCATTTCAAAAGTGTATACAAGTTTGAGAATATAAATTTCTCCTAAGTATTATTTTGATGTAAGTGTTCTTATTTCATTTGTTAAAAACGAAACAAAACAACTCTAGTTTCAATTTGATGCAGTTGATTTAATTGTGTTAAAATGAATTTTCCAGTATTGGTTTTTACATGTTCTGGGACTTCAATCATTTTAATTATATAGAAAATAGTTTTATGGCATATTCATGTTCATACATGTTGCTGTGTGCATATGATCTGAATACTTGCAATACTCCCAATATTCAGAAGTTGAAACATAGTCCCCGCCCTCCCTGGCTCCCCACCCAAATGATGTCAGCTGAGATGGAGATAACGTTAAAGAAGCCAGAAAAAAATCATTTATTCTTTTTTTCATGTAATGAGATGGAACCTTTTGGGGTGAAATCAGTATTGTATAAAATTGACTCCAGAAAGCTGGCTTGCTCTTCACTTCATCTGAGAGTAGAACAATGCTACCTGATGCCAATATAAACAAGAGATAGTCTTTTGTCATGGAAAGAATCTTCCAGCATCTTCATCTTGGACTTCTTAGCCTCCAGACTGTGAGAATTAAATCTTTGTGGTTCGCTGATTATTGGGCTTATAAAGTTTTGTGCCAGCTGCCTATATGTATCTAATTGTAGTGTTCATTTGAGTGTTTTACATGTGTCAATTGAGTACAATTATTTGCTAGTTTCTGTACTTGCTGTCTGTCAATTTACTCTTTCGGTTTGGGAAAGAGTGTTCACTTGTTTAATTATGTGTTTATTTCTTATTTAATTTCTACAAAAGTTTTCTTCGTGTATTTTGAAACTCTGCCATGAGAATATTTTTGAGGGTTTTGTATTTTTAATAAATTAACCATACACCATGCTATAAAAGTATATGACATAAAACACTATGACATGATTATTTTTATGTCTAGCAATATTTTTAATTTTAAAACATACTTTATGTAATATTAATATACCCAACCTTTCTTTTTGTTAGAACTAGAGTGGCTGTATTTTTTTAAATGTTAATTTGCTTTGCATCTGCCCAATTTTATATTTAATGTATTTTTCATGTACATTAAATATAGTCTAGTCTGGTCATTTATACAGCTTTATCATTTCTACATCTTAATGGTGGTATTTATACATTGATACTTAATGTAGTTACTAATTTAAGAGGTTTTTAAAAGTATTTTTCAAAAAAGCTATCTCTATCTTCATCTTCAGTCTCTCTCTCTCTCTGTCTCTCTCTCTCTCTGTCTCTCTCTCTCTCTGTCTCTCTCTCTCTCTCTCTCTCTCTCTCTCTCTCTCTCTCTGTGTGTGTGTGTGTGTGTGTGTGTGTATGTGCCATGAATGTGCAGGTACCTGAGGGGGCCACAAGAGGATGATCGATCTCTTAGAACTGTAGACTACCCAGTGTGTGCATGCTGGGAGCCAAGATACTGTCCTTTAGAAAAGAAGCAAGTATCCCTAACCATTGAGACACCTTTTGAGCTCACTGCTTTTCCAGTGTTTCATTCATTCCTTTGAACTATTCTTTCTTCTTCTATTTGCTTCTTTTGCCTGGATTAAGCACTTTGTCTGCTCTTATTGTCCTCTCTGGCAGCTTTGGTAGTCGCTGTTTTAAACAGTGACATCGTTATTTTGAGCCACAATCTACCTTCAGGAGCACTACACCACATGAAGTAGTGTGTCTTCATGGTGTCTTTTCCCCTTGCTCCTCTTCCCAGCTTAAGTTGATTGTTCTGCATTCTAGCACTCCGAATTGTGGCTGCTTTATTGTTCAAAGAAATAAATTCCAGGGATGTAGAAACTCTTTGGACATGTGGGTTTGCTTTGGTTCTGAACCCTTTGCCTGTTGACGTTTTGCGCTGAAGCTACATTTACTGAAACCCATAAAAGCAGTAAATTAGCGAACCTCATCAGCATCAACCCACTTCGACTTTGTGTGTGGAGGTCCTTGACTGAAAGTAGAAAAGGATTACAATATCCAAATGTGTTATTCAGCAATCCTGACCAAAGCAAGCTCAATAAAGAAAACAGCTATAAGATTTGCAAGGCATCTATTTTAATAGAAAAGGATAAGTAGCTCTTTCTGAGATTAATAGTGTTTCAGAAAACAATTTTACAGGAAGATACACCCGTTGATGACACAGTAACAACAGTGGCTATTTATTCATTGTAAATGGGCATTAAGTGTGGCAGAAAGTATTTGTTCCAGCTGAAGGATCACATCTCTACCACCATTGTCACATTGTTCTTGATTGCATTAAGTATGCTATAGGTAGTTGGAGAAGAATTTTCTGCTAATTGCAAAGTAAGTTAATAATTACCTAATTGTTAATTATCTAACAATTAGATAACAATTATCTAATTTTTGTCAGTAAAATTTATCAATTAACAATTGGTTGACTGATAGATTGTTTCACAGTTTGTTGCACATTTGGGCCATTGCTTTTCACAATATCAACCTTGGAACTACCATGCCTTCATACTCTGAATACATTTTGGTTTTTTTGGTTTTTCTTTGCTTCAGCTGCTGTTTATTGACATTCAGGTGGGCACTATAGCAACAGGCCTGGAGACTGCAGAATACAAGGTGGAGAGTAGAGTGACTGCAGTGACAGCAGTGGAGTGCACAAGGAGTGGGGAGGCCAAAGCTGTTGGGAAAGCAAGTCAGGGCCAGGACCAAAAGCCCCACATTTTGAATGGTCAAAGCATGTGTGACTTTCTGTCATTATAAGTCCAATTAGAAAAACTCTGAATCACTAGATAGCAATTTTTACAAGTTTTTAGTCCCTGTTCATGAATTTATTAGGACCTATTTACCTGCTTCTCATTTAGGAAAACGTGTTGGTTAAGACTTACATTACCTAATTTTATACATTGGATATATCTTCCACATATACGCCCTATGGGATAGAATATCATAAAATTGCAATTTCAATGTCCCCCAAAGAACACAAAGACCTATCCATAATGTAGACTCACATTCTGTTTTGCATATCTGTGCATAAAAATGTATCACAAGGCTGCTACTAGAAGACAACCATTGCAGTGTCCCCTGTAGACATACTATGTGTGAACCATTCACTCATTTAATTCAGAGTCACTAGGTCCTCTTCACTTAGGTTGTATTGGTTCAATTATTAATACCTGGTGGCATATGCTTGCCAGTGGATATTGTCAAAGTAATTCGAAATGCATATTTATTGTTGAAGCTAAGATTGGGTCATCTCCTGGGAGACTATGTTTAAGTATCAACTGCGACTTCTTATACAAATTGGCCAAATAACCTTTTAATAAATCAAGACAATAAGACTGAGGTATAACTACAACCGAGAAGTGTAATATGGCCATCATACCACCAGCATGGATAGATTGATTATTTCAAGGAAGAGCATTAGTCACAAAGGAAAGGTTGGTTTGTCTTAAAATTCTAAGGGCAACACCAAAGTGAGATACAATTTGACATCTTGAAGACAAGCAAAAAGGCCTCTAAAGGCAATCTTTAGTAAGACTGTAATTATAGATTAAGTTTTTCACCTTTAAATCCCACTCCAAAAGTTTCTATTAGCTAGACACCCTCATAGACCTTATTTATACCATACACACCCACAGAGGAAAAAAATAGTCTATCCATAGTGAATTTGAGTTCTTCTCCCTGCTAGGGGTTCAAATCTGAGTCTCACCTTCCCAGTGGGAGGGGTATTTTGGACAGTTTGACAGAATATATCTCAGTAGCTCTTGAAAGCTAATCTATATTTCAACTTTATATCCCATTCAAAGGATCCAACAAATTAAAATGCAGAAGATTGCATGTAAAAGCAGTCTGATGGTGATTCTTTGATACACTATGCTCTCTTTCCACTGTTCAAATAGCATAATCATTGAGTTTTATATACAGGGAATAAATAATGGCAGAATAAAAAATAATATGTCTTATTTATGATGACTCTGACCTATTCTTTCAAGTTGAAAATTTTGATCAGACTCTGTCTCCAGCCTTCTATTTAGAGACTACTACCCAGGAATGAAATGGGCAGCTGGATAAGCCAAGTCCTGAACATCTTCCTAGGAACAGCTGATGAACTACATCTCAAGCATATTGGCTTGGAACTTTCTATCTTCTGAATTACCACTCTTTCTCCATGCAGTAATGTTTAAAAACATCCATTGTGGTGTATTTCCTATGGCCTTCATTCTTTCCAATGAAAGCAAAACTTCAATTCTCATAAAAATCAATATTGGACTTTATCATGATGAACATGGCAAACAATATCCCTACTACCAACAACCTCTTTCAGAAATCAGCTTATCAAAATTGCTAATAGTTCCCATACCCTTTCCTCCATCGGAGAAGTAGTGCTACATGATCTTATAGGAGTCTAGAAGACCCAGGTTCCTACCCTGAGGTTGTCTAGTGTCCCCATACTTCAGTTCCTCCTTCTAACTGAGAGTTTGGGGCAATATAGTTCTTACTGTACCTCTCTCAAGGTCTAATTCCATCCTAAAGTCAAGTTATCTAGACCAGAAATACTAATTTTTTAAATAGTTCTCAGTTAAAACATTTAAAATATCTTTTGATTAATGAATGACAGTAGCGACACAGATCTCTAGACATTTAGTCGGGAGCTGCTGTCCTATATATGAGCTCTGTCCTTGCCTTCTGAGAAACATTTTTCATTTTTAGATGCCTTTTATTAGCCTTTAGTCTCCTGAGTAACCCTTGGTACTTTTTTAGGATCAACTGTTACTTTTTCTGGTCTTCATGAAGGATGCTCATCAGTACTAGAGTTTAAGACTCAGGTCTTGGAGTTCTGGAAAGCCTATGCTTTTCAAGCCAAGCTGCTCTCATGTTGGTGTGGCTGTCTGTTTTAAGTGCCCATGCTCACTTAGCAGGCTTCCTGCACGTTTGCCTCAGGAATACCACATCATTAATTGTTAGTTAACCTCTCTTACTATTATGTTTACTATTATGACAGACATGCCCAATTTACCTCAGTCATTTCAATGTCACTTTATGGCCTCAACAACACCAGAATGTTCCTATTTTTCAGTAGCATGGAGACTCTGTGTTAATGTCTCCTTTACTGTCATATGTCTCAGGGCTGTGGTGAAAGCAGTGAGAGTTCTAATTCCTCAGCAGGAAAGACAGTGGAGTGACTCCATGTTGCAAGCATACATTTATCCTGAGCCCACCTTCCTTGTCCTTGCATTGCATCAAATACATTATACTCTAGAGATTTCTAATCTTCACTTCACTTAGGGAAATCCACAATTGGACATCTGTTTCTTCTGGTTACAGCTCTACCACTCAATACAAAAGTTCTGGTAAATTCGTCATCTATCTATGAGTTCATCCAGAATCTTGGTCAAGAACCTTATTGTAAAATAAGATGCACAAGGTGGGGTCTTTTCATATGTTCAGTTCATTGTTGCAATAAATTGGCATTTGTTGAATGTGCAACAAGTCTAATAGTAAATGAGTAGTTTGACTTATAGGTCTTGGAATCATTAATTTTGTGGAAAAAAGGGGAATTCACTCTTCTTGAGGTTGTCTCCTATAAAAGACTTATTCTACTTCACTAGACTTTTGAATGAATTATGTACTGTATTTTCTCTGTGATAAATTATATTTGACAGAAATGTATATATAATATTTCTCATTCCTAGATGTTAATCATTATTTATATGTGGTGGTCTTTATTTAATGTTTTATTTTTTAGGTAGTATTTTAATAGAGTGGTTTCTATTCTCTAAAGGATATAAATGATTTAATATTTTCTTACTAAAATAAAATTCAATATTAGCATTTAGAACAATGTATCTAGAAATTTAGATGACTCCCTTCAAGAAAGAGGCTTGGTGCTGAGAAACCCTTTGAACAAATTTCTCTGTTCCTATGTCAGGATTTAGCAGATCTCACTATGCAACTTCTTTGTGTTTATTAGCAGGACCAGTTAGACTTCATCTCTGGTTCTGAAACCTCTTCAGTTTTTCCCAGGGCTAGTACCTACAGAAAGGAAATCTTGAGCTAGTTAGTCAATTGTTCTTTAGATGTTCTTGGATGAAAGATGTTACAACATTCTCATTTTATAGTTCTTTTGTTAAGTGAAATAAAAACTTGATGTAAAGCAAAAAGCTTTAAGTGCTCCTTTTACTGTTCCCTTTTCTACAAAATTAAAGTATACACTAGTGAGCTGGTAAAGATTTACCAGCAAACATGAAGCTGGTCCTATCTCCTTTCCATCACTTGGCAATGGGCCTGGGCTTGTCTTGGCTTTTTAGTGTAATGGGGAATTATTCTTTAATTTCACTTTAGCTGAAACAAAACACACACAAAAAGCACACTGGTTCCTTAAAATATCATTGTTCACTTCCATCAAATAAATATGAGCCCCTCCATTATAACTTAGTCAGCATTCCCCCCTGGAGCCCCCTCTGGAATCCCACATGTCCAGAAGATAATAGCACCTTCAAAAGCATCATCTTCTATGAAATTCCTTTTCTGAATCATGAAAGCCCTCCCTGTAATTTCTTCTTGGATGAATTGCTTTTAATTATATTTCTTTTTTGCCTTCAGCCTTATTTTCTGAATTAAGCTCATCATTGATATGGTGTTTCAAGAAAGCCATATCATATTTATTACATTTCCATCCTGAATTTTTCTTCAAGAGAGACATTTTAATGACATTTTTTTTTCTTGCTGCATTCTCCTGCACAAGTGGACATTTCCTGTTCATCCTGAAAGACTAGTGTATACACATTCTGACCTGTGTCCTTAGCTAAAACTTAAAACATTTGGAGCAGAATGTCTTAAAATTTATGGTACCCCCCCCAAAAAAAGTGAAAGGGACTATTTTAAACATAAGAAATAGGAAGGTATTTTGTGGGATACACAATGGACAGAGTTATGTTAAGTTTCTGTTACTGAATAACAAAATACTACAACTTGAAACAACATCTGTTCATTAGTTCATGTTTCTTTATGGCAGATGTATGACTGAGTCATAGGAGGGGGCAAACATCATAAAGCAGTGGTTCTCAGCCTGTAGGTCTCAACACCTCTGAGGGTTACATATCTGATATCCTGAATATCAGATATCTATATTAAGATTCATAGTAGTAGCAAAATTTGAATTAGATATTAACAAAGTCTTATGGTTGGGGGTCACCATCACATGCAGGACTATATTAAAGGACCCTAGCATTAGCAAGGTTGAAATCCATTGTAAAGTATTTGTCATGATGCTACAGGGCTGATTTCTTGACTAGATGCATTAGAATCACCTTGAAGCTTAGTTTTCTTGGCAGAACTCTGTTCTTTCCTCTTGTAAGACTGCCATGTGTGTTTCCCTTCGGCCTACAGTCAAGGAAGGCTGTTAGTTCCTAAAGACCCCTCCTATTCTTTGCGTGGCCTGAGGCATCCTCTAACTTCAGAATAGTAATTGGTCCTCAATTTCTTGAGCTTCTCTGACATCCTTCATCTTTGTTTGATCCCTTGGCCATATAATGTGACATAATCCCAGGAGTGATATCTTCCCTAACCCAAGGTCCCATGTATACTCAAGGAGAGACTTCTGAGACTGAAGATCATTGGACACCTCTGTGGAGTTCTAATCAACATGAGGGCTAAATATAAGCTTGTTAAGGATCACTGAATTTTCACTACGATTATATTTCTTTAAGGAATATCAAATCTACCATTAATTAGTATTGAGTCATATTGGTATTCTGTTGACTAATATCAAACTGTAATTTTAGGTTTGGTTTTTAATACAACAAAAGTAGAAATAAAAAAATTAAACTATTCATTGATATAAAAAATCAATAGTCCTGGGGATTCAGTTTTATATTTTCCTTATAAAATGTTTCAATCTATTTAAATGACACTATTCTCATTCAGTCCTCTGTAGAAATAAAGACCCTGACAGCAGAAGGAGCTAATGAATGCAATAGAATTTTCAACACCTTGTCATTTGCTGCCATCTCTGCCATCACCTCTGGCCCCAGGGAATTAGCTATTTGAAGAAAGGTCACAAGGCCTGAAATGGCATTGGAGCTTGCATGTGAAATGATACCAACTTGACTAATGCTAAATGTGCTGGAAATGAGGAAAATGTGTAATCACAGTTCAAAATAATAAATTTGAAAATGAAAGCAAAGTGGGAGGATTGTCATTATGCTAATAAAGAGCCAGCCTTGCACCAGCCAGCACCCTAAGACACATTGACTAGAAAATACATAATTTTTGAGTAGGTTGGAAATGCTTCAAGAATAAATTTCTCATTTCTCTTATACCAATTATGCAGGTGTGTGTGTGGGGGGGTGTGTGTGCATGTTCATTTTGGGAACTTAGAAAGAAAAAAGTTCAATAACTTCAAATCAATTTTTATAAACAGTATGGACCCTCCCTCCTATCTCAAAATTAAGTTTGGTTACTATTCAGTGAGGGGCTACTTGCAACCTGAAATCTTCTCATTTGGACAGAATCAATTAAATGTGGCAATGTGCAAATATCCTTTATTTTCATAAGATATTTTCTTTATTTCCATTTCAAATGTTATCCCCTTTCCTCATTTCCCTTCTGAAAATCTCCTATCTCTTCCCCCCTACCCCTGCTCACCAACCCATCCACTCCCACTTCCTGGGCACAGCACTCCCCTACACTGGGGCATACAGCCTTCACAAGGCAAAGGACTCTCGTCCCCTTGATGAGTGACAAAGACATCCTCTGCTACATACTCGGCTGGAGTCATGAGTCCCACTATACGTACACTATGGTTGATGGTTTAGTCCCTGGGAGCTCTAGGGTTACTGGTTAGTTCATATCATTGTTCTTCCTATGGGGCTGCAAACCCCTTCAGATCCTTGGGTCTTTTCTCTAGCTCCTCCATTGGGGACCCTGTGCTCAGTCCAATGGTTGGCTGCGAGCTTCCACTTCTGTATATGTCAGACACTGGCAGAGCCTCTCAGGAGACAGCTATATTAGGCTTCTGTCAGCAAGACTTGTTGGCATCCACAATAGTATCTGGGTTTGGTGACTGTATATGGGATAGATCCTCAGGTGGGGCAGTCTCTGGATGATCATTCCTTCAGTCTCTGCTCCACACTTTGTCTCTGTAACTCCTTCTATGGTTATTTTGTTCCCTCTTCTAAGAAGAACCAAAGTATCCACACTTTGGTCTTCCTTCTTCTTGAGTTTTATGCGACTTGTGAATTGTATCTTGGGTATTCCACGCTTGTGGGCTAATATCCACTTATTAGTGAGTATATACCACATGTGTTCTTTTGTGATTAGATTACATTACTCAGGATGATATTTTCTAGTTCCATCCATTTGCCTACAAGTTCCATAAATTCATTGTTTTTAACATGTGCGTAGTACTCCATTGTATAAATGTACCACATTTCCTATATCCATTCCTTTGTTGAGGGACATCTGGGTTGTTTCCAGTTTCTAGATATTATAAATAAGGCTGCTATGAACATAGTGGAGCATGTGTCCTTATTACATGTTGGAGCATCTTCTGGGTATATGCCCAGGAGTGGTATTGCTGGATCCTCAGGTAGTACTATGTCTAATTTTCTGAGCAACCACAAAACTGATTTCCAGAGTGGTTGTACCAACTTGAATTTCCACCAGCAATGGAGGAGTGTTCCTCTTTCTCCATAACCTCGCCAGCATCTTTTGTCTTCTGAGTTTTTTATCTTAGCGATTCTTACTGGTATAAGGTAGAATCTCAGGGTTGTTTTGATTTACATTTCCCTGGTGACTAAGGATCTAAACAGTCCCATATCCCCTAAAGAAATAGAAACAGTCATGAATAGCCTCCCAACACCCCCCCCCCCGGAAAAAAAGCCCAGGACCAGATGGGTTTAGTGCAGAGTTGTATCAGACCTTCAAAGAATACCTAATACCAATACTACTCAAACCATTCCACAAAATAGAAACAGAAGGCACTCTACTCAATTCATTCTATGAAGCCACAATTACTCTGATACCTAAACCCCTCAAAGACCCAACAAAGAAAGAGAACTTCTGACCAATTTCCCTTATGAATATTGCTGCAAATGTACTCAATAAAATTCTCAAAAACAGAATCCAAGAACACATCAAAACAGTTATCCATTATGATCAAGTAGGCTTCATCCCTGGGATGCAGGGATGGTTTGATATATGGAGATCTATCAGTGTAATGCACTATAAAAACAAACTCAAAGAAAAAAAAAAACATATGATCATCCCATTAGATGCTGAGAAAGCATTTGACAAAATCCAACACCCTTCCATGATAAAAGTCTTGGAAAGATTAGGAATTCAAGGCCCATACCTAAACATAGTAAAAGCAGTATACAACAAACCAGTAGCTAACATCAAACTAAATGGAGAGAAACTTGAAGCAATCCCACTAAAATCAGGGACTAGAAAATGCTGCCCACTCTCTCCCTACCTATCCAATATAGTACTCGAAGTCCTAGCCAGAACAATTAGACAACAAAATGAGATCAAAAGGGGTACAACTTGGAAAGGAAGAAGTCAAAATATTACTATATGCAGAGATATGATAGTATACTTAAGTAACCCCTAAAATACTACTATAGAATCTGATAACCTCAGCAAAGTGACTGGATATAAAATTAACTCAAACAAATCAGTGGCCTTCCTCTACATAAAGGATAAAGAGGTTGAGAAAGAAATTAGGGGAACAACACCCTTCACAATAGTCACAAATAATAAAAAAAAAAATACCTTGGTGTGACTCTAACTAAGCAAGTGAGAGATTTGTATGACAAGAACTTCAAGTCTCTGAAGGAAGAAATTGAAGAAGATCTCAGAAGATGGAAGATCTCCTATGTTCATGGGTTGGCAGCAAGTATCCTTACTGAAATAAAAAATAACTCTAAACAAATAATATTCACTGTTCAATTGGTCACATTTCTATAAACATTCTGTAGACAGTAGAGAGTTGTATAAATTGTTATTTACAAAATATTAAAAGCAAGTTAATAATCTTTTCAATTTTAAATTATTTTTCCTATATCTCAAGAATAAGGTACAGGAGAAGTTACTCTAAATCTCTGGGATGAGTATGACAATGCTCGGTGGCTGGGAGCTGTTGGTATTTGTTCCTTAGACCAGGATGCAAGTGCATAAGGGTTTCTGATGACCAGTTATTTATGTGTTCCAGAGAAAGTGCTCAAAGCCTTCCTTTCTGAAGCTGTAAGGAGTTGATCATTCTCCATGAAAGGTAAAAATGAAAGTGAAAAACAGTTTGCAGTTTCCAAACGGTAGTAACTGGCAGTGTGGATGTTGCTTACATTTAGGACTTCTTACATAGTTAAGGCTAACAGCCAAGGAGAAAACACGGGGGTGCATAGCAAAGCAATGTAAAGATCCATTTGTCTTTCACCATATGATAACCATCATTCTCTTTACGTGGAGAAAATAAAGCTCTCAAACATTGTTCACATCACGTCATCACTTCTTTAAAATAATCTGGGCTCTGTTTTATTCCTGCTACCCCACTAAATGGGACCCATTTTAGCTATTAGATACAGCTGTCTCCTGAGAGGCTCTGCCAGTGCCTAAGACAGAAGTGGATGCTTACAGCCATCCATTGAACTGAGCACAAATTTTCCAATGGAGGAGCTAGAGAAAGGACCCAAGGAGCTGAAGTAGTTTGCAGCCCCATAGGAGCAACAACAATATGAACTAACCAGTACCCCCAGTGCTCCCAGGGTCTAAATCACCAACCAAAGAGTACACATAGAGGGATCCATGGCTCCAGCCACATATGTAGCTGAGGATGGTCTTGTGGGACATTAGTGAGAAAAGAGGCCCTTGGTCCTGTGAAGGCTTGATGTCCCAGTGTAGGGGATGCCAGGACAGGTAAGTAGGAGCAGGTGATTTATAGAGAGGGTTTGAGGGTTTGGGAGGGATTAAATCTGCAATGTAAATAAAGAAAACATCTAATAAAAAAATAAAGATGACAAATTCTACCTTAAAAAAAAAGAAGAGAGATCCCCTTTTTTCTGGAATAATAAATAGCATATTAATTTTTTCCTCTCTGTGTGAATATGTATGTGTGTAATATGTGATATATATACATGTTTATGTGTGTGAACATGGGACCACACATACCACAGCTATATAGATATAAGAGGACAATCTCCAGTGTGGCTCTTAACTTCCTACCCTGTCTGAGAAGGAATGTCATTTTGTTCTTAGCTGTGTACACCAGACCAGCAGATCTTTGAGCTTCTTGGGATGCTCTTGCTTGTGTCTCTTAGCTCACCCAGAGCACTGAGATTACAAATGGGTATTATTGTGCCTGGACTTTGGTGGAATTTTATAAAAGTCTGCAAGATAAGATTTTATCAAAAGAACAAATATTACTAAAATATATCTTGTTCCTTTCCAGATAAAAACCATGTAGTTATGAAGACTTAAAAATTTTACAGTCATTTTGTGGGAAAAGGAAACATGTTGATACTGTCATAATTTTTTCAATTGAGTATGAAAAAAATCAAAATATAGAAAAGAATGCATGGTGTAGTCTTCTTTATAAAATAATGTGTTGTTGCTGTGTTCACAAAGGTGGAGAATAAAAACCAGTAGAGTCACATGACACAGGTAAGTGGTCATCTCAGATGCGGGTTTTACAAAGGGGAATAAGGAAGAGGAGTTTTACTTCTTGTCATGTGTACTCTTACCATTTGACCTTGTATAGCCTGAATTTGCATCTTTATTTTTAAATAACATGGATAATAGTTATGTGTGTAGGCACAACATATGGCTTGTTGTTGTGACGTTTATACTCTTAGTAAAGTCACATGTTTGCTTTCACCGTGTTTCTTAATGGATGCTTCAACCCAACATTAGGGTTGTTGCTCAGAGGGGTCAGAGTAACCTTTGGCTACCATTGTTCATGTGAATAACTAATTTGATTAGTGACCGATAAGATTTCATAAGAAACAAAGTGGTGGTTGTACTGATTAGCCTTTCTAAGAAATCAACTGGAATATTCAAAGAAATGGTCAGTATGGTTTTATACTGTTCTAGGTTTTGATAGGTGTGGACAATATAAAATTATGAGAATATAGTATTTAAGGAAGACATTTTATTAGAAAAATATTATTGGATTATCTTTAAGGTGGAGAAATGATTTAGTAATCAAACATGAGCCCACTTTTAGCTCAATTTTATGAATGGTATTTTACAATATAACTGCAGATAGTTTCAGTACTCACATTTGTAAAAACTTGATTCATGCATTTTTGACCTTATGTAGGAAACTGCCTTTGACATCTTTGTCTAATTTCATTAGAGTAGGAAAAAGCAATATCTATCAAAAATAATAAAAATAAAATCTTTGCATAAAATTAAGAATGTAATGATCACAAAGAGTTCTTGTTGCTTTATAAGTACGACTCTCATATCTAAAACCTAGAACTCAATACACACTCAATCATATTCTGACTTTATGTGAGTTCTTATAATGCTATCAGAGAAAAAACCATAAATATCACTCAGCTATGAACCCACTGATCTACAGGAATGAAGGGTCAGACAAGATATGGTTACTGGTGTAAGAGTAGTTTAAAAATTATGGCAATAACCAACCAACTTCTGGTAGGATCTAAGCCTGCTCCATAAGAGTAGACCCATATCTGTCACTGTTACTGGGACCATGAGTCTGATATATATATATATATATATATATATACACATACATACACACACATACATATATATATGTATATGTATATATGTGTATATATGAATATGTATGATATATATGAATATGTATGCTATGTAATTAGAAGCCATTACTCAATACTACTATTCTGATAAGTTGACATAGTATTCAAATGATTCCTAATGGCTTATTGCTATACACATAGACTAGCATAAGTTTCAACCCTTATCAAAAAAAGCATCCTGCAGATGATTAATAATGCAGAGACTCTATGCAGACAATAAGAGACAGTGGAGTGGTCACTGAAGCAGTGGTTAAGTTCAAGCAAACAGTGCTTTCTGGACCCAGCATGTCCTTTGTACATGTGTACTCACAGTGACAGAATGGATGAGACCTGTATACAATCAAACTAGACAAAACCCCAGTAAGGGCTTTGAGTATAGGTGAACATAAAATTTCAACACTAGCTAAGAAGCTATTGACATTTTATAGCCACTGAGAATGGAAGAATCAGTTTTCCTTAATGGTGTGATTCATGATAAACCTATCACACTCTAAGGCAGGTTCCACTCCCAAGCATAGGCAAAACAAACTGGACAAAATGAATGGGTGGAAGAGGAGGAGGAGCCTCAAATATGAGAGGGTGAGAATACAAAGATGAACATGGTGTTTGAAAGGAGTTGGTGAGTGAATATGATCAAAATTCATTACCTAAAACTATCATAGAACTAATAAATTCTATTAAATTTAAAGATTCTCAAATTTTCATTGCCTTCAATAACCATCTAAAGATGTCAAACTCCTTGTCCTCCCAACCATGGTAGATTCATGATGTACACCTGTTAATTTCTTCATTTTCCCTTGATATATGCACCACTCTAGCTGCCTTCTACTTACGCACTTCCAGATCACCCCCAGGGCAAGTTCAATGAGAAATTCAGGTATCGGATAAAAGCAAACTCATATCTTTCCTGCCTTTAATCCTCAAAGGATGAAAGATTATTTTGTATGACACATTTAAAATGTTGCCAATTAAAATCTGAAAATTCATGTTTGTACTTTCCTCATGTAGATATATCTTCTGTCATCTCCATACCTTTTGAATTTCCTTCTGAAAGTGTTTGTCTAGCTCTGCCTCAACAATTTCACATGCATTTTTTTCTCTTCTTGAAATTTTCTTCAGTCATATCACTGCCCTTCACCCTGTCCAGGTTATTCTTCAGCTTAGGTTTTACTTGCCTGACTCTAATTGGTTCACGAAGTCCCTTTAATGCCATTATCTCGGCCAGGAATATCTCTTCATTGTCATTCTCTAGGCTTAGATGTCTTTAAATTCTTCATGCTTCCAAACACGCACCTTGAATGTGTATCTGTTCTTACATGGATTCATTACAGCTATGCACATTTATTGAAATGCCTCTCTCCATATAACATGCAAACATATTCATTGAATTTATGGATGACTAAATAAGTGAGAGGAAATATTTGTTCCAATTGTTTATGTATCTAAAATTTACAAAAATAATGTGTCTTAAATCTATGTTTATATAATACATTATATATGTACATATGCATATATGTGTGTATATTCTGTTCATGCAATAAGGGGCTAACTCGTGAACTAAAGAACTAAACTGCATAAATTATGTCCACCTTGCAGTGGAACCCTACTAATTTAACTTTTTGATATTTCTATTGATGAGACCAAATTGCCAAAAGAAAGAGTGGCATTGAACAATGTTCACCACTAAGCAGTCTTTATTTAATTGGCATTTAAGGTATTTTCAATGAGTCGCTAATCAAAGAGATGTATAGTAGCCTTTTGCTGAGCACTATTTAATTATTTCCATCCTCATCTGTCACATTAGCACTCTCCTGTGCCTTTCTCAGTGCCCCTAAAGCAATGCAATTGATGGATCATGAAAAATAAATCTAGTGTAGAAATACTGATAATTTGCTCTAGGTTAAAAAAAATCCAAAAAAAAAAAAAAAAAAATCCAGGTAGGCATCATTTGCAACTACTAAACTGCTCAATGTAGTGTGTTAGCTTGCTGCTCTGTAGAAGGAGGGAGAGGAATCTGACAAGAGCCAAGATTCTTGACAGAAATATACAAACCTAAAATCTAAACCCCTTTAATCCATCAGTTAATCTTAACAACGGCCTAGTTTTCAGAACACTGAATATGCTTGACTCTCTAATCACATTTTCTTATTTCTCTTTTGCAAACTTTGAAGTGAAGCGACATATGGGTAAATGAAAACATTGGTAAAACACAGTTGCCTGTCATGCTTCCAGTTTTCAGGGGGAAACACATGACCCACAACTGCAGGAGATCCAATCTCCTTCTACTGCACTGAAACAGCTGTTCTTGAAAATGCAGTTAGTCCATGCTACAGTCCCAACTAATGATGGTTAAATCAGGTCTTTCAACAAATCCACTCAATATGAAAGCAAATGAGAAAGATGATGTCATTTCAGAAACTAAAATGAAGATGAGACTATTCAGTAAAGAAAAGACCTTTGAGCCTATCCTTAATTAGCTAAGGTTCATCTGTAAAATACATGAAGCAGTTATTTGTGGATAGCCCAGACCTGCACTCAGGTTTCTACTCATGTGATAGCTCAATATGCTCAGCTCAGCTTGAGCTTTTTCCTCCCCTACCAAATGGGTGGTAGGGTGATAAGACCATCAGTGTGATGGGGGAAGTAGTGTTTTATCTGGGGGCACTGCTTTCTGATCTCTATCTGCTCTTTTCCAAACCCACATTAGTTTATATACTTTTGTGTTAATTGCTAATCAGGTCAATTTGTATCATATCAATCAGTGAATGAGTGTGGTCTGGCTTTGCAGAGTGAGGCTTAGTTTCTACCATGCTCTGTCAGCATGGCATGAGTGGCTTTTCAGATGGTGTGTGGACTCTTTGCTGCAGATGGCATGGTGCAGGTTCAGAACCTGAAAGCTCAGTGCTGGGAATCCCCTGTGGCTGCTTAGCTGACTTCCATTTACACCTTTTGTCTATATTAATTGAAACCATTTTTTTCATGCATATATTCCGATCGTGGCCGCTCCTCTGCTGTTTCTCCCTCGGATCATTCCCACCAGACCATACATCCAACTCCATACTGTCTCTTTCTCTTTCTACAGAAAACAGTTAAATACAAAAGGAAAAAGAAAAATGCAGAAGAAAGCATATGTGAAAACCTATAAAAACACAAAATTGAAAATCATAATATACAAACACAAGACTAATAAGATTTTTTAAAATGCCTAAGCAAAGCAATATGAGACAAAAATACTACTGAGTTCATTTTGTGCTGGATTTTTACTGTTGGACATGTGACCTATCCTGAAGTGTGGTTTATAGACTCAGTGAAACTGCATTAGAGAAAACTAATTTTTCCTTTGCAAATTGCTGTCAGTTGGAGCTTTGTTGTCAACTGGTTAGGGCTGGAATTTATGTCCACCTCGCTCTCTCAGTGCTGGGACCCTATATAGCTTGAACCTGTGCATTACCCATGGTGCTTCAATCTCCTTGAGTTCGTATGAGTATCAGTCCTTTAGTGTCTGGAAGGCACTATTTCCTTGGTATCTATCTCCACTGGCCTTTACAATCGTTCTTCCTCCTTTGCTACATGGTTCCCTGAAGTTCCCATAGTTCCCTGATGAAGACATCTCATGCAGGACTGAGTGTTCTAAAGTCTCCCTCCCACTTGTTTGTTGTTCAGTTGTGGGTCTCTAGATTAACTCCCTTCTACTGAAAGAGGAGTCTTCTGTGGTGATGGCCACTGATCTATAGGTAAAGTGAAACATTAGAATTCATTTAATTGCTATATTCCTTTAGCAGAACAATAGTATGTGGGTTTCCCCTAGGCCTGTGACCTATTTAAGCTGAGGCTCTTGATCATCCCAACAGCACCAGATATGAGTTCCATCTCATGGAGAGAGCTTTCAATCCAATCAGAGAGTGGTTGGTTACTCCCACCTTTCTCCTCTGGTACCACATAGGGTACCTTCCAATACTATGAACACTAGCTAGGCTCTAGCTAGGCTAGTAAAACGTCTAGTTAGGCACTAGCTTGATTTTTCTGGGTTCAGTGACATATGTAAATATTGTCTTCGGGAATAAAGCCTTACCATCAGTTTGTTTGGCAACAGCCTGAATTGTTTGAGGACTTTTTTAACCAACAATTCATTTAGATATTAGTGGGTTTTTCTTTTTTATTGTAGGTGACTTTACTTTTAAGTTACCACCTTATTATATGAGTCACGTGAAATGACTATGTTAGTGTGTTTCAGTGATCTTTCATCTCTAGCTACACTCATGTCTGTCAACCATACAAATAATCTAAATATGTGTCAAAGCAATATTTACAAATCTAAAAGGTTGTCAGCCAATGGCTGCTAATTATGTACAAGAACAAACAGAGGATTTGGACAATTTCATGATACCTCTCCAGATAGTACTGATTATTTAAAAAAGAAATCCAGTAACTTTTTACTGAGAAACTTGTCAGATACCTCTTTTACCAAATGGTTATCATTGGTTAACACACCATTGAAAACACAGTAAAATCTTATATACAAGAGAAGAAAACAACCAAATTTGTGGCATGTTCATAGATGAGGAGAGGTGTAGAATTTCAGGCTAATTGCAAGAAACCATTGGACAAATACAATCTACAGAGTAAATATTCAGTGCACATCAAAATCTATTAAAGATAAGGATAGACTTGTCACAGACTGGAGAAGCAGAGGAGACACAAGGATAAAGTGCACTGATCATAAGCCCTGGAAGAAAATAGTATGGGCAAAAAAAATGTAAGTCAAGTAAAGTCTATAGACTTATAAATTGATTCAGAATTCCACAAATGCTAATTTCCTTATTTGGAAACAAAAAGGTTGTAGAACTTAATATCAGAGATGGAGAGTGTATATTAACTGCACTGTTAGTTTATGTAAACCTAAAATTATTTCAAAGTAAAAAAAGGTACAAGTAAATTAAACATTAGCAATTGACTGAAATTGTAATTTTCAATCCAAATTGGGCAGGAGAACTAGGTTTAACTGCATATTTTCTTCTCAAAACACATTTAAAGTATTGAATACAAAGAGTTTGAAATTTAAAGCCCAAGCTTAAAATGCTGGTATGGGTCATGTAAATATCAAAGTAGCCTTTGTGACATAACCAGAGACAAGCGATGGTAATTTGTGCAAGAATAAATTTATCAAGAAGCCACAAAAAGAACAATAAATATATACACAGCTAATAAAAAAATCCAAAACATATAGAGCAAAAACCAAGAGAAAAACAAAAGAATCTAAAGGAGAGAAAAATAGCTTATACTTGTAACTTTTTAGAAAAGTGAGTTCTATGGTTTAAATGGATCCCCAGAACTATATATGTGATACATTTTCTCTCTGTAATTTTAGAGTGTTGAACAACAGGAACTCTTAGAAGTGTTAGGTAATGAAAGTTTGCTCTTATAAATGTCCTTGTCATCAAAGTGGCTCGGTTAACACAGGACTCGGGAAAAAGTCTCCTTTTTCCTTCTCCCTTGGTCTCTGTAGCTCTCTTACTTTCTCTCATGGAATGGAGCAATAAAGTTTCTGGGTTTTTTTTTTGTCCAGCACTTATAACCATAAGCTATTAGGGGTTATATATAAATTTCCAAGTCTCAGGTACTGTCCTATAGTAACATAAAATGAAATTAGCAAAGTAAAATGAAAGTATATTAAACATGTACTTTCATTGGTATTTTTTTAGAATTTAACATTGCATACACCTGTGCGTAATGAATTCGGGTAGCAAAGTACATACTGAAAAAGCTTGGGGATTTGAGTTAGATCTTTAGCATCTATATGAAAAGCCAGGCCCACTGGCATGCATCTGGAACCCTAGCCCTAGGGAGGAAGTAGCATGTAAACCCACTATACTCATTGGCCAACTAGCCTGGCTTAATGGTAAGTGACAGATTCAGTGAGAGACCCTTTCTTGAAACAGACAGAAAAGGTAGAAAACAACTGAGCATGACATCCAGCACTAATCTCGGACCTCTGCATCTTCATGTACATATATGTACTTTAACCTGTGTGATTCACATAGATGCTCATGCACACACACACACACACACACACACACACACACACACCAATCCTAAACACATTACATATCTATATACATACGTAATTTATACTTATATAAGTTATATTTATATATAAGTATATATTAATAGAAAGGCCTTCTGGCTTCAGGTTTTTAAGACATTTTTATGTTATGAATTTCATTTCTTAATTTTCTTATTCATTGACCATGAATGAGTTTCAACAATTTAGTCTCTGGCACAGGACTTGGAGGTAGAGATAGTGTGCTTTGGACATTTTGTGAGCTTTGAGGCTTGGCTTTGTTAATACTATACATTTTTAGACTAAGCAGATGATTAACCCAATAAGCTGTTATACAAGGGAGAGATAAATAAGGTAGAAAACAAGGGCAGTGGGAAGACAGACACTTAAGGACAAGTAGCAATGATTCTTTTTTTCTTTTGGTCTCATACATCACATGAAATTCTGCTTTCTCCATGCACTTCCTGTTTGCCTCTTTTGGGGTCTCATTATTTGAGTCCAGAAGGATTCATCTTCTGATTGTTCACCCCACACCTAAAATAAGTGTTTTTGCCTTCTCATTTCCAGTCTAAAGAAAATGACAAAAAGCACATTTAGTGCACTAGAAATGTAGACTGAGTTTCCCATCCCCATTTTTCCCCTCAGCATTGATCAATGTGAGAGGGGAACAGATGGCAGGACATTATGTGTGAGGAAAGAACCTTTGTATCTCAGATGTGCCCCCTTCACCCAGAAGTTTTGCCATCAATAAGTGCTTCATTTGTTTCATTTAATAACTCTGAGTCAGAATCATTTGGTCATAGAAGTCAAATAAAAATTCAAATAGCTAGTATTATTCTGGAAAAGATGTGTGGAAGTCATGATAATATAAACCATTGTAATAGAAAAAATATTGTAGACTAGAGACTTTGCATAGCATGTTGGTGGGAAATGAAAGAGATGAACCCAGGTAGTAGAACTAATAACATAGAACTCTGCAGGCTCAGCAGCCAAAATGAAGCAAGGTGACAGGAAACCAAGTACAGGAGTACCTAAGAGGACCACTGTAGACTGCACATGAGCATATGATGGCTGGCCCACTTGAGGGACAGTGGGTTATTGTGTATAAAATGCTTTATGAGAAAACAAACCTAACATTTCTAATTCTCAAGTAGAACTAGGAACCTTGAGTTGACAAATAAAGGAGCTATGTTAGTTTAAGAAAGGGTTTAGACTGAAGTTAGTTGCTTCTATTACAGATCTGTCAGTGTAGATACAGGTGCCTCTTGAAGAAACACAGGAGGAAAAGCATTGAACATTTCATCTCTGAAGAGCACACTGTGGGAAGGAAGTTGGCTCTTTTTCCTGCTCCCTCTCTTCCTCCCATCCATTTTCTCTCCTTCCTCACTTCCCTTTTTTCTTCCCTTTCTTCACTGCCATCATTGTGACTTTCAGATAACTACTTCTTGACAAGACAAACCATATTAAAATTCCAAGGCCTCTTGCCCCTCACAGCACTCAGGAGAGTAGGCTCTTCTCTGAATTTGGGAAACAGTAGAGCAGGTCCTGATGGTGGATGCACAGGTGAGCCTGTCCTGGGATTTGGAGAGCTGGTGGTTCAGTCCCTCAAAGGCTTCAGCACTTGGGAGACCAGACCCTGGATCTTGACTAGGCAGCACAGTGGAGCTGGAGGCATGGGTGCTAGTGAGCTGCCCGGAGGGCATGAGAGCAGGAGAGCTGATCATGCCGATGGTGGTATTATTCCCTGGCTGAGCCTGAGTAGTTCTGGAGAGCTCACCCTAGTGGTGCAGATAAGGGAAAGCCCAGACCAGATTAGCCATTAGGCCCAGATCTAGGGTTTTGTGTTGAGTCACTCCAACATCTATATATCTGTGAACGGTGGGACCTGTGAAAGGGTCAGTCCTGTTGAACAGAAGCTGCTTGATCTCCATGACACAGGGCAACAACAGGACAACCTGGAGGAAGCCCAGTGAGAATCCAGTATGATGGTGTCACAGAAGCCAGAGACCTCAAACCAGGCCGATGACTCATTGCAATGACCACTTGCAAAGTGAAACGTTGTGGACAGTGGGACACACTATGACATATTACAGCTTTCAGGATGAGATATTTTCTATGCTTTTTGTTTGTTCATTTCTTTTGGAGGGGAAGTTGCAAGGGCAAAGAATGTATTATGAGAGGATAGGGAGATGAGCAGGACTGAGGTGCATGATATGATACTCAGAAAGAATCAATAAAAAGTTAAACAAACAAAAATCCAAGGTCTTTCTTCTGCCCATCAAACACAATGGACATGCATGACATATGCATTGGTGTGAGAGATCCTATGTTGGAAACTGAATTTCCTCTACTCAGTTAAAATGAAAAAAATTTGAAGGGGGGAAGAAAAGCAGTTCTGTGAGAATTCCCTAAGTTGATTTCCATAAAATGTCACCACATCTGGATATCCAAAATGAGCTTGTATAATGAACTTCCATTGTGGGAGAAGAATTAGACCAAGGAGATTATCATTCATGGGCCATTTTCCAGGGATCCTTTTAAGGAATGATTTTTAGCATGGTCTTCTGACCTTAGCTAGACTGCTCAGGTTCTGTGGGTTAATTGTCAGAAAAGTTTCTGCTTAATACACTGAAGAGATAACTGAATAGTTAAGATTTTGCTGCCCCTGTGGAGGACCAGAATTTGGTTTTGAGCATCCACATTGGACAACTGACAAGAGCTTATGACACTAGGAGATTTGGAGATCTGATACCCTTCCTGGCCTCCAAAAGTAACTATACACATATGGGCATGTGTACATGCATACAAACATACATACATACATACATACATACTTACACAAATGTATGCACACACACAAACATAAACAGACACACACACACACACAAAGAGAGAGAGAAAGAGAGAGAGAGAGAGAAACATTTTAAATATTCTGATGTTTTACCTATTGTAAGATGTAGACTTGGTTCCTTGAAACCCTAGATTACGAATATTTGTGAGGTCATATAAACTCTGTAGAGCCTTCATTTCCTTATTTCTTACTTGTAATGTTAGTGACAACGTATCTTTCATGTGAAAGCGTTTTGGAGCCATTGGATAATCTGAGAAGTCAATGAGATGCATGTGAAAGTATGGAGGCCACCAAGCTTTCTGCTCTCACTAGTAGGGTGCTCCTTAAGTATCCAGGCATTGTCATTCCCAGGAATTCCAGTAGACTCCCAAACCCATGGATACTCAGGCTCGTTTCCTTATAATATATATTTATAGATACCAACATATATGTGTATTTACACATATGTTGTCATTACACATATGACAACATATGTGTAAATACATGTTCATATATGTCAATGCATGTAGTTGCTCTGCATTACTAGGCTTTCTGATATTTTTATTGTATTTGTTTTTGTGTTCCTCTCCCCCAAAGCAAACATAGACCAAGGAAAAGTAAAACTTAGCAACAGTACCCAGACAAACATGTATTGCTTTTAAACAGTTGGTTTTGTGTTTTGAGACTGCAATATAATTATGTTGTTTTACCCTTTCCTTTCTTTACTCCAACCCCTTCCACATACCTTCCCCCATTCTCTTTCAAATCCGTGTTTTCTTTAAAAGTACAAATCCAACCTTCTAAGCCCATATAATGTCACTGGTATGTGTATGATTTGAGGACTGACCATTTGGTATTGGATAACCAATCGGTGTGTTCTTTATTTCTTCCACTGTCAAATTCCTTAGTTCTTCATCCAGGACTGAGAGCTTTTGTGTTTTCCCCCATCCATGTTGGCATATCTCCTGGTATGTTCATTTTTAGATCATGTTTAAGCAGCCATGTTGATAGGACTTATTTGTGTAGCTTCTGATGATTCTGGGGAGGGCACAGTCTCAGCAAACTCGTTCTTCTGGCTCTTACAATCCTTCTTCTTCCTCTGCTTCTACAATGATCCCTGAGCCTTATATCCAGAAGTGGTAGTATACCTGTATTGTATTGTAGTTGGAACTGTGCTCCTCAACTCTGCACTTCAATCTGTTGTGGTTTTCTATAATGATCTCTGTCTGTTGCGAGACAAGTTTCCTTGATGAGGTGTGAGGACTACACTTATTTGTGGATATAAGGAATATAGTAGAATAGAGTTAGGGATTGTGCTGGTTTAGTATTGTGGTCGTTTTAAGTTTTTCTTTAAAATCCATGATTTCATTATCCAGACGTTGTTGGTTACTTGCCTTTCATTCAAATATTCAAATAAAATCTATGTAGTGAGTACTGCTACACTTGAGAGATGGAACATACTGTTGACAACTGATATTTTCTTTTGTGCAGTTAAGTTTATCAAGATGTTTATATTTCCATTGTTTTACTTCTTAAATTTTATAACAAGTATGAATTATATTTAAAAGTTTAAATATATGAGGTTAAAAAAAAATCCCTGAAGAGAATAGACTTGATAATTAACCAGAGGAGAAAATACATCATTATGTTTATTTAATGCCGAACAGATTGCTAACCCCCAGTTACAGTGCATAGATCATAGTGAAGACAATTCACCTTCAGTCTTTAATAATTTTTACATGCATATAGTATATTTTCTTCATATTCATTTCTCCGTTAACTCTCTTTTCTTCTTCACACTCCTGCTGATTCCCACTCTCTTCCCATCCATTAATCCCATACTTTTATCTCTTTTTTAAATTGATAATCCAATGAGTGAATTTAAGGTTAGTTAGAAAGCATACACAACAGGTGATATAAAGGATCATGGCCAACTTATCTGTGACTATACCACTGAAGAAATTACTTCTGGAGAAAATATCTCTAATTTCCAGAACAATAATTAACTGCCAAGTGAGGGAGGCGTTGTTACTGGTGAGCTCTTTCCCTACCCATGACAGATAGTCTTATTCAGATAAAGTTATGAAGTCAGGATGCAACCTAATTATGTCTTCACTAATGTTTGGCCATCTATCAAGAGAATGAGCTTCCTTCCTCTGTGTAACAGCACCTAGGGCAATCTCTCTCACATAGTCAATATCGTCTACAGAGTTTTTGATGGGCAACTGAACAAACAGAAGACACAGCAGGTCATAAAGAGAAAATGTGGAATTTCACCTGGGGGGCAAGGAAGAAATAGTTAAGCATACTTGGAAGACATGCTTTACTCAGACTTTGTGACTTGTAGGTGTTTTTCTGCACTGCTAAAAGATACGTGCAAAGGATTATAACCCAGGATATGCAAGCCAAATAAACCCTTTCCTCCTCAAGTTGCCTTTGGTCAGTGTTTGATCACAGTAATAGAAAATCCAACTCCAACTTGCAGCATGTCTCTTTACAAACTAAGCAATATAAACTCATGGAGCCATGGTGATACCTGTGGCCTCTTGTTGATTAAAAGGGTTTCACATTGTATATGGCTGTGTCTTCGTGACTGCAGGGACCATGATTGGTGGTTACAATCTCTCTTTCTAAAATAGGAGAAGGGCAGATGGTTACTTATGAAGAGACACATGTAAGAATAGCTTGATCTAAGGTGTTTCAAGAAAACACAAAAAACTACTTTTCATTTATATAATATAGTTGATGACAAAGAAGATCCAAGCAAATCAAATTCAAGTGGAAAAATGTTTTTTGATTGTTTGTTGTTTGTTTCTCTGGTAATGGGTCATGAAGAGAGAGGCACAGCAGTTGCTTTACAAAGTGTATCATTGTTGTCCCTTTGAACATCAAGTTTTACAATAATGGCTTCAAGTTTATTGAACCAGAAGCTGTCTCCTAAAAATACTAATTTTCATGGGTAAACAGGAAGGTACAGATAGTAGCATCGAGAATTCAGTTTCTCTCATAGCTAAAACATCTCAGTTTTAGCTAATTAAATGGGGAGATGTCCTGAGGCAGCTGATTTCAGTAATTTATGGAAAATTTCTTTAGTATGACTTGAATATGTCAGGTGGTCTACTAGTTAACGATTTCCTCCTTTCATCAACATATTTCAAATGATTTAGATCCACAAGTAAGAGCTTATTCCTGACTTTGGATTTCTGAAACAAATATGCATCACATGCATGAGTAAGTGTGAAACTTGCTCTGTTTCTTACAGTTTTCTGTGATTTTCTTTTCCATAGGACTATTGTTCCATTATTGCAGAATGTGAACCGTCCCTGTGGTCAGAGCACAGCTTCAGCGGCAGGCTCTTACTTCATTATGGAAACCGAAAGGGCAGAGAATGCAGGCATGGGAGGGGAAATGAGTTTTGTAGTCTGTCATTCTGACCAATGTTTCCGGAGACTCCAATCATTCTTATCTGCTTGTTTCTCTGAGCCAGGATGCCAACATGGATGCTTTCACATACTACAAGTGGGGTCACCTGCCACACATCCTCTCAGCCATTGCTTTCTTGGGACTTGTTACCTTCTCAGTGATACTAATATATGGTCCTCTCCAGTTGCGGGGGGACAAATGAACCCATCTCTTCTCATTTTCCACTTCTTTAAACCAAGCATAGAGACCTCTTAAGTGGGTGATTTCATGACTCTCCATGCCCTTGGTAATCATCAGCAGATACCCATTATGAGGGCAAAAGGAGCAGAGATGACAGACAGGGGAGGGAGTGGATGGAAGTCCTGTAAGTAAGTATGATGAAGAAGGCATGTCAGGACCAGCTGGAGGGAGGCAGCTCAACTTTACCAGGGGTTAAATAATTTGGGGCTTACATAATTTGCAGGAGTGGAGATAGGAACATACAGGATGGGCAAAGGTCATTAGCTGAAGGTTTCGAGTACCAAAATGGCTCATTAGCATGGAAAAGCATTATGGGAATCTCAGGTGCTAGCTGAATGGGTTATGGGGAGCAGAGAGAGGCAGGAAGGAAGTTGAACCTATAACCTAACTAAGGCTGCATGACATTCTGCAAAATAGAATTTTGTGTGTTGAGGCGGGTATTGAATTCACCAGAACAGGTCAGAGAAGGGGAAGCCCTGCTAATGGAGGGAGTCCTGCATTATGCTCGAGCTCCAGAAGACTCTTGGGTCAATGGTAGACTTCGACCTTAATTAGCAGAGTTTTCTCACAGATTATTTTCTGTCGTCTAGTTTATTCCAGGATATTCTGTCTATCTATTTAAATTTTTGCTTCCAAGAGGTTAGCTAGCTTATAAACCAAGATTCAGGAAGACTTGTAGACGCAGAGAGGGATAACATTCTAGACTGTTTATCTACCATGTTTTTACTTGTCTCAGATATCTGTTTTAATAGACAATTGTAAACATCTGACAGTCATCAATATCTTCACATTGATAAGCAGGAGGGTAAAAAGCACTCAAAGAACTAACTTCTGATTAAATGACCTGGTGTTTGTTGGACATTTGCATTTGTAGAGCACTCTGTATAACACACATGCACATCTAGAGAAATTTGCAATCTTGTGAAAAAGAAAGACTAGGCCATAAATAACAGTAATGTAAAATCTAAAATGATTAATCTGCTCTCGTGAGCCATAAACAAAGAGCTTCGAGAGCCCTGAAAAGGTAATTAATTTTAATCAGGGGGCTGGAGGGCACTAAACTTTACTGAATCCCAGCCTACATAGAAAGCAAATGCAAACATCTCTGGGCATTTCCTCTGCTCTCTTGAGTACAGTGGGTGGTACTGTAGGGAACTGCTTGCTGTTTCTGCCACCCTTGACTATGCCACACTGTGTTTCAGAGGGTTCAGAGATCCAAGGTGGGTTTTGCTAGGCTTCTTCCTATAGGCCCTGGAAAACCGTTAGAACAAGTTGAGTGTGGGGCCTGTTCCTATCTATTTCTCTAAACTATTATCTAGATTCTCTCCTTTTTTTTGGCAGTGGTAGTGGCTGGGGTCTCTCATGTTTCTACTAGCTTTTCTTCTTGTTTTGCTTTGCTTTCACGTGAGAAGCCAACTTTGTATTCAGTGCCACTTTGCTCTTGACTTTTTCTGACTAGATACATGTTGTTCAGAAGTTAAAAAGATGAAAGGGTCAGCATGCTAGAAAAGGAAGCCAGGCTTCCCTTAAAAGAAATGCAAAAGCTTGAATGTGGATTACTAAGTGAAGTAATCCAGTCCATATACATATGCACATATGTATACAATCTAGTGTATGTGTATATATGTGTGGTGTATGTGTGTGTGTGACTGTGGGCATGTACCTGTGTGTATGAGTCTATGTGTGCACATGTGCATGTCTGTGCATGTGTGTATAAGTCTATGTGTTTGCATATGTATGAGTTTGTGTGTACATGTTGTGTGAGAGTGTGTATGAACATGAGTGTGTATGTGTGCATGTGTGTGCTACACATAGTCCTTGATTTCAATTATGTGATATTTTAGAAGAGATAAATCCATAAAGGCAATCAAATTAACCATGGTTGCTCCATTTCAAGGGGGAAGAAGAGGTGAACAGGTAAGACACAGACAATAAAATTAGTGAATGGGATTATAAATGTGGTCACATGTCATTATTCACCTATCCAAGTCCATAGACTGTACACTAGCAGTAGTGAATCCTAATGTAGACTATGAACTTTGAGAGATAATGATGAACCAATGTTGGCTCATCACTTGTACCAAATGCACAACTCCAGCTTGAGATGTTGATAGCTAAAGAGGCTGTATGGGAACAGAAAGTATACAGATATAGCTCAGTGGTAGAGGACTTACTTAATATATATATACAAGGGATGAGACTTGATCCCTAGTAACACTAGGAACACTAAAAACACATGCATATACATGCACACACACAAGCACATAGACTCATTCACATACATGCACACACATATAGTCATAAACACATACCCACATGCTCACACTAATACACACACACTAATACATGCCTACATACATTCACACACATGCACATTCACATATATACTTATATTTACACACAGGCATAAACACACTCATATATACTCTCATATACATGCACACAGGCACACACACAAACACACTCTTACATGCACACTCATGTACACACATATACACACATATACATACACACACACGCACACACGTACACACACATGAAGACACGCATATACACATACTCAAACTCATATACATGCACACATATACACACTCAGGCACATATGTACACTCACACACACATGTGCAAACATGCACACTCATATACCCATTCATATACACATGTACATACTATACACATATATAGTATATATACATATATACATATATATACATATATATAGTATATATACATATATACATATATGTGTGTAT
>NW_022196910.1:24805409-24843892 GCF_008632895.1 Mastomys coucha | reverse complement strand
ATATATATATATATATACTTTCTTACTCCTCCTGGCTTTTTTGATTGTCCAGGACTACCTCCTTTATCTGTTACCTTTGGTCTATATGTAAAAACAGAAAAAAATTATGTGCCATCTTTTATTTCTTGTGATAAGCATTTGAATTGTGCCTGGAATTGAATTGAATTGTTAAACTTCAAAGGAACATAGCATAGATATATAGAAAGGGCAAAAGGAAAAGAAAGAAAGCAATAAACGAACTATCACTAGTGATTGCTGTGAGCCGATTCAATGTTCCCTGTTTGTGTTATCAATCAAAGAAAAACTCTGAGAGTATTCTGGCTTATGTGAGATCACATAAAATGTGTGTTTATAATGATGAGAAAAGATAGTCTGTCTCCTCTCCAATCACCATGGTAACCTCTAAAAGCAAAGATTGTGTCTGATTAGGTTGCCCTTATCTGAAAGGATTGACCAGAAAGAGAAAGCCTTTGAAGAGTTTAAAGCAGAGGGTAAGATGATGCTATGTTCCTTTCTTTTTGACCACTTTCTGACTCCCCAAACAATAGTGAGTCAGCCATATTTTTATTCCCAGTTGCACAAAAGGTGGTCATCTTGCCTCAGGCGGAATACACCTCAGCTCCCTTCTTTGTGAGTATTGTCTGAACACCTCTTCATCAGAATTCCAGACACCCTTGTGATTGCTGCAGAGAGAGGGTATCAAGGAGCACCCCAAAAAGAAGAATAAACAAGTGGAAGAAATGACTAGGTCTGTTCTGAGTAAGCACTGACAGGGAGTTCAGACTCAATCATGCCATTCTAAGAAGGTTCTGGAATCAGGGCAACCCCAAGACTGTGGGCACAGTGAAGGAGCTGGGCAATAGTTCCTTGCCTAGATTATTGGTGCTGACATAAAATTTCTGTTCCTTTTTTTCTTTTTCTTTTTTTTTCCTGAAATTCTTTGCAGTGATACAATTCTAGTATTCTTTGCAATTATAAAGTCCATCTATGCACAATCTGGTTTCCCCCCTCCAGCGTTTTTATTGCTAAAACTAATGCCTATCAAATGTAGTGTAAATCAATTGTTCTGTCCCTCTGATCTCATTTCCTAAATGATACAGTACCTAGGTGTATTGGAGACTTACTAATAGGAAGAGGATTAGCAAGTAGAGGAGATAATATCTCCATTCCTATGTAACTGAGACAGTAAAAGTTTACTGGACACAATGGTCTGTAGAGATGGGCTTAGACGGAATTCATGTAACTTCTGCAAAACACTTTGCTAACCTTTTGATGCCAAATAAACCTGAAAGCTGAGCGCTATCGAATGTCATTGAAATCCCTTACATGGCAATAATGAGGTCAGGTTACCAACTTTACACAGGACAATAAAAAAAAAGTCTTCGCATTTGAATAAAATGACAGATAAAAGCTATTTTCCTCTTTTTATTGAAAGAACATGGATTGTGCTTTGTGAGTATACATGATTACGGTAACAAATTTAGAAACCTAAATCTACAGACTCCATGGAGAGACAGTCCCACAAAGGCCTGTGGGGTTCACTCTCCACCTTCCATGATGCTAAAGGCAGGAAGTTATCAAGCCTCTTACAAGAAACACCAGCTTAAAGAAATTCATGGATCCATCCAATATTTTGAGACTAAAACCTACCCCTAAAATATTCTTTTAGAAAATGAGTATCTTATATGTATGGAGCAACAATTAAAGAAAAGAGAAGCCATCAATGTGAAAAAAAGACTAAAAACAATGGAATTATCCGGGAGGTAGGTTTAAATGGCAGATGGGGAAGTGGGCGATGATGTGATTATATTATAATCTACACAAATAAAATAACAATTTTTAAATTGTGTGTGGGGTGCATGTGTATGTGAATGTGGATGCCCCCAAAACAACCTTGGGTGTCATCCTTGGGAACATTGTTCACCAGCTCTGAGAAAGGACTCATTGACTTGGAGCTCATCAATTGGGGCAGAGTGACAAGCAGGTGAGCCCAAGCAATCCTGCTGTCTCTGCCCCACCAGTATTGGGATAATAAGTATCAACTGCCATCTCTGCCATTTTTACACATGTTCTGGAAATTGAAATCAGGTCCCCATGCTCTTTAAGCCAGTGACTTCACATCTTGAGCCATCCTCCCAGTCCTGATATGTTCCTGCATGATTATGTGGCAAACACATGTTACTTCTATTTAGATACTAGTTTCACAAGATCTTATTAATTTCCAGGATAACTCCATTAAATATTTAGTTACATAATCATATCACAGATGACTGGGCAGAGACACAGGAAAAGTTAGGTAACCTGCATAGGCTGAAACAACTGGCAATGGACAATGGACAATGTTATAATCTGATCCTAGAAGTTCTGACTTCAGGGGTCTGCTCTATTAAACAATGAACCATACTCTAAAGCAGTGTTATCAGTAATATATATGATGCATTGAACCCATGGTGACTAAAAGGATGTATACACACATATGCATAAGCACACATCAGTGTACAGCTAGTCCTCATTATCTGTAGATTCATCTACTTGCTAAAACTCACAACTTCGTAAACCAATACTGGGGGGAGAAGTTCTAGGTAAAGCGATGTACTACTATGTTTTAGCAACTCTTTTCTAAATGCATGTCCTTTTCATGATCTATTGAGTGCTCAGTTTTTCCCATTTTTCTTGTGTCTTCTTGATGATTTTATTCTTTGAAGCATCTTCTGAGCAAAGTGTGAATGTGCTGTCTAGTATTCCTACATGCATGGATATTCTGTGTGCCTTGCCAAGAAAATGTGTGAAAGACGAGCTTTGTCCAGGCATGAATTATAGTGCCATTAACTGTGAGTTTGATGTTAATGAATCATAAGCAAGATGTCTTCACACATAAAACAAGATTATATATTGATCAGTAGACCAGACCAGAGGCTTTCAGAAACCTGCTTTTGTGTTCCCCATAGGAACATTACTTCAATAGGCACAAACTTAATTTGGTGTTCACAAAGAACCTATAGAACATAGTTCCTAAAGTCGAGAGATTCAAATATACAGGCATAATGTGGTACTTTGAATATGAATGGCCACATAGGTTCATGTATTCGAATGCTTGTGGGGGCACTATTTGGAAGAGTTAGTGAAAGAAGGGTGTCATGGGGATGGCCTTTGAGGTTTCAGAAGCCCAAGCCTGGCCCAGAGTCTCTCCCTCTTCCTGCTGCCCATGGACCAGATGTATAACTCTCAACTGCTCCAGCACCATGTCTGCCTGCACAACATGCTTCCTGCCATAATGACAGTGGATTAGACCTCTGAAACCATAAGGAAACCCCAGTTAAATGTTTTCCTGTATAAGAGTTGCTGTGGTAATGGTGTCTCGTCATGGCAATGGAACACTAAGTGCATAATTTATATTCTTATTTACGTGGACATTGTGTCAAGAATTATTTTAATTATTTATTTTACTTTTCGAGATTATAATTACTTCATTTCTTCATTTCCTTACATCCTTCAAACCCTCCCAAATAACCAGCCTTTCTGTCTTTAGATTCTATGACTTCGTTATTAATTAATTGATCACACACACACACACACACACACACACACACAGACACATATCCCCTGATCAGGCTGTATAATGTGATTTCTGTGTATGATCTTAGATGCTCAGACAAATCATAAGAGGACAGTAAACTCTTTGTTGTGTGCCTGAGAGGTAAGTTAAGAGACTAGAGCCTAGAAAAGGAGCAATATTTACTTATCACCTCATGAAATTTATCACGTGTATTATCCACAAAATAAAAGACAACACTAAAAAAAATAAATAGAAGAAAAAGAAAATTTCTAATGTTTCCCTTCATCTCACCAGACAATAATTTGAAGAAGCAAACATTTCATTAGTAACTGTCCAGGCCTTCAAAATGCAGACAGAACATACACTGGCTTCTTTTTTACAAGTACATATATTATGACTCCCCTTCTTCCTCCAGCCTTCCACTTGCCAGCCCTTCCCTGTGTTGACGCAAATTGATGACAACAGACTTCTTGTCACTCAGCTATCCCCTTGTGCTGGTCTTTCCACAGTACCCACACTGCAGAGACAAATCATGTCATTGTTCTGAAATGTAAAACAGGAGCTTAGATAAGAAGATATCAAAAAGACGAGTAACTTCCTCAAAGGTCTATTTATTGGTGGTGGTAGTGGTGGTAATAGAGGATATGTGTGTGTGTGTGTCCATGTTCTCTGTGTGTTTTCTTATAAGCATGACTATGAGAGGTTTTTTTTGTTTGTTTGATTGGTTTTGTTTTTGTTTTTTTGTTTTGGAAAAGAACTCCCTATTATAAGTCACTTTTTATGTCCTATATACATTTTATTAGTTTCTTATTTGACTGGAGAAAGAGACACATATTTTAATTTTACCAAAGGAAATGCACTACCAGTGAGTGAACAGCACCCTGACATCCACCCCTCTACATTCTCAGGATACAAGAATATGGCGATCTCAATACATCTGTTGTTTTTAGGAAATACACTTGAGCAGGGTTAAGACATTTGCTTGCTTGTTTGCTTTAGGAAAAATAGACATACCATTACTGGTATTGGGTTAACACAAAAGGTGCTGTGCATTTAGAATTCCTGATGGTAATGGCTTCCAGTGCTGAGTTATGTTGCAAATAAGCAAAAGGATTAGTCTCAAGCTTGTGTTTCCTGTCCACTGCTCCCCCCTCTCTGAGACTGAGTTGTAATACCCACTGGTTTCCTCTAGAGGGAGAATGGAACAGCAATCCACATGAACAGTATTTATGAAAAACTGGGTCAATTAGAGTAACCCTGAAGATTTTTTCCTGACAGAAAAACATGATTTTGCCAAAAGTTTCATAAACCACAGAATGGTTACTTGCGATAAGTGGCCTTCTCTGTGTAATGAAGTCACCCTTTATAATATATAGGAATGTGACCTCAGTTTGCTTTCAATATTAAAGTAATAGGGGGAAAAAAAACTTGGGCACACACATCATTTCACTCCTTTTTACAGGCTATACATTATAAAGATGTTTCTATTATGTTACAAATGATACGCTTGTCTAATCCTGTGTAAAGCTGTGCATTTGAGTTGCAGTCTTTATGAGTTAATATGGATGCCCCGCTGCTCACGCATATATGCAAGGTACCATAAGTGAAGAAGGCGTCCTGCAGAATGAGCTACTCAGTATATAAAGACACTGCCTAGCACCTCACATCATGATGCCCATTCTTCCCCTCTGTATCATTTCCAGGGACAGCATTTGGCTGACATGATCCAATCCTTTTAAGTTCAGAGACTTGATTTAAAAAAACAAAAGCACTGTTTTAAGTATTTGTGTGGCTTGTCCGGAAGCTGCCATCAAAGGGAGCCACTCAGCTACTACAGATCCTGAAGGAACCAAAGGGATCCAAGATCATCAGCTCCAGGAATAAAGGCTTCTACGATACAGCGAGACAGCAATGGTGATAGGAAATCTTCCTGTTCATCGACATGGTACCCAGACCCCCACCCCCACCTTAACGATACAGTGACATCACTGGTCAGCAGCATTGGCCTATTTTCTGTACTGCTTATGGTGGATTGGACTGGGTGGAAATAAACATCTTATATAAGAGGCAGGCTGTGCTTTCTGTCTTTTTCTCCCCACCCAAGGAGATTTTCCCAGCATGAATTCTGCCTGTACAATTAACATTGGCCAAATTTCAGCTGAAAAAATCTGTTAGATTTTTAAGCAGATTACCAAATACAGCCCATGGGTGCTGTCCCTTATTCCTTCTCCTTTACATGCATGAACACACACACACACACACACAAACACACACACACACACACACACACACACACACATGAAAGAGAGAGAGCATCCCCACTTCTGCCTCCCACCATCGCCTGTAATCAAAACAGCTTTGTATCACGAGACAAGAAAAGCAAGCAAGTTAAATTGAAATTGGTCTTGGAACAGTTGAAACAAAATAAAAGATTGCAGATTAGAGAGCTATTGTCCCATCCCAGAGTTACAAAGCAGACCCCCCTCTGTGCTTATTTTCTCGGCATTGAAACAGACAAACCAAAGATTATGAAAGGATGCATCCTGCCCTTAGTAGCCTTCAGCATCAAGAAGAGTACAACCCTAGAACCAGACATGTGCAATTGTGATTTGTAAAGATTAACCAAGACTCCCTGAGCTTTGTCTCATAAATCTTGCTTTGTGTGAAACGGTTTATGAATCTTTGAACTTGAGCATTTTATTGTAGAGGCTGCTTCTGAAGAAATTATATACAAATGAGCCTTCAGTATGATTTTGCTGATTCCAGTACAATAAGTCAGAGACAGCAAAGAGCTAAGGGGTGGGAGGGGGAGGGTAGGAAGGAGGGAAGGGGAAGGGAAAGAGGAAGGGGAGTGGGGAGGGGAGAGGAGGGGGAAGTGATTGAACAGTCTGGTGGAGACTCATTTGAAATCAGCAAAGTGATTCTATGTTGGGAAGGAGGAGGTTAACTGACCTAGTGGACTTTGTTGGTGAAATTGTTGTGCAGTCTTGATTCAGTCACTATTTGATCACATGTATACCTAGTACATTGCAAATACAGAAATAATCTGAATAATATAGAGTTGAACTTGACGACTGAGGATTTTTTTCGCTGAATTACTAATTTGTAGTCTGAGATAGGAGCACAATTAGGAGCACATTCAAGAGGTACATGATGAATTAAAAGGGGCCAGAAAGATTGCACTTGGCAGAGGACTGGAAAATCTGCTGTGTGATTGTGTCTTTTAGAAGCTTCACCCATGATATACCAACAGTATGGCTGCCCAAACAAGGCTGAATGAGGACAACACCCAGAGATGTGGTACAATGGAAAAGGGAAATCTTACAGGGACACCTTGCACCACTAGTCAAAAAATTATAGGCTACTAAGGAATTTTGAAAGTAGTAGAATCAGTCATACCCAAGGATGGGGATGACTCCTAATGGGCCATCAAATACTGATCAGCCATCCTTGAAATTATATGCATACATGCAACACTAAGCAGACCCAGCAGGTTTATTTATATATTTATGGATATGTGTAACGATGACATTTTCTAAAGGAGCCATAGATTTTAGAAGGAGGGAGGGCACTAGAAGAGTTGGAGAAAGGAAGGGGAAAGAGGAAATGACACAAATGTATCTTAATTTAAAAAAAAAAAAAAGAAAAGTTAATCTGTTTCTTCCTGTCTGGGGGAAAAAAAGAAGATTACAGAGTGCCCATCCTAAGCAGGAGCCATTTTGAAGAGCTTAAATGTCTCTCTATGGTCTCTATTCATTGCTGCATATTCTAAGTGTTTGGTCAATTAAGTCAGTCTTGTGCAAATGTATACTACACTTTCAATCCATTTGGAAATGTGGACTTGAGTGCAAAGGTATCTGACTGTTAAACAATATACCCTACAATAGTGTGTGCACCTTTCTTCACCTTACAACCATGGCACCTGCCTTTCTGTAGGTAAAGGATCCATCTTCATACCCACCTTTTCCAGTCTCCCTTCCCTGAGTTCTTCACCCCATGCCCCCCACCACTAAAAGGGTGCTCCCTGCCTACCCACTCCCAGCATACCTCTTCTCAGGAGTATCAAGTTATCACAGGTTCAAGCACATCCTCTCCCACTGAGGCCATAAACGGCAGTTCTCTGCTACACATGAGCCTGACTGTATCCTCCATGGTTGGTGGCTTAGTCTCTGGGAGCTCTGGGGGGTTAGTTGACACTGTTGTTCTTCCTATGGGGTTGTAATCCCCTTCAGCTCCTTCAGTCCTTCCTCTAACTCTTCCATATTGGTCCCTGACATCAATCCAATAGTTGGCTGTAAGTTTCTGCATTTGTCTCAGTCAGTTGCTGGTAGAGCCTCTCAGCAGACAGCTATGCCAAGTTCCTGTCTAGACACACAATATGTCCTCAGTAATAGTGTCAGGTCAGAATGGATCCCAAGTTGGGCTGGTCACTCGGTACCCTTTCTTTCAGTCTCTGTTCCATTTTTGTCTCTACATTTCCTCTAGACCGGAACAAATCTAAGTTAAAAAATTTTGAAAATGGGTAGGTGGTCCCCGTCTCAACTGGGGGCTATCTCTATCTACTAGAGGTAGTCTCTTTCGGTTCCATCTCCCCATTGTTGGGCATTTTGACTCTCATCCCCATTGAATGCTGGTTGCCTCACATTGCAAGTCTCTGGGACTTTCTAGATGGTCTGCCTGGCCCCTAACCCCTACTGCTGCATATATTAATCCATTTTCCTGGCCCTCTGTGAGTCTCTCCTGTCTCTTACCATACCTAATCCTGCCCCTCCTACCCCTCCCCCTTACCACCCAGTTTCCTCCCTCCCTCTGCCTCCCATGATTACATGATAATTTTGTTCTCCTTCTAAGTGGGTTTCACGTATTCATACTTGGGCTTTCCTTCTTGTTAAGCTTCCTATGGTTTGTGAGTTGTATCATGGGTATTCTGACTTCTTTGACTAATACCCACTTATCAGTGAATGTATACTATGCATATCTTTTTGGATCTAGATCACCTCACTTAGGATATTTTCTATTTCCATCCATTTGCCTGCAAAATTCATGATGTTCTCATTTTTAATAGCTGAATAATATTCCACTGTGTAAATGAACCACATTTTCTGTATCCATTGTTCAAATATCTTCTGGCTATTACAAATAAGTAATGAACATAGTGGAGCATGTGTCTTTGTGGTATGGTGGAATGCCTTTTGGGTATATGCCCAGGAGTGGTACAACATCCTTAATCATCAAGGAAATGCAAGTCAAAATGACCATGAGTTTCCACCTTCCTCTAATCAGAATAGCTAAGATCAAGAACTTAAGCGACAGTGCATTCTGGTGAGGATGTGGAGAACAAGGAACCATCCTCCATTGTTGGTAGGATTGCAAACTGGTACAACTACTCTGGAAATCAATCTGGTGCTTCTTCAGAAAATTGGAAATAGCTCTACCTGAAGACCCAGACAATGATGCTTTAAAAATATTTTGAGGACAAAGCTAAGATTTCTAGTGGAATTTAGGACAAATAGCTGGATATACAAACATGCATATGTATGAATATATGTGACTTTGAATAATAAAAATCATGTGCACTCATTTTGTAATTTCACACAAAAAAATAAAGATTTAAATGTTTAGAATTTCCCAAACAAGAGAAAATGCATTTTGACTTTTTATAATAACTATTTGTTTAGAGGCTTAATAAATGATGAAGACTATTTCATTCTTTCTTGTGCAAATACACCTATTTGCAGAGTGTATAGTGTTGAAATTAATTTTCGGTTGTTGAATCCAACAAACACTTTGGATGTGTATTTTGTGTTTAACAATACAAAAGGGAAATAAAAGTATTTTAATGTTCATTATCGTCAAACAGATTTCAGAAGTGCTAAGAAAAGATAAACTAAAAAACAATAACAAGACATTTAGAAATTATGTAAGACTGAAGTTCTGTAAGCACAAATGGAAATGTTAGGTAATATAAAAGAAAATGTTTTTACATCCATTTCAAGAGTGGATAAATATTTACTTATGAAAAAATTCTGTAGAATTTATGTTTTCCTTGACTGTTTGACCAATATTTTGAAGTATTTTTGACATTAGAGAAATCAAACCTCAGGCTCTTAATTGATAATTTAAAAGAAAAAAATGAGAAATAACTTCAAATATATATAATTGTAAAAAGTACATACCTTTATACAGCAGTAACTTAGAGAAAACATTGTTATGTGTATTTCTATAAACTAAGAATGTTGAATCATGGTGCTCTTTATGAGCTTCGAATCACCACTGCTAAACCTATTGGTGAAAGTTTGTTGGTCTTGTGGTTTAGAAATAGTTGCTATTTCTAAGTAAATTCGAGATGAAGGAAACTTATGTTTCATGGATTCTGGATAGGGAAGCAACAGCTCTTGTGTCTGTGTAAAACACAGATGCTGGCTTCTTTCTTTATTAAGTTTTATGATGTATCTATTATAGCTCCCTAATTAAAGTCACACATGTATGATTCATGTTTTGAAACTCAATTGCTTTCCACTTTACCTAATTTACTATATATTATGTATTGAAGGATTTTCTTCCAAGCAGCTTGGTGTGCAATGACACAGGACCACAATGATTGTTTTGCTCATTGGTCAAATCTGGGCATTCATCATGCTGAAGGGTTAAAAGTAAGAGTTATATACTTTCTAAATAGCTATTCAACTGTGTGGCTGAAAAGGTTGTTTTGTTTTCTTATACTTACAGAAAGCTTACATTTAAAATTTATTCAAGAAATACAAGTATTTAATTATCTACTCAGTTCCCTTTACACATCTAGAGTATGTCTGGAACTAAAGCTGAGAAGGAGCTCTGCTCAAATTGACATTCTGGATGAACACAAATGAAAACTCTCTTTAAAAATGAGTTATAGAGTTCAGAGGCTCAGAAGATCCATATATCCATTCTAACAAGCAGTATAGCCTCAGCTCAAATACTAACTGAGCCTGATCTCTGCTCAGGTGAACTTCTATGGCCAAAGAAATTACAATTCTTATGGAACTTTCCATTGATATTAAGAATATGAATACACAATGTCAACGTTGTCACACTGGAAAGCAACCTATACTATGATAAGGAAGAACTCTTTAAATGACAAGAAAGGGATGTGTGAGTTTCATGGAGTAGACTGGTCATGGAACTAACCTGTGACAACAATGTAAAGGAAGTGAGGCCAACCTGAGTGTCTTTCCACCACAGAAATTCAAATGGAGAAGATCTGGGAAGAGTTGGGGGACCGGAAAACATGATCAAATATATTCTATGTCTGAATCAAGCTGGATTTAATTTGGTTGAAGGTTTTGTCTTTTTGCCACTAATATAGAAACAAGAAAAAGTATCTACCCATGATTATGGTGCATTAAGTAAGATGCTAATTTTGTAAATGCATTGTTCAATATCAGCTAGGGACAAGCAGGAAAAATGAATGTACAGCCCTATCCCCTGAGGAACTCATACCCATCCCCATGGTGATTATATTCCAGCAGAGGATGTGGTCAACACATTTCAAGGCTTTTTAGAGGTCGCCATGTATTTTGTAATTGAATAGAAATCAGAACACAAAATTGCATCTCTCATTTGTCATCCTCTTAAGCTTCTGCATTGCTGAGCCTGGGACTTGGCAACTCTGGGCTGCATTTTGCTGTCTCTGTGTTTCTATACTACAGCTTAGCTCTCACCTCATCTCCTGTTTAATATATTAACTTGTCTTCATTATTTTTCAAAATAGTTACTAATTTTTTACTCCTTGTGCATGCTTTAAATTTTTTTCTCAGTTATCTTTGTTTACCTCTGACCAGGGACAATTGAACTATTATTGACTTTTAATAATCCCTCTCCTAATAATTATCTTCATCTCCACCTCACACAAATTCTAATCTGAGACATAAAACAAAAATATGCAAATAAAAAACAAAGTCACTTTTGCATTGATAAAGGTTAAGAACAGTGTAATCCCACATATCAGATGTCCTGCATAACAAATATTTATATTATGATTCATAACAGTAGCAAAATTATAGTCATGAAGTAGCAACAAAATAATTTTATGGTTGTGGGTCACCATGACATAAGGAACTGTATTAAAGGGGTACAGCATTGGGAAGGTTGAGAAGCACTGGTTAAAAAGAAGCATGTAGCTTTAGATGAAAAATCATTAGAGTGACTTCCTCAGTCATCAGTTCCTGGATCTATTCACCACATTTGTGTACCATGGCCTTGACCCCTTTGCTACCCACAGATACTGTAAAATTTGATCAGAAGGCCCTCTACCAAGGTTGGCCATTGGCTCCCTCTTCTTCCTGTTTCAAATTGTCATATTGTACACCATAATGTATTAGGAGTTCCTCCAACAAAGTTAAAGACCAATATTAATATACTCATATTAAAAACTATAAAAACTCTCCCTTAAAACAATTACTATATGTGGATGCCCATGTATCATGAGTATAGCTCACTGTAACTGTATAATTTCCAGAGTAGTTAGATGAAAAGAACATTCAAGTTGAATTCATCAATAAACCAAATTCAAATAGAAATAAAGGCCCACATGAAGTTAAACTTCACAGAAAGAGGAGTTCTTGTCCTCTCTGGCTTGTAGAATTCCCTGTACTTGGTCACACTCAGGCTCAGAGTTGGGATTCTAGCTTAGGCTATACTGATTGCTTGAATGGACATAGCACTTCTGCACCTCAAATTCTGTGCCTCAGTTTTTAAGTGACAGGTTTTCATTTATAATTCATATTTTTCATCGAGGCATAGTTTACAAGTAAAGAAATTTATAGAACCTAAATCTACAGTTCAACCAGATTTGGCAACTGTATACATGCAAATATGTAGTAAGAGAATCTTTTTGGAATTCTTCAATTGCAGTGTTCCACTTCCTGGTGAATCTCTCCCAATCTGGAGTCAACTGTCATTCTGGTTCCTCCCACCACACATCAATACCATCTGACTTAGAAATACACATATGCATGATTACAGCATTTCAGATCTCCAGTTGCTTTGTCTACTCACTCAGCAGAGTAGCTGGAAATTGCTCTGTGTTTTTACACATATTAGTATTTCATTCCTTTGTATTTCTGAGTAGTGATTTTCTACATGGATAAATAATAGTTTGCTTGTCTGATCTTCTGCTGTTCTTCTATTGATGAATACCAGTGTTCTTTCTCTAGTTTTGAATATGTATGTGCATGTGCATGTTCAATTATGCCTTTGGAAACGTTTCTCTTGGGTGAATGCTTGAGATTGTAATTCCTGGGTCATGAGACAGAAGAACAATAATTTCACAAGAAACTATCAAATATGCTTCCATGGTACATGTGCCATTTAATGTTCACATGGCAGCAACTCTTTGCCATCATAATGTGACAGCCTTTTTTATTTTCCTCTGCACAGTAATATCTCACTCTGATTTTTGTTTCATTGTAATACCATGCAGATATCTACTATTCTTAAAGCACTACCATCACACTAATTTATTTTGAATAATACAACTTCAATACCTAGAACAGATTTTACTCTTAAGGAAAATTATGAATTAATGGTGCTCAGCAATATTTTAAGAACATGACGGAATCCCTTAGCATTTGAGTAAAGGAGAAGGCAGACATAGAAAATTGACTTGTTTTTAGTATTTTTAATTATATTTAGTGAATGTGGGTATCTTGTCTGCTTCTATATGTGTGCACTATTTGCCTGCAAGATACTCTTGAAGGCTAGAAGAGTACACTGGATACCCTGGATAAATTAGAGTAACAGGTAATTGTGAGCTTCCATTTAGTTGCTAGGAACCTATGTCCTCTGGAAGAACAGCCAGTACCCCTAACTTGTGAGAGTAATCCTTCAATCCATTGGCTTGTTTGTAATTTTGTTAGGATAACAATCTAGTCTACATATTACTCACAACTTCTGTACTTAACTGGAAGAAGCCTATAAGATGGAACTCAGTATATACCTTAACATTTGAAAAGGTTATTTGAAAAGGGTTGCCAGATTTATATAAGCATTGTTTAATTTTAAAAATTAACTTAAATTTTATTTTATTAATGACATCCTCAAGACATGGGTTAAAAGACTACCTTGTTTAAACATGATAGACATCAATAAAGTGGGATGAACAACATCAAAAAGATATATATTCCTTAAGCCTAAAAATGGAACTTTCATTCCCACACATAATATGAAACCTAGCTATTTGGCCCCAGCCACCCCAAAGAGAAACTAGGAGGTAAGGTCAAGTTAGTTGTAGGTTTGAAGGGAGAGAACCTGAACTGAAAATGAAGCTGGAGAGGTTTCTCACTCACAAATGATCACACAGACAAGTTGCTATTACAGCAGTCATAGGGAACCAACTACAAACCTACTGTCAACAGAACTTGGCAGCACTGTACCCAGGGTTCTGATTTTGCAGGCACACACTATGTAATGGTCATACAGGGTCACAGAGGCTTGCACCAAGTTTTCAAAAATCTACCAAAGTCAGGCAATTTGTGGCAGGGTTGAATTCTCTGAAAGATAGCCCTGAGAGGCAATGGCATAATGCTGGGAAGCTGTAACCTAACGTGTAATGAAGACTCTGTGATGTTGGGAGGCCAGAACTGCATCCCAAGGAAGAAGCTATGTGTATCAAAAGTGACAAAGGTGGAGTAGGGGGGCTACTCGATCGTATTGGAGACAATTGATGCCATCAAAGCCCCAGGTACCTGACATGACACTGATGAATTTTGGGCTTGCCCTGTTAGGTTTCACTCATGCTTTAGATTGCCCTTTCAGTACTATGCCTCTATTCCTTCTTTGGGAATAGAGATGTTTATTCGGTGGTATTGTATATTGAAAGTGTGTAACTTGATTTTTATTTTATTTTATTGGGGCTCCAAGTTAAGAGACTGCTTTCAACCTGAAAACAAATGTTGCACTTTTGATTATGTTTTAAACTGTTAACCTTCTGTAGACTTTTAGAAACCAAATGCATTTTTTGCTATGAGATGAACATGAGATTTAGGGGTCAGGAGTGAAAAAATGATCTTTAGAATTTTGTTGCATTCATTTAATTGTTTTGTGAAGGTAGCGTTATATCTCAGGGCATGCATGAAAGGCAGGGGAGAACTCACAGGAGTTGTTTCTTTCATTTTGCCGTGCTTCTTCATAGGATAATATGCAGATCAACAGGATCAGATAGCATCCTTATCTACTTTAACATGGGGAAACAATTCACTAGACTAAGGTGCTAATGTATAAGAAAGGTATAGAAAGATGTTATGGCTGAAACACAGGCCAGGTTCATGATTGATCCCAAAGCTCCCCCAAAAGTCAGGATCTGAGGATTCACTGACCTGCAAAGGACTTTGTGAGGACCTAATAGACTCAGATGATGGTAGAATGCACAGGCTGCTTCAGTGGAGGTTCTCCAAGGGAATGAGCAACTTGTTAGCTACCATGGATTTGAGCTTCTCAATGATTTTTTTTCCATACTGCAGTTATGTTCTTTGGACAAGGTGTCTATCTGAGGCTCATCAGAAACAGCTGCCTCTGCCATTTCAACTCTCTCAACATTTGGAAGACCTTCTCCAACTACTAGGAAACATGCCACTCAGAAATAGAGGCTAGCTGTAGGTCTCTACAACCTTCCTTCTGAGAATCTGACTCTGGTCTGAATGACATCTTTTTGGTCTCAGTTGAAGATACTATTACTCTGGGTAGAGCCTTGGATCCATATAGACAGTTGCTGAGAAAGATTTCAGGCAATCAGGTCTTTCACTAATTGAAGCCACTCACAGAGGTAGAAACTGGAGTGATGTGAGGTCCAATAGCAACCTGCCAAGGTTCTGGTTTAATGTGATGGGTTCAGCTGTCAAATTGTCAAGGTATACGTTTAATGGTTAATCTTCATTGTTAGGTATAGAACTGTAGAGGAAACACAGTTATAATTTTCAGAGTGTGTCCAGAGCAGTTTAACTAATAAAGGAAGACCCATTTTAGTATGGATTGCATGGACTGTGGGGAAAAATAGAAAGCTAGTGGATCATCAGCCATCAGCAGCAGCATTCTGCTTCCTGATTCACCGAGAAGGATGTTTAGATGACGATTCACAGATTAGCTGCTTCTGCTTCCATGCCTTCCTCACTGTGATAGACCAAAACAAGTCCTTCCTTAAGATGCTTGTCCCTCTTCCTCTCCCTCTTCTTCTTCCTCTTCCTCTCCCTCTCCTTCTCCCTCTACCTCTACCTCTCCCTTTACCTCTACCCCTACCTCTACCTCTATCTTTCTCAAACAAAAAGCATCTAGTGCTATCTTGGAAGATGAAAATACAGTCTGAATCTAGCTAGTCATTGCCACCCACCCACCTTAGTCTAAAGTAGAATATCAGATGCTATAATGCCTACACAGAACTCTACACTGACATCACAAACCTGCCTCTGAGAACTAAAGCCACCATCATTTTGCCAACTCCACTTGGTTGGATTCCTCTGATACCATCCTATCTGAAACTCCTCAGCCATGTATGCAGCTCTACACATGAATCTTTAGCACCTGAGTGCTTTCTGTGCTCCAGTTGTGGTTGTAATGCTTTTGCTGGAGGAGCAACTTTGCTTAGAACTCTGCCTTAATAGAAACATTTCACTTGGATAAGGATGGTTGAGATTTGAGATAATGTACCGAAGTCAATATAGCACTAACCCAAAGCTTTAAGGTTTTGGTAAAGCCACAGAAGTGCCAAGCATATTTGTACAATCATTTCAAAGCCACTAGTATCAAAATACCCTACTCTGAGTACAAATTCAAAACTCCAAACCACACACTGTAATCATACCAAATACTCCTTCATTTAACATATATATACTGTACCACCAGCTTAATTTTTTAACGTTTCCTCACAACATAAGTCCAAGAATCTTACTGCTGATTTTTTTCTTCAAAAGTTAGAATTGACTAGTAAAAAGAGAAACTTGAAAAAAATTAGAAAAATAGAAAAAAATTCTCTGTAGCTATAAAGTAGCTGCAGTTCTTAGACCAGTGTTTGGGGAAACAAACTCAAACATATAAGGACCTATGAGAAGAAGAAATGGTCGGCTATGGCCAAGCACGCCAATATATTCCTCCCAGATTTACTAATCAGTTAGCTTCCCATAACTCTTGATGCTCTGTGACAGGAGTGTTAGTAAACTCTGAGAGTTAAAAAGTATGCAAGAGTTATACTTTAATAAAGAAGTAGTCATCTTCAAAAAGGAGTTCCTATACCCTTACAAACAATAACAGTGTCTTTTTTCCAACTCTCTTTTCCTTCCTATACTTAAAAGATTTATCTCCAATTACCCATTGTATATCTTCCATTGTACATGCAAGGAAAAACTTTAAGGCTTTGCAGAATCTTTCCTTTCTGACTCCTTGATTCTCACAGTTATATCACCTTGAACACTGAGGACCCCCCTTAAACCTTCTTATGCTGAAAGTGCTTCTATTTTTCTGAATCCCCTTCTTAGAGTATTATTTTCTTAAAAATGGCAAAATCCTCTTAGTGAACTTTCCACCACAAGGCTACATATGACTTAGACTTACTCTCCATAGTCAGAATTCTAGTCATGTGTCTATTTTATATCCAAATAAGTAATGGCTTCTAAACAGTTAGGTAGTTCCCTAGGTTTCATCCCATGAGTCCTCAGATGACTGACGGATTTTATTTCCTTACAAAATAGCTCTAATCATATGTTTTGTGTATCTAAATCTTTAATGACTTCTATGAGTATAAATATATGTCCCATTTTATGGATATTTGCATATAAAATTTTATTTATTTATTTATTTTAGCTTTATTTATTTTATAGAGTTTGAAAAAAAAACCTCAGGGCAGACAAATTATAAATCTCAGCCTCTGCCCAGCTGAAAAGAATAGGGATGAGAAGGAAAAATTTGTCATGTTATTGTGTTAAGCCATCATAGAGATGAGATATATGGCAGTAATCAGTCATATATTGAAGGGACACATAGGGGGTGGGGTGAGGTAAGGGTACTTTAGAGAAACAGAACAACAAAATCCAATCCAGAAGAAATTAGTTAGGTTTTGGCCAGCACCTAAAAGAGAGAAAGAGAACAAAAGAAAAGAGTCGGGACTAGTTAGTCACGACTTAGACTGGTGAATCCAATAGAACCTTAAGGCCCTCATAGGGACTATGATAGAGATCTGGAATTCTGGGAAGGGAAAGAGAAACCAGCATCCCATTAAGTGGATCACCATTCTACTTTTCCCTTTAATATGACTTCAATGAACCTGTGTTCCTTAAAGTGGTCCTGCCTTCTCGAGAAGAGTTCTCTTAACCTTCTGTCATTCGACTTGCCAATCTAAAATGTTTGATCTCTTCCCAGGCCAGATGTTGCTTTATCTTGACTAAATGTAATTCTAAACTCTTTCACTTTTCTTTTCTCTATTCAATTTGTTTGTAGAATTTCCAAGTTGAAAAGTCTATGCTTCCTCAAGGTAGAAGGAATGAGGCCCATCAGACCCATTCCCAGAGAACTTCACTTTAGAAAAGGATGACTAAAGGAAGAGAGATGTTTGCAAAGTAGAAGAATATAAAAGATGGGCATGGACATCCTAGGACAGCTCTGGTGGAGGTTGTGTGAACACGTTAGGGTCCACATCACTGATAAAAATCTGAGGTCACCTCCAAAAGGACTAACAGGAGACTATGTTACATAACCATGCTATGTCATCCTGGTTGTATATCTGAATGCTTTTATACTGCTTATATAAGCAAGGATTGCTTCCCTTGAATTGACTTCATGTCTTTTATTTGAGTTGTCTATTGAAGTTATATTTCTTTTTTTTTTCATTCCATTTAAACTGGTTAAAACAGCTTACAGTGTTTACAAATAAAAGTTTCTCAATGTAGAAGCATCTCTTTTTTTTTTCAGGAATAAATCAATGATTTTCCATTGTTCTTAGAACCAAAGTCAAATGTCTTAAGTGGAACAAAAGGTTTCATGAGGTCTGTGCCAACTACAGCGCCAACCTGCTTTCTCGATTTTTATCACTACACTCTTTTCACAACCACACACAGGCTAAAGAATCTCTGCTTCAGATCTGTGAACTAAGCAAGCATCTACACTGGCCAGCACTTAAAAGAGAGAGAGAGACTATAAGAAAAGGAAAGAGTGATATCTTTTCTAGCCAGGACTCAGAATGGCAAGGCCAACAGAACCTCATGGTACCCATAATGGTTTGTATATTCTTGGGCCAGGGAGTGGCACTATTAGGAGGCATAGCCTTATTATGGTAGGTGTGTCATTGTGGGTGTAGGCTTTAAGACCCTCATCCTAGCTGCCTGAAAGTTAGACTTCTATAGCACCCTTCAGATGAAGATATAGAGAAATCTCAGCTCTGCCTGCACTATACCTGCCTAGGTACTGCCATGTTCCCACCTTGATGATAGTGGACTGAATTTTTGAACCTGTAAGCCAGCCCCAATTAAATGTTGTCCTTTATAAGACTTGCCTTGGTCATGGTGTCTGTTTACAGCAGTAAAACCCTGTAAGACAGTACCTGTGGGTATATTTTCATTTTGTGGGAGAAAAAAGGCTTCTGGGTAACAAAATTAATGGAAACTTGCACAAAATTACACACACACACACACACACACACACACACACACATACACACACACATACACACACACACACACAGAGAGAGAGAGAGAGAGAGAGAGAGAGAGATCGTACTCCAATGCTCTTTAATGTGCACAAAATAAACCATAATAAAAGCCTGATATATCTCCTCTTACCAAGATTACAAGCTCTTTTATTAACTCAATGACCACATTTCTGAAGTCAAACCTGAACTTCCCACTCCTGGTGGCTTTTGACATGATGCTAAAATTCCCTTTTTGTCCTGGAGAAACATCTGAATTTTTCAAGAAGAATTTACAACAATTTAGACTATTTAATCCACCTTCTATCTATTTCTACTCCACCCAAACCTAGCCTACACCACAGCAAATTTGATGACAAGTTCATTACAGGGTCGTTGCTACCCTTTCTAGGTCTGAAAGCATTTTCTGTCCCCTAGTGTCCAATCTATAAGATGCACTTTTATTTTTCCTTCACCTAAACCCTTTCTGATGTTTTTCAAAAATCTTGTTCTTTCCTTATGCAAAAAAAAACAGAACAGGCTTTGTTTGGGATTTTTGGTATTCTGTTCTTTGGTCTGTTAAACACTATAGACTTCCTCAGGACAAAGAATTATTCTACTGCTATGGCAATTCCAACCATGGTATTTTACACACAGCTACTCTGTTACCAATACAGATGATGTGAAAGCTACATGAAGTAAGGCTAAATATGACAAAGCCATAGACCTTAAAATTAACAGATGAAGATAGTTGAATAAGGGTCTTTGTGGTTGGATAGTGTCTTTTGGGTATATGGCCAAGAGTAGTATAGTTGGGTCTTGAGGTAAATTTCTTCCCAGTTTTCTGAGGAATTGCCATCTTGACTTCCATTGGGGCTGTACAAATTTGCACCCCCATCAGAAATAGGAGTGTTTCCTTGCTCCACACTTTCAATGGCATGAGCTATTAATTTTGTTATTTATCTCAGTCATTCTGACAGGTGTACGATGGAATCTCAGTCTTTTTTATTTGCATTTCCCTGATGGCCAAGGATGTTGAACATTTGTTTAAATGTTTCTCAGCAATTTGAGATTCCCCTATTGAGAATTATCTGTTTAAATCTGTACTCAATTTTAAAACTTGAATTATTTGGTTTGTTGACGTCTAGTTTCTTGAGTTCATTATATATTTTGGATATTACCCCTCTATAAGATGAGGAATTGATGAAAATCATTTCCCATTCTGGAGGGTGACATTCCATCCTATTGACAGTGTCCTTTGCCTTACAGAAGCTTTTCAGTTTCATGAGGTACCATTTATTAATTGCTGTTCTTTGTGCCTAGGATATTGGGTGTTCTGTTCAGGAAGTTGCCTCCTGTGCCAGTGTGCTCAGGGTTATTCCCTACTTTCTCTTCTATCATGTTCAGTGTTATCTCATTTTATGTTTTTTTTAAATTTTTGATCCAGTTGGATTTGAGTTTTGTACAGGGTGACAGATATGGGTCTATTTGCATTCTTCTACATAGAGACATCCTGTTACACTAGCATCATTTGTTGAAGATATTTTTGTTTTTACATTGTGTTGTTCTGGCTTTTTTTTTTAATCAAAAAATCAGTGTCCATAGGTTTGTGGATTTGTATCTGGGTCATTCATTTGATTGTATTTATTAATGTGTCTGTTTTAAATGTCAATACCATACAGATTTTATTAACATAGTGCTTAGTACAGCTTGAGATATGGGACAGTATCATGCACACTCGTCTACTCCAGTCACATCCAAAATATCGGGGGTAAAATCCTGATTAAGGATAAGAGTCAATAAGGATCCAAAAGGAGTTCTGTGCCTCCTGGATATTCAGATAGTCGCTGGTATCTCCTAATTCAGACGTGTTCCAGATCAGTCTTTCCAATAGTCAACACACCCTCATATTTAGGCATAAAAGCATTCCAAGAAATGATTCATAAATAGCTAAGATTGGACATTGTTTCCTGGCCAGCACAATATTTCCAACCTATCCTAGGTTAATACCTAGCTTTCCATAACTTGGAATTTCTCTCAAGGATTCTGCCTTGCCAGACCTAGCAACAGATGTCGAGCACATTCCTTAGGGCAATAGATAGTTTACAATAGTTAGAAATGTTTTACATACTAGAGAGTAATCGAAGGGCTTCCACTCAAGGACATTAGCTAGAAGTGTTAGGTCGGAACCCCCTAGTCATTGTCTCTAGCAGAACCAGAGAATTAGTATAGGAATACCAAATTAGCCCCAGCAGGAAGGGGCACCATTGCTCTTCCGCCCACTTCACAACTGGATACATGATCTTGGTCAGTAAGATCACTGACCTTGATGTGTCACCTGCCTACGTGACTCTTGTCATCTGCCCTGCTTTCTGTATACCATATAAGCCTGCTTTTCACTTGGTGCAGAAGGACTTGGACTTGCACTAAAGGACTTAGACTTGCACTAGAGGACTTGGACTCTCATATCGGACTAGCACTACGGACTTTCAGAAGGACTTGCACTAGAACTTAGATGGGCTAGGACTTAGATTCAGATTCATGCAATCCACAGTCCCCCGGGCCCAGAGCACTTGGACCCAGGGGATGCAGCACCAGTTCAGAGGAGATAGCTACTGCTTTAGACCCAGTATGTTTTAGATGGCCTCAGATGTATCTTAACTGATGAGCTGCCAGATTTACCATCTCTCTTTTGCAATGACTGTAAAAGTCTGATGCCATTTTTAAGAAATACATTCAGATTCTGTACTTCCATGTGTTGTCTCTGCCATCATTTCTTCGCCCATGCCTTGTCAACCTGACTAGGACCCCGTTTCTCCCGCGGGTTGAGGGAGGCCCAGATTGGTCGGCCTGCGGCAGGACAGAGTGATACATCCTCAAGTTCTTCTATCATTCAGGATGGAGGGAAGGATTGGGATATATTGTATAAGAAAACAGTAAACTAAAACAAAATGAAACAAAATATTCTGGAAGATTCTGGAAGAAGAAACTCAGAAGTCTTAGGAAATGCCTGAAATTTACCAGACATTAAAGGCCCTTCTTCCTTAAAGGTTTGTAAAGAGTAATACCCTCCAACCTGTTTAGCAGCTTGTAATTCTTACATTAAGCTGGAGGGGTTCAGGATTTCACTAGCTGTCGTGCATGATGGTATGGGATTTTGGTGATGCTGTTGTGTTTGAGCTGTTCCTGCTCCTGTAAGTAACCAATCACTAATCAACTCATTGGTTCATCAGAAAATAAAGTTAATGGATGAAGATCATAATAAAGAAGCTGAAGTCTAAAGATGTGATGGTGCTGCATCAGTCTGCTTCCCATCAAAACTCCGTTCTTTTTCCAGTTTTCCTCCCTCCTTCCCTCTCAACCTTTCTCTCTCTCATTTCTTATGTTCTGTATAGACAACAATGTTAGCATTACAGAACACTTCCACTTGGTTTGAAGGTGAGTCAAGTCAGAAGGATAGCCCACCTCAGGGTAGACTCTTACTGCCATCTGTCCACTAGACAGTCACAAACAGACACCTTTTCTCTGTTTTGGAACAGACTTACAAACTCTAGCCCACATGGTCTGGGATTCAATATGAAGTCTCTGTGACCTTGAGCTTGCTGCAATCTCCCTGCCGTGGCTTGTTGAATGCTAGGGCTACCTGGTGATACTCAGCTCTTTAGAGGATTTTTGTATTCAATATCCCCTGCATTTTTAAAGCATCTCAAAGTTCATGTATTGTTTGCATGGGTGTTTAAAGGAGTAAACCCCAAAAGATGCAATGCAAATATCTTAAAATGAATCAAATTGTCTTCAATTTAGGACTGGTCCTTACCAATCTTTCCCCTCCAGCTCAAAAGAAAAACAAACAAAAAACCCAGACAACAACAACAACAACAAGAAAAACACCTGACAAAAGCTCAGCTGGGACAGATCTAACCCCTGCTTCCTCATAGCTCCTCTTATTTTTATTGTTCTCATTCTTTCTTCTATCACAGCCCTTTGCCCAAAGCTGAATTGTTAGTAGATCTCAACAAAACTTGAATTTGTACTCAATGTCAATCAAATTGTTACCTTTATCTCCTGAAAGGGAATGTGTGTGTGTGTGTGTGTGTGTGTGTGTGTGTGTGTGTATAAACACGTAATTTATATCTATAAATGAGAAAGATAGATGATTGGTAGGCACACAAAATCACTCCAATTTACTGAAACAGAGCCTTTACTTGACCCTCACAGCTGAGGAATACATAACAACTCTATTCTGAGAATCTTCTACCTAAAGCAGAGCCATCTTCATTGTGCGATTACTTAAAATTACCTAAAATTAAGTAAAATTTATAAATCATCTGTTCCATACTGCTGACCATATTTCCAGTGTTCAATAGTCATGTGTAGCTAGCGGCTGCCCCACTGGCTTAAGTGAGATACTTTCAACTTCAGCAGAACCTTCTGGTGGCTAAGCCTGGATCGGTCTTCTTTAGCCTACATGCAACACATGGAACGGTGTGGCCTGAATTTACATTTTCAGTCTCCTGATCAGGATCTACATTTCAGCCCCTGCCATCTGAATATTCATTCTTCTCCTTTGAATTCTTTATTTCATTTAAGCAGGTTTTCCTCCACTAGGTCTGCTCTTCTGCTGTGTGTGCTTTGCTCTACCCCCGGGCTCTTTCTTATTCTTTTCCAAATATATCTCACAGAAGCTGTGACATTCACCATCAGGGTCATTTGAGTTAAGAGTCAAAGAAGGAGAGGCTCCTTAAATACTGTGCACACGGGCACTCTTCCCTTAGTGGCTTGCTTCCTCACCTCTGAATAGTTAAAAGCATTTATCTCTGTGCCTCTTTGAGCACCTGGGGGCCTTGCTTTATTATTAGACTGGGGGTATGTTATCATGGGGAAAGGCACAGAATTTGTATTCAAAAGACATGCCTTCCTTTCTCTCTCCCACTTCCTAACCACATGGCCTTGGGCAAAACACTCTAGTTTCTGCTTCTGTAAAACATAGTTAAAAATAGTACCATATTGATTTATTTCTTTCACTGATTATTTTGTTATTTTTGTTTTTTTCTATCGAAAGTTTAAATACATGTTTGTGACTGCGTGACCGTACATAGTATGATGGCCTCATCCTTACATAAATGTATAATTTGCATATTATCATTCATAATAAAAATGCACTTCAGACTGTATATTTTATTCTACCCATGCCATGCAGAAAGTAAATGAAATTTGTTGAATTTGAACATGAGAATGAGTCTAATGAAAAAATAGTAAATATGTGTATATCCATGTCTAAACATAATAATAATGATATATACTATTAGATCTGTATAATTTTCTCTTCAGCTAAAGTTAAGCCCTTAGATATTTGAGGTCTGAACTATGAAGAAGAAAATGTCTATATTTAGAGTAATATTAATAATAAATTGTGTTGTTGCTCTCAGTAACTAAAAAGTCAAGTAAAAATAATATATCCAAAAAAATCCCCTGTCTTTTCTCCACTCTTTCCCCCATATTTTTTACACTAACCAGATGTGAAGAAAAAATGAATCCCAAATAGTTTCAAGTGTTGTATATTCATTTTCTCATGGAATTCATTAACTGGAAATGATAATTGGCATTGTAAATTTTCTTTCCTTTTACTGAATTTTGAAAGAGTAGATTTAAAGTCATGGGCTAAAATAATCCCATAGCTTCCTTCCCAGATGTTCTTCCTCAGCTGTCACAGCTCTCCCAGGGTCACTGCAGATGGGCATATGGATGCCTCATGGGTAAAAGGATGTGGGTGTTCTAATTCAGCAATGGGGCCTGGCAAACTGCAAATCTCAACAGAACCCATGACATCGAAGTGGGAGTATGGCAAGAAATGGAGAGCAGCATTCAGATGAGATAAAAAAAAGATCTATAAAAATTATGATTAAAATAGGCTCCAAGAGAACCATTACAGGATTTGGCAAAATTTTTGTCTCACTTTCTTTTTGGGATTTTATGGCTGAAGAGAATTTTAGAAAAGAGAAATGGCTTTATGCTTTTGAGATAAGTGTGGAGGGCAACTGATATAGACAGCAATTACCTTAGACATCAAAATACTATTCATGGCTCTCAATCAGGACTCAGACCACTATTGTCTTGTTTGGAAAAATTAAACAGAAATCAAAGAATGTCAAAGTAAATCATGACCATAAATACTATGAAATAGGTTAAAAAGAATCTCCTTTTTTTTTACAATTCAAGAATTTTAGTGACATTAATTATAAATTTGATAATATGTATATATTGTAACTGCTAAAATAAATGTTAAAATAGTTTTTTTAATTAGATATTTTCTTTACTTACATTTAAAATGTTACCCCCTTTCCTTGTTTCCCCTCTGAAAACCCCCTGTCCCTTCTCCCTTCCCCCTGCTCAACAACCCACCCATTTCCACTTCTTGGCCCTGGCATTCCTCTACACTGGGGCATAGAGCCTTCACAGGACCAAGAGCCTATCCTCACACTGATAACCGACAGATGCTCCAACATGTAATAAGGACACATGCTCCACTATGTTCATAGCTGCCTTATTTATAATAGCCAGAAGCTGGAAAGAATCCAGATGTACCTCAGTAGAGGAATGGATACAAAAAATGTGGTACATTTACACAATGGAGTACTACTCAGCTATTAAAAACAATAAATTAACGAAATTCATAGGCAAATGGATGGATCTGGAGGGTATAATCCTGAGTGAGGTAACCCAATCACAAAAGAACACACATGGTATGCACTCACTTATAAGTGGACGTTAGTCCAGAAGCTCAGAATACCCAAATACAATCCACAAGAAACTGAAGAAGAAGGAAGACCAAAGTGTGGCTACTTTGGTCCTTCTTAAAAGGGAGAACAAAATACCCATGGAAGGAGTTACAGAGACAAAGTATGGAGCAGAGACTGAAGGAATGACCACCCAGAGACTGCCCCACCTGGGGATTCATCCCATATACAGTCACCAAACCCAGACACTATCGTGGATGCCAACAAGTGCTTGCTGACAGAAGTCTGTTTTAGCTGTCTCTTGAGAGGCTCTTCTAGTGCCTGACATCCACAGAGGTGGAGGCTCACAGCCAACCATTGAACTGAGCAGAGGGTCCCCAATGAAGAAGCTCCAGAAAAGACCCAAGGAGCTGAAGGAGTTTGCAGCCCCATAGGAAGAACAACAATATGAACTAACCAGTACCTCCCAGAACTCCCAGGTACTAAACCACCAACCAAAGAGTACATACATGGGACTCATGGCTCTAACATAAAGAGACACTTCTAAGAAAGGACAAGAGGTCAGTCTGTATATGTCTTCTGAAAAACGGAGTGAAGCACTCTTTCCTTTTCTTTGGGGGAGTGATGCACTTTTTATAAATTCCTGGGAGAATTGAGACAAAACCTGAAATAGACTTTGGTTTCTTGGAAGTAGTGATCCTAAAAATATCTTGGGACTGCTTGTCATGTTAGCAAATGAGTGACTGTGAAGCAAATTAACTAGAGCATATAGATGTGTCAGGGACAGTCTCAGCAATCTGTTTAGCTCCAGGTAAACAGAATGTTCAGAAGGGAACTGTGAGAGTGAGTCAGCCAAGCAATGATTCGTAGTTATTCCCATATGGAAAGAGAGAAACAAACATGTTCTGTCTTGTCATTGTCCTATAATTTTCCTTCTTTCATTATAACACATAGTTTAAAATATGATACATAATAAAGAGTCCATGTATGTATATAGTTGTGTCCTTACTTAGAATACATTTGCCTGTTTCTTAGCAGATACTTGAAACAGATCTCACTAATGCCACATTGGTTGGCATTAGTATATTGTATATCTGATAACAACAGCAATCTAGCTACTCGCCTGAGGAATACACACATCCTGCAGTAGAAGGATGAGGTGGAAGGATTATCCATTAGTTAATTGATATTACTAATTGATATTTAGTGGGCACACAGATATTATATGTGTACTTCTGTACACGTGTAGCTTATTAGTACATATCATTGTGTGTTTGTGTTTAAGAATAATGTGATGATTTCTGACCTAGAGTGTCATCTTTATATATCCACAGAAAAATATATCAGCAAAAAAACCAGCTTTAACCACAATGGCAAGAAATACTTCTGAGCATAAAGAGTCCTTCCTACTGGAAGAGGAGGAAGACATTTCAGAATTTCAACTTGTTCCTCATGCAGTACAGACTCATTTCCCTCTAAAATGGAGTATTCTCGTTCTCTACCCAACTATTTTACTTCCAGTGATGTTCCCCGTTCAGTTCATCTTACTTTCATTAAGCTGAACCTTATCCCAACTCCCAGGTAGGTAATGCGATAAGGAATTAAATCAAATAGCTCATTCCATGTCATTAGAAACACTGGCCATTTCGAATATGAGCACATACTCATCTTGGAGCAGTAAGTTTCACAGACAAGTTTTGAAACAACGTGTTGCTATCAGAAAATGGTTCCTTATACCAGTTCTTTACTATAGGACTATCAACACAGTGCTCCCAGTAGTCATTTGCTACCAATGAGTAGAAGGATGTGTTAGTTGATACAAAGGTTTTGAGACTCTTAGAATAGTATTAGACATTTCAATACCAAAGCCTAGATGTAGATAACATTTGTTGTGGTAAATGGCACCTTGTGTTCCTCTGTCTTCACTACTGATGGGAGGAAAAACCACATGGTCCTCACTACTAGAAAAAGAGGAAGAGGAAGGGGAAGAAAGAGAAGAAGGAGAGGAGAAAGGGAGGAGGAGGGAAAAAGAAAGAGGGAAAGGAAGAAAAGGAGGAAGAAGAGGAAGAAAGAAGAAGAGAAGAAAAAGAAAGAGTAATATTTCAGGTGTTATTTCAATTTATTACTAATGGAGTAGAAGTTATAATTTATGCTGAAGACTTTCTTAATGACAGATGAATTGCCAAAACAATAAAAGAAATCAACCTAATCCCTCAAGTTCAGTAGACATAAGAAAAGAAAAAGCAAAATCTGCCAGTCTTTGCATCAGTCCAGGCTTTAATTAATTAATGGTGCTTGGTGCTAGGTCTATTAAAGCACTTTCTGAGATATGCCAGGCAACTAGGATTTTCAGACTGTGTTTGAATCATCCTCTGACATCAAGGCCCCCTTTTTGGAGTTCTGAACTTACCCTGATCCTACAGATGACTAATTATATTTCTCTTAAAATAATAATATCATAGAAACAATAGGTACCACACTATACATAACTGAACTCTGCTCTGAAAGCACTGATTGCTTGGGGATCAATGAGATGAAATATGGGAAACTTTCAAGATACAGGACATTTTTTCCTCTTAGTTTTCCCTTATTCTATGAAATTAATGATCAGATAAACCACTAATCAAATTCTGTTTTATAATATATTTTAAAATTATACATATTTTATATATTATATATACATATATATATTATATATATAGTTAATATATACATATGTATATTTCTCAAGCTTGGAAGTGCATGCGAAAGAAATGTTTCTTGAATTTATCGACATAGAGTAATCCTGTGTGATACCCAAATGTCTGAAGTAATGGGAGGTTGCAGAATTTAGATGCCCAGTAAAACTAAAATCAGTCCTTATCCTTTGTGGAGGCACAAAGACTTTGCTCACAAAACATGGAAGAAAGCACCATTCTTGCCTAAATATCTTTAAATATTGTCCATTTGAGAGTCAATAAGTTGAAATAAGTATTATTGAATGTTATTAGTAAATATATATTTCTCATATATCAGCAAGCACAGGCTTCTCAAACTTGATACCAATCTAGAAAAAAAAAAAACTAAAGTAAATGATTATCAAAGCACACATATCACAATATTCAGTCTCCAAATACATTCATGTATAATCAACTATCAATCAAATTGAAATATCTAAACAATTTATATGGCCACTACAGAAAAAAAAAATTTTGCTACTTCAAATAAATTAACCAAACCCCTGCCAGACACTATATCAGACAAAAACTATCTGTACTGTCTCCATACAGTAGACTCTCCAGGGAAGATGCAGGCATTTGCTTTTGAGCGTTTGAGCCTTTGAGAAAGAGCAGAAAGAATGATTTACCAAGCTTTGGTTCTTCTCCCAATAATCTTTGTTGTAGCAAATAACAGCTTGTGCTCGCTCATCTGTCTCCTCACTACTGGTAGAAGGAGAAACAGCAGTTTTCACTACTGAGAGAAGAAGGAGGAGGAGGAAGAAGAGGGGGAGGAGGAGAAAAAAGAGGAGGAGGAAGAAAAAGAGGAGGAGGAGGTGGTGGTAGAGGAGGAGAAGGAGGTGGTAGTAGAGGAGGAGAAGGAGGAGGAGGAAAAGGTAAAGGAGGAGGAGGTGGTAGAGGAGGAGAAGGAGGAGGATGAGCAGAGAAAGAGGACAACATTGCCAAACCCCCATAGATTTCTCCACCCCAAACTGTGCAGGCCTTTTAAGTTCATATGCTTGCAGAACTTGAAGACGTTACTATATCTTTTTAAGTAAAATAAGTAGTAAGAAAAATGGAAGACATTGACATGTAACCTTGAGGGGAGGGGCGGAGAGAGTCTAGATCAATAAATCGATGACTTAAAAATGGCAGATTATCCTGTACTTTTTGTCTTAAAATTTCCAATCCAGGTAGACCATGAATGCACAAAATAACTTTTAGTAAGACTTGTAGAGAGCCCTAAATTTTGGAATAAGCGAGGGGTTTCCAAAAGCATCAATAAAGGGACAGAAATGAGAGAGAATGCGATAGCACAGATGTTAGAATCACATTTATTTATTTATTTTTTTTGAGGATTTTATATAAGGAAGGGGATAGGAACTCCAAAGAAGGACCAATAGAGTCAACTAACCTGGACACTTAGGGACTGAACCTGAACCACCAACCAAAAAGCATACATGGGCTGGACCTACCCCTCCCACCCCTACCTCCACCCCCGGGAAAAATGTAGCAGATGTGCAGCTTGGTCTTCATGTGGGTCTGAACCATCTGGAGCAGGGACTATCCCTAAAGCTGTTTCCTGTCTGTGGGATACATTATTCTAGCTGGGCAGCCTTTTCTGGCCTCAGTGGGAGAGGGTGCCCCTAGACCTGTAGAAACTTGGAGTGTCAGGATGGGGGGATACCAGGAAGGGAGCTAGCCTACTCCAAGGAGATGAAAAGGGAGATTGGGGAGGGCATATTGGAAGGGAAATGAGAAAGGGGGCAGTGATCAGGATGTAAAGTAAATACATAAATTTGAATATTTTTAAAAAGAGAAAGAAAGAAATGAAGAAAGAAACAAAGAAATGAAAACATTCACAAGAAGGAATTAATGAGATGGTACACAGCATTCCTAAGTAAGCTGGCAACCAATGCAGAGGTATGCTGCACTGCATTAAGAAACATTAAGAAAGCACTGAATAGTTCATTTCCTATCATGTTAAAACATGGCCATATTTCTTCCCATATACCTGAAATGATGGATCCCTAACACACATAATATTTTTATAGGTTTTCCCTTTTCTCATCTAGAGCACACAAGTCAGTGCCTGAGAAGTAAGGACGTCATTTGACTGAACTTTATTTAGATTTGAACATTTTCCCAATTAGCAGCTAAAATTCCAAGATGAAAAGAGACTCCATTCCACATATAGAATTGGCACAAGGATCCAAAGAAAGTTGTTTGGGGTGGAATTTTATCTATCGTAAACATGATGACTCCTATTTTCTTTGTACTTGAATTCACCTGCCATCCTCTAGTCCTGGATGCCTGCAAGTGTACTTTTGGGGAAAGCCTTGATTTGCATGTTGCTTTCTTAGGACAACTGAAAAAGTAATTTAACACGTATAATAAATTCAATGTTGATATGACTGATGGTTATAATTTTAGTTTAATTGCACAATTTCATATTTTTAAATATTTTGGATCATGACTTTTCTAAGTTTTTGAAACTCTCTTAGATGTCTATAAGGCACATTTACTGTTGTAGCTGGTGCCTTTCTACTAACACCAGTATAAAAACATTTTAACTACTTTATTTGAAATTTAGTTTTTACTGAAATTTAGTTTTAACATTGGCAATAACTGTTCCTCTCCTCACTTTTCTTTTTCTTTCTTATTTTCCAGTTTTAATTACTGATATAATTTTACTTTAATATTTTTCCTACTCTATTCAACTCTAACATACCTTGTGAACTTTAACTTCTGTGATTTTATTCTGTAGTAATAACTTTGGAAATGTCAGAGGATTAATTTGCCTTCCATGAATTCTCTCCCTCCTCTAACCTGTTAGCATTGAGATATCTTTAGGGTGTATTGCATATATATATACCATTCCATCAAGATTAATGTTTTTCTTCTTTGATTTTTGTCTTGTGTTTCCATTTAATTTTCAGTTCACTTTCTGTAGCTTTTATCATGAAATACTGGCACTTTGTGTTTGAAAGTGGTGCATTTGCAAATAGATTATTGAAGGTATGATGATGATAATACTAGCAGGTATCTAACCCAACCTGCTTAATAATTTACTTGATTGGTTATCAGTATCCCTACATATAAAATATATAAAAATTTGTTGCTCTTATTTCCTGAATGTTAATATAAAAAGAAGTTATACAACTTATTAAAAATATGTCACTGTTTTTATAATTTTTTCTTATTGATACAAAATTTAATTACATTAGAATTTCCAAATTTTATGTTTTAAGTAAACAAACAGTTCTGTAACTAATAAAACTCATTAAATGATCAGAATTCAGTTCCAAGAATGATGATGGCAAGACTAAGGCCGCCTTCCCTTGTTTGATGTGAGCTGAGGACTTTCTGTTTCTTGAGGCCCCTGAAATCTGTGACTCATGGCTTCTTCCTCTACCTGCAAAACAGTAATGGCTGGCTAATTGCTTGCCACACTTCCTGACTCCCTGCCTGGCACCTTTGCCTTAACTGGCCCCAGCTTTCAGTATTGCTGCATCTCTGCACCCTCTGACTCCCTTCCCTTTAAGGACTTTGTAGTTGGCACAAACCACATAAATAATCCAGGCTAATATCCCTATGTTGAGGTCAGACAAATAACTTTAATTCTGTTCATCAAGGTCTCTTCTATAGCACCTCAATCAATGTTTGATTATATTATTTAATGGCATGAGGAAGCACGGGGATAAAATCTTTTAAATTGTGCTTTACATAATGTATTCCTGAAGAACATGAATAACATGTTTCACTAACCCCAGAAATACAGACTCAGCACATTGAGATAATATTTTCTCCTCCTCCTTCTCCTCCTCCTCCTCCTCCACCTCCTCTTCCTCTTCCTCCCCCTCCTCCTCCCCCTCCTCCTCCTCCTCCTTCTCCTCTTCCTCCTCCCCTCCTCCTCCTCCTCCTCTTCCTCCTCCTCCTCTTCCTCCTCCTTTTCCTCCTTCTTCCTAGAGAAAGTTTGAGGAATATGATAACATAACAATGAAGAAGAAGGTAACAGGGGTGTGGATATTTTGTTAGTGGGATGAGGACTTGGTGAAGCATTGGCAGGAAGTTTCATGACAAAAGCCATTATTTAATTACAAACACAATTACCATGTCTGTTCACATATGCATGAAATGATCCTCATACAAGGTTGTTTATTGCACATTGATTTTTTTTTTTTGTAGCAGAATATTGAAAGCAGACTCTGAGTCTAGGGCACTAATTAATAAGAAAGTATAACTTGAGGTTTTTAAATGATGATCTATAGACAATGTAAAACAAGGAACTTCTTTACTAATAGGAAATAAAAATCATGATATCTCATAAGTTATAGAACTTGAATATTACACAAAAAAAACAAACAAATAAACACTCTCCTACAACCCCTATGCCTCTGCTCTGATTACCACATAGGGACTACTAGAAAGGCTGAACCAATGTCTCTTCATTGAGGGGGCCCCTCAAACACTTGGAAATTGTCTCTTTTAGGGTTAAAATTTGCAGGATTCATTATGTCGCATGAAACATATTTCAAATCTACCTTCTACACAAGCCTGCAGTTTTTTAGAGGCATGCTATTTTACCAATCTTTTTATGAATGCCACAGCAGAAGACTGCCAGCAAGAAGTAGAAAATGATTATTGCTTCCAGTAGCTCAGTATCCTCGAGCTCACACACAGCTGAAGCAGACAACCTTTGTAGTAATAGAGCACATGATCACTGTTACAGGGTAGTTAGGCATACACAGCTGGTAGCTATTTCCTTCATTTATATATTCAGTATGTCTATCAATAACAGAAACGTTTCATGACAAATAGAAACCCAATCATAGAAGAAAAACATTCAGTAGAGTAGGAGAGAGAGAGAGAGAGAGAGAGAGAGAGAGAGAGAGAGAGAGAGAATTTTAAACATTAAATTTATTTCATTTAATGTCTTGGGAAGTCACCCTATGGGGAAAGGAAGACATCAAAGAATAATATAGAGAAATTAGGGAGAATTTAATAATTGCAAAAAGAAATGTACCAGATTCACTGAAAGCAGTCCTTTTCATTAACAGAAAGTCTATTGAAGCACCAAGATTTTCTTTCAATTCACACTTGAACTGCACTGTTAACATCTTGATTTTAGGCAAAGAATAAACTTGCATTGTTAATTTGTGTTAATAACTAACTCTATTGGAGCATACTGTGTACTAGAAGATACCTTAAGAAAACTCATTTTTATTTTATAATAATTCCATGTTATACATATTATGTAGTTGACATTTTTGAACTTGGGGATAGGAGACCCAGAAGAACTGACTAATTTTTTCCCAAGGGCACAGAAGTACTCTAGAGAGCTGGTATACAAAGCCAAGAGGTTAGGTTTTGAGAGAAATGATATTGCATTTATTATGATCTCGCTTGCTTTGCAAAACTTTAAGAAAGTGAAATTCAGAAGTATCCAGGATCAATAATCTCTAAAGACAGGGGGAAAGATTCATTAGATAGAGACAGTACTCCATCAAAGAAGAGAAGCGCTGGGCAGAGTCATAGAGTACAAGCACTTTCCAAACACAGATTGTGTTTGAATTAAGATCTGAAACCTCCCAGAATTAGGTACATGGACAGGTGGTCTTTCATGAAGAAATCCCCAGTTTCCTCATCTACAGTGACAGTAAGAACCTTCCTTTGAAGGGCTCTACCAAGAACAAATGTGGTAATATATGTAAATCACTTCACAGTGCTGGACACATGGCCTGCACTTAATAAATGATAGCTATTATATCATTATTATAGTCAAGTTTGAGTCATGACACCAGAGGAAGCCTCTGCCTGGTAAATTCAATTTTCTCCCTCAGTGAAGTTGCTCATGTCCCTAAGCTCCAGGAGTGCCTGATTCAGGAATGCGTGCTCAATAATTAATCATAGATTGTATTTTATTGCATTAGCCAACGTTGCTTTCCACTTTTAGCTATTTCATAACTTCATGGAGAACTTGTCTTTTTTTATTAATGGAAATAAAGCATAAAGTAGGAAATGTAGAGAACATTCTTAGCTACTATTTCTAAATTAAAGAGTATTTCACTTTCCATGGTAGATCAGACATCATTGTTTTATAAAGTCAATCAAAATGCTACTAACAGTGGCAGTTTCTGTAGCCAGAGAGTAAAAACACCATAGGATAAAAAATTCTATGGGATGTGACAGAAAGCACAGGGAAATCACCAGGCTTATCACTGCAGAATCATCACATACAAAAAGGCAGTAATGCTTTTATTCAGAACAGTTAACTCATTATTATCAATAATAGCTTATTTACCTATTTTCACATGGCCTACATCACTTTATATGCTTCCCACTTATTGGGCACACTCTGTACATTATTTTTCAATTTCCTGAGGTCTTGTCTCCATCAAGAAAGAGCTCTACAGGGATGAATGACCTATACCCCTAGATATGGTGTGTCTATATCCAATTTAATTTCTCTTCAAATAGGAAACTGATAAAACTCTATCAATACTTCAAAGTTCTAACACAATGCTGTCTTGCCAATGGAAATTGTACCATCAGATAATGAAGTTGTAAACCAGACTCTATCACTTGTCTGCCTAAAATCAGACACACTCCCTGTGGAGTCTAGACTATAACGCACACTGCCCACCAACGCCGAGCAATTTGTCTTATATTTCTGTAAGTACTCTATGCAACCTGCTTCAGTGTGCCTTCTCCATCGGATGCTTTCTTCGTTCTAAAGTTTCTTACTTTCTGCTCATACTAGGATGGTTTCTTCAAACCTCTCCCTGCCCCTCTTTACACAAAAAGACCCTTCTTATCACTGGAGTCCTAACTCTATTCTTTCTAACATCCCACCTTGCTCAGTCTATCTGAACACAAATTTGAGTTCAACCCTCATACACTGGAACAAGTCTGCAACAGTTTATTGATGAAGATCACTGTCAAAAATGAGTCATTGGCTCATATGTTAAATGCCTGTCTCCGCCAGACTAAGCATCATCAGAGTAGTAAGAAGAAAACAGCTCCCCAGTTTCTGCGGGTTAGAAATGTGAAGATTAAAACAATACTAGAGGGGAAGTACTAGAAAAATAATTCACTGGTACTGAACACGTAGAGATTTATTCTTACCATTATACCCTATTCAATTGAGCATAAATATTTATATAATGCTTATAATGCATCAGATATTATAACTCTGGATATTCTTTAAAAGTATATGTCTGGAGAGATATATGCAAGCTATCTGCAAATGCTGTGCATTTTAAATAAGAGACAAGAGCAACTGTATTGTATCAGATACTTGTCCTGAAGCCAGGGATATTAGGGGAAGATTGCATCTGTTTTAAACACCATTGGATCATCGGGGCCAGGAAGAGTGGCTGGTGTACTACAGATTCTTTAAGCATGTTCACTTCATTAATTATGGAGTATTTGAAGCCTTCCTGCAGTGTTTGGATTACACACACACACACACACACACACACACACACACATACACACAATTTATTTGAAGAGCAAGTGGATCCATTTACTCTGGAATTTGTCTGCCTAAGTTTTCACATGCTCATGCTACCACTTATAGCTCTTCTTTATCCCACTGAAGAGCACCTGTCTTGCAGTATCCATGGGAGGATCCCACATTAATGACTGTGAAGTGTTCAGCTCTGTAAGCTCTCAGCAAAGGAGCTATCACTTTGCGTTTCTTCTGTATTCTGAAACTTTTGCCATAGACTAGTTTAAAGCAGAACTCCTGGCTAATGCATGTCTCCCTGCAGTTAATTCACATCTGCTATCTTCTAGGATAAGGTATTTCAAGTCAGCATCCTCCCAAGTGTTTGCAATTGTGTACTTAAAAGGATCGGTGCCCGCTCTGCATGGAAATTTTACTTTCTGCACCAAGTTTCCCATCTTTCATTCATAAATATGTGAATTTCCCTAAAGAGAAGCATTGGGCAAAACATAACCTCAATCTATACAGAAGTGTAGATAAATATTACACACCCAAAATATGTATAATTGAGCCAATCTTATGGTCATTGCCTATAATCTTAGCTCAATGGAGAGAGAAACATTGAAGTTATACAGGGAAGATGTTGTGTTTGGATTTTGATTTTGTTTGGTTTATTTTGAATCTCAAGGATAATTGAAGGAGAGTCAAAACAAAATCCTCTCCTTCACTACCCCTGGGAGAACATAAGCTATAAATCTTGGCAACTTTTAGGAAGAGGAAGTTGAAGATAAAAAAAGGAGGAAAAGCTATACCGTCTGAGCTAAACCAGAATAGAGGTCACCCTCAAAGCGGGTGAATAGCTACATGGAGAAATACGGAGCTTTTGATATGACCTTGTATATAACATATTTGTATTGCAATTCATAACAGCAGCAAAGTCACAGATATGAATTAGTGATAAAAATGATTTTATGGTTGGGGGTCCTCACAACATGAGGAACTGTCTAAAGGGTTGCAGTACTAGGAAGATTGAGAATCACTGTTCTAGAGGAAAGGTGAAGCCTAAAGTATTAGGGAAACTATGCTTAGAGACAAAGAAGGAAAAGTCACACTTCTTACTAATGCAGAAAAGACATCCAACTCTTGAAGTTGCATGGCTAAGGCACTATAACCAACCATACTGGGGCAAAGATTGTAAAAGGAAACACACATCATCTCACTGAAAGAGAATCATTCCTCCTCCATCCTCAGCATCACTTAAAGTGAACCCCATTCCTGAGGCGTGGACTCTCATTCAGGGGAGACACAATGGTATAGTATCTACCAGAAGATAGATTCCATCTTTCAGGTAACATCCCAATCCCTTTGTAGAGGCAACCCTAAAATCATTTAGAAAATGGTCTGAGATGGGTATCAGATATAGCCCATTATCGCCACTAAAAAAAAATCTAGAGTTCTAGTTCCAAAGCTCTTCAGCAGAAGGAACTAATGTCTGTCTGGTCTGGAGTTTCAGTTCCCACCCTCACATATGGCCTCCAGGCAGAAGCGCTCATTTAGGAGATAAGAAATGAGAGCTCCCTTCTGGTGTTCCTGGCCAGAGATCCAAAGACAGTTCTACAAGTGCAGCATTCAGAAATCTCTTCTAAGTCTATGTAACCGGTTTCTGTGTCCCGTTTTCAGACTCCCCTTCCAGAAAAGATAACACTAAACTGATGCTTAAGGAAACTGAAATTCAATCTATCTGACTTCTTAGAGCAGAATAGGAATGTTAGGTTGGAAATCAAAATAACTTTTCAGGGCTTCTCCTCTTCCAGTCTGCCCCTGATGTGGGTCTCCAAGGCTCAACTAAAGACTGATGAACCCAGGGTCTGGTTTCAAGCACTTTGATAACTGTTGGGGTGGCTAGAATCAGCCTCGAGGTATACTCATGTGGCTTAAAATATGAAGAAGAGACAAGAGATTTTACCATCATTGAACTTTCAGGTTAAAACATGCCTCTCTCAGCCATGAGTCCAGTGAAGGTGTTATAGTATTGAAATGGAGCCAAGATGGTTTGGAGAGAATTTTTCTTTCCAAGAAAAAAATCATTAATGAGAGTTGGTTGTCTAAAGAGTATCTCCCACAGTTTTAAGCCGAATGTCTAGAGAGTGCTTAGATAACTAAAAATATTATTTTCATCTTTAAATATACTTTCCTGTTGGCTCTTTAAAAGTATAAAAGAAGCGAAAATTAACTATTTTACATTTTACTGTAAATCGAGAGGCTTCTTCTGAGAGGTCATCAGGTTTGGGGAAGCCGTTGGCTCCCGTAGTCTTTCTTTAGCCAACTGTTCCATCTGTATGATATCAAAGAATTTAACTTTGATGCGAGAAATGTTAAATAGTGTGTGTGTGTGTGTGTG